>NC_136680.1:2934156-3420259 GCF_903797595.1 Erithacus rubecula | reverse complement strand
ATATCTTCCACAGATACTAGAATCTCTGCCACACCCAGTTTTTAACAATGGGCCATTAACAGGTGATACTCCTGGATGAAGGGTGGGTCATGGGAAAGATAAAGATGATTGCCCAGCTGGTTTAAACCTGGCCCATTAGCAGATAATATGTGCCAGGAGATCAGGGTCACTGCCCCACCGGCTGCAACAGATGGTGACAGAATCCCACTTCTGGCCACATCAACCCAACACAGAACCCCACAAGTGCTTAGGCTGAGCTCAGAGATGGGGGACAGTGGCAGGGTTTGATCTTCTTGTCCCCACTATGCTGAAGACACTCGGTGTCCCCATGTCCCTCTGTCCCCATGTCCCACCCAGCTGGTGACGCTGCCCTGGCACAAGCAAATCCTAATCTGGGTTTTGTTTCTTTGTCTCTCTCCTCCTCCCTGCCAAATCTCCCTCTCTGCAGGAAGTCTGCAGCGAGCTGTGGTGTCTGAGCAAAAGCAATCGCTGCATCACCAACAGCATCCCCGCAGCCGAGGGCACCATCTGCCAGACCAACACCATCGACAGGGGGTGAGGCAGCCCTGGGCACTGCACCAAGCTGGCACCCAGGGGTTGGGTCCCTTTTCAATCAAAATTGAGATTATTGTTTGCACTGGGAGCGTGGAGTTTATTTAGGAGCAGCCAGCAGCCTGTCCTGACTGCCAGAGCTGTCCTGGAGTGAGGCTGGGATGGGCAAAAGAGCCCAGAAACCACCACAGGGTCAGCTCAGAGCTCAGCTTGTGCAGGGCTGGGATGTGGGATATGGGATAGAGAATATGGAATATGGGATAACTGCCTTTTAACCAGGGTTTTTTCAAAATCGAGGAGAGGAGAGGAGAGGAGAGGAGAGGAGAGGAGAGGAGAGGAGAGGAGAGGAGAGGAGAGGAGAGGAGAGGAGAGGAGAGGAGAGGAGAGGAGGAGGAGAGGAGAGGAGAGGAGAGGAGAGGAGAGGAGAGGAGAGGAGAGGAGAGGAGAGGAGAGGAGGAGCTGGAGAGGCGAGGAGAGGAGAGGAGAGGAGAGGAGAGGAGAGGAGAGGAGAGGAGAGGAGAGGAGAGAGAGGAGAGGAGAGGAGAGGAGAGGAGAGGAGAGGAGAGGAGAGGAGAGGAGAGGAGAGGAGAGGGTCCCCAAGACTCGCTGGGAGTATTGTGGAGTATCCAGGCTGTGCCTGCAGAGCATCCCCTGCACATGGGATCCCCTTTGGAGAGGTGCTGGTGCTCCCAGGGATGTGAGCTGGGATTCCTGGGAAGCCAGCGTGCATTTGTGCTACTGCCCATGCAGAGCTGGCTCAGGAGGAGCAGGGAGAGGTCATGCCAGCAGCTCCAGGGTGGGTTCCCAGCCCCTGGAAGGAGCACACAGCTCACTCTTCCTTCCTGGGATTATCTGAGCCCCGGGGCTCCGTGTCCGGCACCGCGCCCGGAGAGCGGCGCTGGCACCGTCCCACCCCTGCCAGGGCTGGGGACTGCAGGGCTGTGGGACACATGCCAGGCCTCAGAGAAATAGTTCATGGGCAGATTTCCATGAGCATCTGTCTCCCAGTAGGCCAGGGACAGGCAGATTCTGTAAGGAACCTCAGCAGAGCAATGGCACAACAGTGCTGATACTAAAATTTAAACTTTATTTGAACCCGAGCCCTTCGCTGGTCAGGACATTTTGGACACATTTGGACACATTTGAACCACAGCCAGAGCTCCCAGTGCATACAAAATTCACTCTGTCCTGGCAGGGCTTGTGCCCATGTCCCCCAGGGATTGCAGGAGCAGCTCCAATCCAAGACCAGCTGGAACTCTGCTGAGGGCTTTTATAAGATGTGAGATATGGGATCCAGGACCTCTTTAGAGGGGAATTCCAGAGTGGTTTGGGTTGGGAGAGACCTTAAACCTCATCCAGCCCCACCCCTGCCATGGGCAAGGACACCTTCTGTTGACTCTGATCCCTCCTAGTCTGGCTATTAGAGTGAGAGGCTTCACTGAACTCAGCGATTTTACACAGAGAGAAAATCCGACCCGATTGTTCAGGAACTAAAAAACTTTAATACTAGAAAATAACAATCAGTAAGCTGAACACTTTGTACTGAACATACTGGGAAAGATGGTACAGGGAGGATAGTTCCATCCATGAGGATAAATGACCAAAGCAGGTGTTAGGGCATGGCAGGGGTATTTATGAACTTGGAGGAGGGGAGAGTTAGGGCCTCCTTGGAATTAGGGGAGAGCTAGGGGTTTAGGGGGGGGCAATTAGGAATATTAAAATTATTGCAGCAAAAAGGAACCAATGATAACAAGGGAAGAAGAGAACTTTCTGGCAATGATGAACATATGGAACTGGAGGATTCTACAGGTGTTTTTTTACTCACCACTATTGCAAGGGTTTTCCCACAGCCTTAAGCTGTGGTCATCTGCATTTTAATTGGAGCCAACCCCAACAAACTTCCATAGCTCTGGCTGCTCCAAGCCCCATCCAACCTGGCCTTGGACACTGCCAGGGATCCAGGGCAGCTGCTCTGGGAAACATTTGGGATGTGACCCCTTCTCAGTGCTGCCTGTCCCCCAGGGTGATGCTGCTGGGACTGGGGCCACTGGTCCCACAGAGCCAAAGGAGAGGCGAGCACCCTTTTCCTTGGAGAATTTGGCTCTGGTGCAGCTCCTCAGGATCCAAAATCCCAACCCTGAGCTGGCTCTGGAGAAGGAGCTGCCATGGCTGGGTTGTCCCAAGCTCTGTGTCCCCACAGTGGTGCTACAAGAGGGAGTGTGTGCCCTTTGGGACACGGCCAGAGGGCGTGGATGGAGCCTGGGGCTCCTGGTCATCCTGGGGCGAGTGCAGCCGGACCTGCGGCGGCGGCGTGTCCTCGTCCGTGCGTCACTGTGACAGCCCCAGGTAGGTGCCACCCTGTCCCTGCAGAGCCCCCAGCCCTGCAGGTGCCTGGCTGTGGGGCCTCTGTGTGGGGATGGTGGTCAGGACAAACTCAGGTGCTCTCTGTATTCTGGTCTTGGAGTTTGGAGTATATTACAAAGCTGCCAGCTGCAGCTCAGAGCAGGGCAGAAAGAGAGTGGAGGGGGCAGGAGTTCTAAGAGATAAGAAAGGGAAGAGTAAGAGAGAGAAGTGAGAGAGGTAAGAGACTGATTTTCCCATTCACAACACAGTAAATCTTCTTCTATGTTGGATATTCTAATTTCCACTAACCAATCTAATACAAGATACAAATTCTCTAACATTTGCATGCAACCTATAGGAATCACTACATTATCATGTTTTACTGCTTTCCTATCTCTAAACTTTATCTCAAACCTTTCCTGTCATACTTGGAGAGGATGTCTGCTAGCTTTTTTGGTATTTGTGGCATTTGGCATTACCTAAACAAAGGCCTTCAAGCATTCACATTGTTGCTCTCAGCCCCACAGTTGAAAACTGCTGTCATTTCTATCTTGTTTATGGTTTCAAAATCTTTTGCTAAGCACTCATGTATAAGGTTTTCCTGATTCATCCTTCCCAACACCTGGGGAAGGGACACACAGCTCCTGTGGAGAAGGGAACAGCCTTCCTCAGCCTCTGCCTTCCCTGCTCTGAGCTCTGGAAGTGCCTGAGGTTTGGCAAGGAGTGAAGAGTAAAGCTGGCACAGATGGCACTGCCCTGAGGAGACAGGACATGTCCCAGTTGGAGAATTGGCTCACCCACCAATTTCTGCCTCTTCCATCAATGCATTTTTGGGAAGGTGGTGGGAGGAGGAAAGGGAGTGAGAGAAGGAGAAGCACCCTCAGGCCATTCTCTACATTATCCCATTAAAGATCCTGGCAATAATCCACTCCTCCTGACAATAATCCACTCCTGCTGGCAATAATCCACTCCTCCAGTGCCACCCCAACCCTGTGCATGTTCCTCCATGTCACCTGAGCATCACTGTCAGCTGCTCTTGGGTCCATCCATATAAAGCCAGGCCTGCTTCCATTTCAGTAATGACTCCTGGAAGGTTTGGCAGGGTTTGAATGCCTTTGTCCAGCTCTGTGCTCTCTGATGTTGGGGCTGCCCCACACGCCCAAAACCCTCTGTGCACTGGGGGAGATTTTAGGGCTGTGCTCCAGCCATGCCCAGGCAAGATCAGTCCTTGTGCAGAGCAGAGTTTGGGAAAAGCCACCTGGGACAAGCTCCTCGGGGTAAAATCTTGCCCCAAACAGTGCCTGGAGCTGTTGCAGCATCCCCTTCCCCCTTTGGCAGGCCCACGATTGGAGGGAAGTACTGCCTGGGAGAGAGGAAACGCTACCGCTCCTGCAACACCGACGTGAGTGGGGCTGGAGGGATGGAGGGGGGGGAATCAGCCCTGTCTGGGGGGGATCAGCCCTGTTTGGGGGGGATCAGCCCTGTCTGGGTGGGATCAGCCCTGTTTGCAGGGATCAGCTCTGTCTAGGGGGGATCAGCCCTGTCTGGGTGGGATCAGCCCTGTCTGGGGGGGGATCAGCCCTGTTTGGGGGGGATCAGCCCTGTCTAGGGGGGGATCAGCCCTGTTTGGGGGGGATCAGCCCTGTCTGGAGGGGATCAGCCCTGTCTGGGTGGGATCAGCCCTGTCTAGGGGGGATCAGCCCTGTCTGGAGGGGATCAGCCCTGTCTGGGTGGGATCAGCCCTGTCTAGGGGGGATCAGCCCTCTCCAAATGGGATCAGCCCTGTCTGGGGGGGATCAGCCCTGTCTGGGAAGGATCAGCCCTGTTTGGGGGGGGATCAGCCCTGTTTGGGGGGGGATCATCCCTCTCCAAATGGGATCAGCCCTGTCTAGGGTGGATCAGCCCTGTCTGTGTTGAGATGAGTTCTGTCCAGGTGGAGTGAACCCTCTGTGGTTGGGGTCAGCCCTGAACAGGTGGGCTGAGCCCTTCCTGGGTTGAATGAATCCTTTCCAGGTGAGATAAGCCCTCTGTGGATGGGGTGAGCCCTGTCTCATCGGGTTGAGCCCTGACTCAGTGGGGATTAGCTCTTTCCAGAAGAGATGAGCCCTGTTCAGATGGAATGAGCTCTATCCAGGTGGGATGAGCCCTTCCTGGGTTGAATGAGCTCTATCCAGGTGGGATGAGCCCTTCCTGGGTTGAATGAGCTCTATCCAGGTGGGATGAGCCCTCTGCTAAGTGGGATGAGCCCTGTCCGGGTTGAGTGAGCTCTGTCTCAGCGGGATGACTCCTCTCCCAGTAGGATGAGCTCTCTTCAACTGGGATAAACAATTTCCTGTTTGAATGAGCCCTGCCCAGGTGGGATCAGCCCTCTGTGGTTGGGAATCAGCCCTGCCCAAGTGGGATCAGCACTCTGTGGTTGGGATCAGCCCTCTGTGGTTGGGAATCAGCCCTGCCCAGGTGGGATCAGCACTCTGTGGTTGGGATCAGCCCTGCCCAGGTGGGATCAGCCCTCTGTGGTTGGGAATCAGCCCTGTCCAGGTGGGATCAGCCCTGTGCAGGTGGGATCAGCCCTCTGTGGTTGGGATCAGCCCTGCCCAGGTGAGATCAGCCCTGTGCAGGTGGGATCAGCCCTGTCCCGGTGGGATCAGCCCTGCTCAGGTGGGATCAGCCCTCTGTGGTTGGGATCAGCCCTCTGTGGTTGGGATCAGCCTTGTGCAGGTGGGATCAGCCCTCCCCACTCAGCAGCGAGGCGCTCTGTCCAGCCGTGGGAGGAGGAGGAGGAGGAGGCAGGGCGGGGTGTGCCGGCAGCGATCCCGCCATGGGGAATTCCAGGCAGGACCAGGCAGGTTTGGGAGCTGTTTCTGGGGCGGGTGGGCTGCACGGAGCAGGGCTTTGGGATCCAAAGGGGCGCTAGGACAAGGAGGGAAAGGAGGGGAGATGGAGGATTGCAGCTCGGGGGCTGCACCTGCATGGCTGCTCGGGTGAGAGGGGCTGGCTCAAACTCTGCTCCCGCGGCTGAGGTTAAACCTCAAAGATTTACAGCAAAAGTTGTGCTGAGGGGATGCTCAGTGAAACCTGGGAGCTGGGGAATTGTAGCTTTAACCCCCACGGGCTGCTGGAGAGGGAAACAGATGGGTCCTGCTGCTTCCCTGGGCTTTGCACCTGGTTTTGAGGGGTTGCTCCCAAGGGTCACATCCCAGTCAGAGCTCCTGGGGCCCCTCCTCGTGCTCTTGGTCTTCAAATCGTGTCCAGCTTTGCAGGAGGGACTGTCCTGCCCCCCTGTAACAGTGGCAGGGCTGGTGTCCCTGTCCTCAAGGGGCTGGTGGCAGTGCCCTGTTGTCAGAGCTGGTGGCAGTGCCCCCTTGCCAGTGTCCCTGTCCCCGAGGGGCTGGTGGCAGTGCCTGGAGCAGTGGGGCTGGTGGCAATGCCCCATTGTCAGAGCTGGTGGCAGTGTCCCTGTCCCCAGGGGCTGGTGGCAGTGTCCCTGTCCCCGAGGGGCTGGTGGCAGTGTCTTGTCCCCAGGGGCTGGTGGCAGTGTCCTGTCCCTGGGGGTTGGTGGCAGTGTCCTGTCCCCAGGGGCTGGTGGCAGTGTCCCTGTCCCAGGGGGCTGGTGGCAGTGTCCCTGTCCCCAGGGACTGGTGGCAGTGCCCCATTGCCGGTGTCCCTGTCCCCAGGGACTGGTGGCAATGTCCCTGTCCCCGGGGGCTGGTGGCAGTGTCCTGTCCCTGAGGCACTGGTGGCAATGTCCCTGTCCCAGGGTGCTGGTGGTAGTGTCCTGTCCCCGGGGACTGGTGGCAGTGTCCCTGTCCCCAGGGGCTGGTGGCAGTGTCCTGTCCCCAGGGGGCTGGTGGCTGTGTCCTGTCCCCAGGGTTCTGGTGGCAGTGTCCTGTCCCGGGGGCTGGTGACAGTGTCCTGTACCTGGGGGCTGGTGGCAGTGTCCTGTCCCCAGGGGCTGGTGGCAGTGCCCCATTGCCGGTGTCCCTGTCCCCAGGGTGCTGGTGGCAGTGTCCTGTCCCCAGGGGCTGGTGGCAGTGTCCTGTCCCCAGGGTGCTGGTGGCAGTGTCCTGTCCCCGAGGCACTGGTGGCAGTGTCCTGTCCCCAGGGGCTGGTGGCAATGTCCCTGTCCCCAGGGGCTGGTGGCAGTGTCCCTGTCCCAGGGTGCTGGTGGCAGTGTCCCTGTCTCCATGGGCTGGTGGCAGTGCCCCATTGCCGGTGTCCCTGTCCCCATGGGCTGGTGGCAGTGCCTGGAGCAGCCCCTCCCGCCCCGCCCCGCCTGGCTGACGCGACTCTGTCACCGCAGGACTGCCCGCCGGGCTCGCAGGATTTCCGAGAGCTGCAGTGCGCGGAGTTCGACAACGTGCCCTTCCGAGGGAAGTACTACACCTGGAAAACCTACAGGGGAGGTGAGTGTGGCACAGGGGATGCTCAGCTGTGCTCTCCCCAATGCTCTGCAGGGATGGGTCTCGTGGTCCAAGGGATCTGGGGACATTTGGTCAGGATTTCCACAGTTCTGGTTCACAGGTTGTCCTCTCAGTGCTGCTGGGCTGTGTAGGTGACACTGACAGTGCATCCCTGCAGGAACCTGCTGAGCCCCCATCCTGGATCACCACCCCTGTGCCAGAGCCAGTCCCAGCAGCTCTGGAGCTGTTTTTCCTCCTGGTTCCTCAGCGGCAGAAGGGATGAGCCAGAGCAGGCAGGGAAAGCTTCCTGAGCAGGAGAAGGGATGGGATCCTTCAAAGAGCAGCACTTCCCTCCTCCGGAGGTCAGCCCTGGGTCCTGCACCAGGGTCTGGTGAGGAGAGGGGGCAGGAGGAGGCTCTGAGGCAGAAATCTCTTAATAATGAGGAGGAACAGCTCATCTCCTTTGTGGAGTTAATGAACTGGACTGGGGAAATCCTTCCCAGCTGTGTAAACAAGCCCAGCTCCCAGCGGGGCTCCTGCAGCTGGAGCAGCTGTGCTGAGGCTGCAGGGGATGGATCAATAAAAATGTAATAAAATTGTGAGGCTGTAAAGTCACCCCAAGACCCCAGTGGATGCCAAGGTGGAAGACAGCCCTGCAGGCTGGAGCTGCCCTGGCTCAGACCTCTCTCCTCCCCAGGCACGGCCCAGGGCTTGGCTGGCCAGCTGAACATCACCCTTGAGGTGTCACCTGACCCTGATATGGATTTTTGGCTCTCATAAAGAGCCCTTTCCTCTCTCTCTCTCTCTGCTTCAGCTTCCTCTGCCATAAAATAAGTGATGAAACCTCTCCCCTGGAGGGAGGCTGGGAGTGCTGACAGTGCCATGGTTTGAAGGCTCTGGGAGCTTCCTCTCCTCTTCCCATGCTGTCTGTGGGCAATGGTCACAAGGAGCACTTTTATTTTGTTTATTTGGTGTCAAAGGGTGTCAATGTTGTCCCCTGGGGTGGCCCAGAGAGGGACCATGAAACAGGGAAAGTCAAGAAACTTCTTTACATAAGTCTGGGCTCTCTCTCAGATCTGGGGAGACCTGGTTTGTGTCCAGTACCTAAAGAGGGCTGGAAGGACAGAGAATTTTAGCAAGGCCTGGAGGGACAGGACACAGGGAATGGCTGCCACTGCCAGAGGGCAGGGCTAGGTGGGATGTTGAGCAGGAATTGTTCCCTGGGAGGATGGAGAGCCCTGGCACAGGGTACCCAGAGCAGCTGTGGCTGCCCCTGGATCCCTGGCAGTGTCCCAGGCCAGGCTGGACATTGGGGCTGGAGCAGCCTGGGATGGTGGAAGGTGTCCCTGCCATGGCTGGGGTGGCATTGAGGGGCTTTGAGGTCCTTTCTCACCCAACCCCCTCTGTGATTCCATGATTTCAGCAGCACAAGGACCCTCATCCTCACATGCCTGCGGGGTTTTGTGATCCTTGGTGACATTTGGGTGGCAGAGGCACATCCTGGGGGAGGTGGGGACATCCCTTGGACCTTCCCCATGTCACAGACCCGACCCCAGGGAACAGCTCCCTCCTGTCCTGCCCTTCTCAGGCCTGTGTCCCCCCTGTGCCACCAGGCTTTGGGGTGGCACTGAGGGCTGCTCCCCATCTCCTGACCCTTCCAGCAGTGCCCAGAGATCTCAGGTGTGGGGGTGTCAGCCCTCCTTCCCTCCCAGCAGCCCCCAGACCTCCCTTTGCTGGCAGCCTCATCCCTGGGCACTGGCAGGGAATCTGTCCTCAGCTGGGTTTTGGGCACTTTGGGACCCCATCACCACCCTGCCCCTTTGGGCTCAGCCCCTTTTGGGCTCCCAGAAGGGTGGGTGGGTCCGGGGGTGCCTCACTCCACAATTCCTTGGGAAATATGGAACACCCCCCCCTGCAGAGCAGGACTGACCCCCAGCTCAGAGGAGGGGGCCACGAGGAATTTGGGAAGGGGGGAAGCTGGGCAGGGGTCCCTGAGGTCGGGCTGTGTGCGGGGCTCTTTTCCTGGCGCTGATTTCCAGCGATCCCGGAGCACAGAGCCCGGAGAGGAGCGCTGAGCTCGGCAGCCCGCGGATACCTCGTGGAATGAGGCTTTAATTGTTTGTTTACTTTGCTTTGTTCGCTGCGTTCTTCATTTTGCTCTTGGCCGATGCGGGAGTTCTGGGGGAGCGATGGGAGGAGCAGGAGCCTGCGGAAAACAGGAGATTGCTCGTCAGAAATTGTAATGAGGCTTAATTCCTCCATGGGAGAGGGCAGGCAGGAGGAACACAACATCCTCGGAGGCAGCAGCTGAAAATATTCTAATAGCTCTGTTAAATGTGCAAAGGAGGAACCACGGCAGAGCCCAAGTGAAGGGAGGGGATGAGAACCTGCAGGATGGTGCCTGGCTGGTGCTGTCACTCCTCTGGGACAGGAACAGGAGCCCAGCAAGGGCTGGAGCTGTGTCAGGCCTTGGCATGGAGCTCAGGGAAAGGTTCTTCCCCCCGAGGGTGCTGGCACTGCCCAGGCTCCCCAGGGAATGGTCCCAAGGCTGCCAGAGCTGCAGGAGCGTTTGGACACTCTCAGGGATGCTCAGAGGGGGTTGTTGGGGGGTCTGGGCAGGGACAGGGGCTGCACTGTTGATCCCTGAGGGTACCTCCAAACTCAGAATATTCTGGGATTCCATAATTGTATTTAGCAGCATTCCCTGGGCCAGCTCAGACGTCCCACTCACCCTGTGGGAGTCGCTCTCCTCCCATCTCCAGGAATCCCAAGGCACGTTGTGCTGTTCCAGAGGATCTTGCTGTGCCCAGTGCTGCTGTCATGGGGACACAGCTGTCACTGGAGCCTCCTGAACAAGGACAAGGTGCTGCCCAGGGCAAGGACTCTCCAGTTCCAGCAGAAGCTGGGCAGTGATTTCAGTCTCCTTCCTCTGGGATGGTGACCTGGCTGCCAAGGGCAAATCCTGCCTGGAAATTGTCCCCAGAGTGGGTTAGGGGACAGTTCCAGAGCTCAGGTGGCCCAGGCAGGCCCCTCTGTCCCTCCTTCCCTCTCCCTCTCCTTGTTCCTCTTCCATGGGGTTTTAAGGGCAGGAATCCCCCTGTAACCAGAATCTCCCAAATGACCAGAAGAGAACCAGCAGAGATTCACCCCTGATACCTTATCAGGCCACCTAAAAACAGAGGCAGGGCAAAATGAAGAGAATCAAAAGCAGTTTTATTTATTGCAGGGCTTTCAGGTACATTTGGGGCAGACAAAGCCCCACAGGGGCTGCACCCAAAATGGACAATGGGTCACAGGTTTCCACACTTTTCTAAGTTTGATCCATTTGCATATTGGGGGTTAATCTTCCAATTGCAGCTTCAGGTGATGAAGTCCTTTATTCCAAGTTTGCTCTTTCCAAATCACTTTTGTTTCCATCTCTCAGGGCCTGAGGCAGTGAGGTGTCCTTGATTCCCAGCCTAGAGAGGAATTGTTGTCTCTGCCCAAAATGGGAGAGCAGCAGCTCACACTGTGTATGGAGTTAGAGTTATACACTGAAGAATTGCAGGATTACAAATAGATGAAAAATTGAAAAGCTGGAATCCTAAGGCATCATCCCACATGGAGCAGTGTGACCACAGGACTCGGGTCCCACCTCCCTGCCTGGACCCCAAGGGCTACCCCTGCTCAGCAGCTGCTTCCCAGAGCTTCTCCAGGGGCCTGCCCAGGCATTCTGCTCCAGAAAATGCCTCCAAGCTGCTGAATTCCCCTCTCATGTCTCCTCCTGTTCCTCCCTCTCACAGCTTTGCTCTCTCTTCCCCCAACTGCTCTTGGGTGCTCCCAGGCACAGCTGGGCCCCCTCCCCTCCCTCTGCCCCTTTGATGTGCTGGTTGAGTTTCAAGTTCTGCACACTCCCATTCCTCCCATCCAAAGTGCTCCCAGCTCTGGCACAGGGCTCAGGACTGGGGCTGGTGCCTCCAGGAGGGAACTGTCACAGCTCAAGCATCTCTGCCAGGCTCCTGCTGGGTCTCCTGGGATGCTCAGTAAAGGCAGAAACACCACAAGCCACACCAGGATTTGCTAAAATCCAGTGGCAGGAGCCAGGGAATGCTGGAGCCACATCCTGCTCCCAGGCTCTTTATCCAGATGTCCATGTGCTGTTCCTGGGGTGATGTTTGTCAAAGGTTGTTGGAAATGCAGAAATTTCAGTAACTTGAAGATCCTTCCCCTTCATCCTCACACTGCTGTCACCACCTTTGCTGGACAGAGAGAAATGGTTTCCCTGCCTAACTTGGTTGTTCTGCTCTGGCAGCTGAAAACACCTTGAAAAACATAACCCAGGAGCTGCTGCCTCAGTTTCCTTGTTCATAAAGTGGGTAGAAGGGTTTTACAGCTTGTAAAGTGCCAGGAGTGACCCAGATAAGAACAAATCACTTTGTTTCCTCCCCTGTCACGTCCAGACCACGTCCCCAGGCTGTGCAGGAGGGACAGTGTCTCCTCTGTGTCCCCCCAGGGGTCTGAGTCCAGCTCCAGGGGCAATCCTGCTGGTTTCCCACATCTCTGCTCTGCCTGGCAGCCCTGTTTGAAGCTGTGCTCCTTCCCCAGGGGGTGTCAAAGCCTGTTCCCTCAACTGCCTGGCCGAGGGCTTCAACTTCTACACGGAGCGAGCAGCAGCTGTGGTGGACGGGACCCCGTGCAGGCAGGACTCCAATGACATCTGTGTCAACGGGGAGTGCAAGGTGGGACAGCCCCTGGTGGGGCAGGGACACACCCCTGGGCAGGGGGGACAAGGAGAGACCCCCAGGGAGGGGGAATAAGGAGAGAACCCCGGGCAGGGGGGACAAGGAGAGACCCCCAGGCAGGCGAGTGCTGCCCTCAAACTGCTCACACAGACATGGGATGGGTGGAGGGTTAAGAGAGCTGGGGATGCTCACCTGGAGAAGAGAAGGCTCCAGGAGAGCTCAGAGCCCCTGGCAGGGCCTAAAGGGGCTCCAGGAGAGCTGGAGAGGGACTGGGGACAAGATAGAGGGACAGGACACAAGGAATGGCTGCCACTGCCAGAGGGCAGGGCTGGATGGGATATTGGGCAGGAATTGTTCCCTGGGAGGGTGGGGAGCCCTGGCACAGGGTGCCCAGAGCAGCTGTGGCTGCCCCTGGATCCCTGGCAGTGTCCCAGGCCAGGCTGGACACTGGGGCTGGAGCAGCCTGGGACAGTGGGAGGTGTCCCTGCCATGGCTGGGGTGGATGGGATGGGATTTAAGGTCCTTTCCAACCCAAACCATCCTGTAATTCCATGATTTCTCCCCCTGGATAGTCAGTGGGAGCAGGAACACTCCCACCTTGGGCTTGTGCCCATCCACTCTGAGGCATTCCCTGCCTCAGGGATGGATCTCTGCACTCCCAGCCTGTGCAGCCCCAGGCTCTTTGATGATTCCCCTGCAATGGGATCTGGGGGGAGCTGTAAAAGTTTATTACAAGAAAGCACTTGGGAGTGGCCATCATCCCCCAGCAGACAGACAGACAGACAGACAGTGTATCTCTGGTATCTTTTTGTCTCCATGGTGCTGTGGAACAAAGGGGGATTGCACCAGAGGGAGCCACAGCTGGTGACCCTTGTGCCACCCCACAGGAGGTGACAGAGGGACAGAGGCCACAAGGACACCTGAGCTGCAGGGACAGGGCTTCCCTTGGTCTCCTCACAGGCATCCCAACCTCTGCTTTACCCCAGGATTCCTGCCTGCTCCCTCTCAGACACCCCCAGGAGAGGGGTGGCACTGCTGAGGTGTCCAGGGCAGGGAGGGGACCTGGGATGCTGCAGGGCAGGTGTGGGGAGTGAAGGGCCCCTCCAGGCTGGTTCAATCCTACTGCTCCTTCTCATTCCTGCTCCTTCTTCTCATTCCTGCTGCTCCTCCTCACTCCTGCTCCTCCTCACTCCTGCTGCTCATCCCCACAGCACGTGGGCTGTGACCGGGTGCTGGGCTCCGACTCCAAGGAGGACAAGTGCCGGGTGTGTGGGGGAGATGGCAGCTCCTGCGAGACCATCGAGGGCATCTTCAACCAGTCCCTGCCCGAGGGAGGTAGGGAACAAACAGCCTGGCCACCCCCAAATCACTCCTCGACCTCACCTGGCCCTGGGGACAGCAGGGACATGTCCCAGAGCAACACCCCAAGGGTAGGACCAGGCTAGGAGGGAGGCAATCCCAAATCTGTCACACAGAGCTCCAGCTCCTGCCCAGCTCCACAGGCCCAGCCAAGGTGGATCCCAGCTCACAGCACGTTCCCAGCACAGCCTGTCCCATCACAAGAGCCCACAGTGCAAACCCACTCCATTGTGGTGCCCAAAATGCTTTTTCCATCATTTCCCTGTGGGTAAGGGGTTGGTTCATGCTACCATCCAGCCCAGGGCAGCTCTGGCTCTGGGGTTGGAGGCTGAAATCCCACTCTGGTTGTCCCACAGGTTATGAGGAGGTGATCCAGATCCCCAAGGGTTCTGTGCACATCGACATCCGGGAGCTGAACCTCTCCATCAACTACCTGGGTGAGATGGGGCTGGGGAGGCTCAGATCCCAGCCAGGCCCTGCCATTCCCTGGGATTCACAGGGTTTGGGAAAGGCCTGGCAAGGAGAACTTCCCACTGCAGCTGGGAATGGGATTTGGGGCTGTGTGTGCCCCAGTGTCCCTGCCCTGTGTCAGCATCAAACCCTGAGCCAACCCCACATCCTGCAGTTCCTGGCACTGCCCATGCCCCCTGGCATCTCCCCTCTGCCATCCTGGGGATTCAAAATGTTCACATTTCTATCAGGCTTGTTTTTTCAGCCTTGCTTAATTGTGCTTTCACAGGGAGGATTTTCTTTCCCCTTTTTCCTCCCTGTCCTCTGAGCGATGGAAGGGAAGGGAAGGGAAGGGAAGGGAAGGGAAGGGAAGGGAAGGGAAGGGAAGGGAAGGGAAGGGAAGGGAAGGGAAGGGAAGGGAAGGGAAGGGAAGGGAAGGGAAGGGAAGGGAAGGGAAGGGAAGGGAAGGGAAGGGAAGGGAAGGGAAGGGAAGGGAAGGAAGGGAAGGGAAGGGAAGGGAAGGGAAGGGAAGGGAAGGGAAGGGAAGGGAAGGGAAGGGAAGGGAAGGGAAGGGAAGGGAAGGGAAGGGAAGGGAAGGGAAGGGTGCGGTGCTCCCTGTGCCGGGCGCGGTGGGTCGGGCGCGCAGCGGGGCTGCTGCCGCTGCCGGAGCGCAGGGACAGCGGGAGGAGCGAGCGCTCCGATCCCCCTCTAGCGACTCTGCCGGGCAAGCACAGCCCGGCTCCGGGCCCCAGCGCCTCCAGCAGCCCCGGGAGCTCCAGCAGCCCCGACCCAGCTCGCACAGCCGGGTTTGAGCTGGGTCCGTGGCCACAGCTCGTCCCCAGCCCGGTGTCCCCAGCCCAGCCGAGCTCCCACGCTCACAGGGGGGTTCTGGCCAGGCTGAGACCCTCCCGTGGGTGCATTGTCCCACTCTGCTGTGACTGTGTGTGACCCTGAGCCAGCCCCCATTTGTGCCCTGCTGTGTGACAAGGCTGCTTCACTCCATTTACACCATTTACTCTCTGTGCTGGCCGTGCTCTGAGCCCAGCACCTGGCTGGAGTTGGCCCAGGTGCCTCCAGCCTTTGTGCTGAGCTCCCTCCCCTGTCCTGGCAGCGCTGAGAGGGGAGAGTGGTGAATATTTCATCAATGGGAAGCTCTCCATCGATCCCCCCCGGCGCTTCGACGTTGCTGGCACCACCTTCCACTACAGGAGGTCCCCTGAGGAGCCCGAGTCACTGGAGGCTTTGGGACCCACCAATGTCACCCTCTTTGTCATGGTTGGTAACTTCAGACCCCTCCTGGCATGGTCCTAGCTGGGCTAGAGGGACCTGGCTATGGCTAGCTGGGAGTGGAGCTGATCAGCCCCTGGAGTGGCTGTCGGGAGTAGAGGGACACAGGGACCAGGGTTAAATTTGGCTAAATTCACACAACCAGTCACAGAATTAATTAGCTTGGAAAAGCCCTTTGAGACCATCGAGTCCAGCCTGTGACCTGACACTGCCTTGTCAGCCAGACCTTGGCACCAAGTGCCGCATCCAGCCTTTGAAAGAGTCACCCCAGGTGGGACAGCAGCCCACAGTCCCTGCCTTAGGAGGCCAGTGCTTTATCCATTGGGCACTCTCAGCTCTCCCTCCCCAGTTCCCAGGTCTCCTGCCCTAATCTCTCAGGTTTTTGGATAATTCCAACCTTAAGTGCCTGGAGTTTGTTCACTGTCACCACTGGTGTCTGCCCTGGCAGGTCTGGGAGGGGCTGGCTAGGGCTCAGGGGAGGTTCCAGCTGCCCTGGGTGTTGAGGGGGCTGGGAGGTGCCACCTGGGTGTCCCTGATGTCCTGGAGGTGCCTTTCCCACAGGTGCTGGTGCGGACGGAGCTGCAGGGGATCCGCTACAAGTTCAACGCCCCCGTGGGCAGGGACGGCTCCAGCCTGTACTCCTGGCACTACACCCCATGGACCAAGTGCTCTGTGCTGTGTGCAGGGGGTGAGCTGCCATGCTGGGCTGATTTGGGGGGACATGTGGGACCCCTCCCCTGTGCTGTGTCTGGGGCTCTGGTTGGCTCTGAGGAACTCTGGGGTCTCCACATGGCTCCAGCCCACGCTCAGCCAAGTGAGAGTTGTGTCAGGCATTGCCAGGGCAAAGAACCTGGGTGCCATCTTCAGCTGGGTGGAAGGACCTTAAAGATTAAATTTTTCCACCCTCTTTCCATGGGCAGGGACACCTTCCACCATCCCAGGCTGCTCCCAGCTCCAATGTCCAGCCTGGCCTGGGACACTGCCAGGGATCCAGGGGCAGCCACAGCTGCTCTGGGCACCCTGTGCCAGGGCTCCCCACCCTCCCAGGGAACAATTCCTGCCCAATATCCCATCCAGCCCTGCCCTCTGCCAGTGGCAGCCATTCCCTGTGTCCTGTCCCTCCACTCCTTTTTAAAGCCATTTACTCATGCAATGAATGCAATCATAGAATGACTTTAGTTTGGAAGGAACCTTAAAGCTCATCCAGTGCCACCCCTGCCATGGGCAGGGACACCTTCATTATCCCAGTCTGCTCCCAGCCCTGTCCAGCCTGGCCTGGGACACTGCCAGGGATGGTCAAGGACAGGTCAGATCACAGCAGCCCCTGTGGCCTCAGATCTGTGAACTGAAACACACCTTGTGCTCCCCTGGTTCCCATGTGGATTGGCACACAGATTTGGGCCATGTTTCAGGACTTTGGAGAGCCTGGCTGGGAGGGGCTGAGCTGGTATTCAGATGAGACTGGCCCAATAATATTCCCTGTTTAGAGCTCAGGGCTTGTCTTCCATGCCAGACCTCAATCAAGTGTTGTCCCTCCTTGTTCCTGTTATTGCCCAAGTGCTGCTCAGAAAAGTCAGGGTCGGGACAGGTTCATTTGAGCATGAGATCCCTGGAATGCTGTGATCCTCCATCCTCTGGCATGTCCTGCCCTGGCTGCTGAGCTCTAGAACCCCTGAATCATCAAAGCTGGAAATCCCTCCAGGGCCATTGAGTCCAACCTGTGTCCAATCCCTCCCTTGTCACCCAGAGTGCCACATCCAGGCACTGACACCATCATTCCACACCATCCATTTTATCTGGAGATGTCAGAGTTCTGAATGGAGGAATAAATTCAGGCTCCATGTGCAGGGACAAGGGGTTCCTGTGTCACATCATGGGAGCAGAGCTGTGGGGCTGGCACCCTCAGCCTCTTCCTCCCTTTCCCCTTCCCCCCTTTCCCTGGGCAGGCAGCCAGATGCAGTCTGTGGTGTGCAGGAAGCTCTCTGATGGCTCCACCGTGCCCAACCATTTCTGCAGCCCTGACACCAAAGTGCCCGAGAGGCAGAGGAGCTGCAACACCGAGCCCTGTCCCCCGGCGTGAGTACCTGGGGCAGGGAGCCAGGGGGAAACTGGGCTGGGAGAGACTGACATTGCCCCTGGCTGCATTCCCCAAGTCACAGCAGGTGACACTGCCTGGCTGGAGCAGCTCTGCTGGGGAATGGGGTGGAGGGTTTCTCCTCTGTGTCCCAGATATTCAGTGAGTCCCTCAGGAATTGTCCCAGCCCATCCTGGCTCCTCCTGAAGGGAAGAGCAGATGTGCAGATGGAGTAAGACCAGGGCTGTGTGCAGGAGGTTGGGGACAAGCCCAGCCCAGTGTGCCCCTCCAAACTCTGCTGTTGCCCCATCTCCAGCTGGGCCATTGGGAACTGGTCCGAGTGCAGCCGGAGCTGCAACGAGGGCGTCCGGACCCGCAGCGTCTTCTGCAAGAGGAAAATCTCTGCCAGCGAGGAGAAAACCCTGGATGACACCTCCTGCAGCCAGCCGAGGCCAAAGATGCTGGAGCCCTGCAACAACCAAACGTGTCCTCCAGAGTGGGTGGCCCTGGACTGGTCAGAGGTGAGAGCCAGAGGAGGGACAGGGAGCTGGGCAAGGGCTGAGGAGCAGCTGAGGGCACTGGGCTGGTTCAGCTGGAGCAGAGGAGACTGAGGGGAGACTCCTCAGGGCTGAGCTCTGCTCTGGGACAGGAACAGGAGCCCAGCAAGGGCTGGAGCTGTGTCAGGCCTTGGCATGGAGCTCAGGGAAAGGTTCTTCCCCCCGAGGGTGCTGGCACTGCCCAGGCTCCCCAGGGAATGGTCCCAAGGCTGCCAGAGCTGCAGGAGCGTTTGGACACTCTCAGGGATGCTCAGGGTGGGATTGTTGGGGGGCTGGGCAGGGCCAGGGGCTGCACTGTTGATCCCTGAGGGTCCCTCCCAGCTCAGGATATTCTGAGATTATGTGGATTATTTTAACTCCCATCTTCCCCAGTGTTTGCAGTTCAGGAACAAGGTCTCTGTGCCCCACAGCTGCTCCCAGCCAGGCTCCAGCTCCAGCTGGGGATGGGTACTGGGACCCCCTGCCCCAACTTTCCTCCCCCTCAGAGTGTCCCTGTTCAGTGGAAATGGAAGTTCCTCTGCACATCCTGTTCCCAGCACTCTCAGGGATGCTCAGGGTGGGGTTGTTGGGGGGTCTGGGCAGGGCTAGGGGCTGCACTGATGATCCCTGAGGGATCCAACTCAGGATATTCTGATTCTGGGATTGACATCATCCCTTACCTCTCCGAGGGCAGTGCCAAGCAGTGATGCCCATGGAGTGTGGGAATGCTGTAGCTCAGGAGGCAGCAGAGGTGGGAGCAGCACGGGGGGATCTCTGTCCCCCCTTTGCAGCCCCCCTGAGCGTGTCCCTGTCCCTGCAGTGCACCCCCAGTTGCGGGCCCGGCTTCCGCCACCGCATCGTCCTGTGCAAGAGCGGCGACCACAGCGTCACCCTGCCCTCAGCCCAGTGCCACCAGCCTGCCAAGCCCCCCACCAGCATGAGGTGCAACCTGCGGCGCTGCCCCCCGCCCCGCTGGGTCACCGGCGAGTGGGGAGAGGTAGGGACAGCCCCTCCCCACGGGGAGACCCCCCACACCTTCCAATCCTGCAGGGCTGGGGGTTTCACTGGCCAGCAGAGCCTGCGTGGCAACCACAGTGTCCTGGTTTGAAGGTGTCTGCCAGTAAAGGCAGGAGCTTGTCTTTGAAATGGAGTGTAAACCCCCTTCCTCCAAATTGTTATTATGATTTTGAAATTAAGAGGCTTTCAGGAAAAGATGGGGGAATTAGGAATAACAGTTCTTTACTAGGAAAATTAAAATAGAAATACAGTATTACAAACAACAAACCCCAAAACACTGCCAGAGTCAGAATCCAAGCTGACACCCATCACTTAGTCGGGGTGTTGGCACCTACTGTTTCTTTTATCTCCGAGTGCTGGTTTTACCTAGCAGCAGACCCACAGCTCGTTAGTAAAGACAAATCCCCCATTGCTGTCCCGCAGTGCTCTGCCCAGTGTGGCCTGGGGCAGCAGAGGAGGTCTGTGCAGTGCCTGGCTCACACGGGGCAGCCATCCCTGGAGTGTGTGGAGGCTCTGCAGCCCCCCGGGATGCAGCAGTGCGAGACCAAGTGCGAGTCAGGGCCCACGGACAACCCTGAAGGTGAGGGGTCTCTGGGGAGGGGACACCTGGGCCACTGGGGACAGGGACATTGGAGCCAGCACAGCACCAGCTGGGCTCCAGGGTGGGGAGACTCCATCCCTGGAAGTGTGCAAGGGCAGGTTGGATATTGGGGCTTGGAGGAACCTGGGGTGGTGGGAGGGTTTTGCCTGGGGAGCAGAGCAGGTTGGGGAGGTGGGGATTCACCCAGAGCTGCTTTGGGACATGCAGGAACAATTTCCCCCAACGGGTACAGAAACCCCCCATGTTGGTGATGCTGGGCTGGGCAGAAGGGGAGGGGGGATTCTGCCCCACAGAGCTGCCCCAGCCCTGGGGAGCAGCAGCAGGAGGACATGGAGCTGCTGCAGCCAGTGCAGAGGAACAAGGGAGATGCTGCAAGGGCTGGAGCCCCTCTGCTCTGGGGACAGGCTGGCAGAGCTGGGGGTGCTCACCTGGAGAAGAGAAGGCTCCAGGGAGAGCTCAGAGCCCCTGGCAGGGCCTGAAGGGGCTCCAGGAGAGCTGAGGAGGGACTGGGGACAAGGGATGGAGGGACAGGACACAGGGAATGGCTGCCAGTGCCAGAGGGCAGGGCTGGATGGGATATTGGGCAGGAATTGTTCCCTGGGAGGGTGAGGAGCCCTAGCACAGGGTGGCTGTCCCTGGATCTCTGGAGTGCCCAAGGCCAGATTGGATATTTGGGCTTGGAGCAACCTGGGTTGGTGGGAGGTGTCCCTGCCATGGCAGGGGTGGAACTGGATGGGATTTAAGTTCCCTTCCAAGCCAAAGCACTCTGTTCAAAGTGTGGCCATTCTGTGGCTCTGGTCCCCTCTGGTCCCAGGCCAGCCTGGTGTGCCATGACCCCAAGAAATGAAAGAACCACACTTTAGAAATGCAGGATCTGCACCTTGGCAAAGGGAGCTTTTCATTAGTGAGATCCTTCATCACAGCTGCATCTTTCATCTTCCTGGCACAGCCCCCCAGGATGTGCTGAGCTGGCTGTGACCCTGTCCTCCTCTCTGTGTCCCTGCAGAGTGCAAGGATGTCAACAAGGTTGCCTACTGCCCTCTCGTCCTCAAGTTCAAGTTCTGCAGCAGGACCTACTTCCGACAGATGTGCTGTAAAACCTGCCAGGGGCACTAGGACACAGCAGGAGCCAAAACTGGAGCCCTGCCCTCCCTGCCCACCCTGGGAACCTCCCCTGGCTCCCACAAACTCCAGCAGCACCCAAACCCATCCCCACAGCCCCCCTTGGCCCCCCAGCTCCACAATGGCAGGCTCCCAGTTCAACCAGTGCAGCCCCAGCTGGGTGAGCTGGCAGAGGGGGGAGCTGGGCAGAGCAGGGACTTTACTTGAAATTCTGATGTTGTTATTTATTAGGAGTGGAGCCAGGTCCTGCAGGCACCACTGAGGGAAGCAGCCTCGCTCCTGCCCTGTCCTGCTGTGTGTCCCCAGGGAGCCCCAGGGGCCCTGAGTGTCCCCAGGGATCAGCAAAGACCCTGAGTGTCCCCACAAGCCCTGAGTGTCCCCAGGGATCAGTACAGACCCTGAGTGTCTCCAGGGATCAGCACAGACCCTGAGTGTCCCCATGGAGCCCCAGGGGCCCTGAGTGTCCCCAGGGATCAGCAAAGACCCTGAGTGTCCCCACAAGCCCTGAGTGTCCCCAGGGAGCCCCACAGGGCTGGAGCACCCCCGGGGCTCAGGGGGATCCCAGGGCACACAGGGAGGGGGCTCAGGTGCCTCTGGTGGCTCGTGGCTGCTGGGTGAGGGATGCACAGGAGCTGCTGTGGGGAGCAGGGCTGAGAAGGGGTTTTGTCCCCTTGGTTTGCACCCTGTCACCTCGGGACTGGCAGCAGGGGACAGGGAGCAGGTCACCCCCTGAGCAGAGGGTGACACCAGTTTAATTGGGAGAGGGGGTTCTCCAAACCCCAACCTGGACTGGGGTGTTCCCCTATTTGTCCTTAATGTCCTCATCACTTTTAGGAGCAGTTTTTATTCCCTGAAGCACGAGCTGAGGTGGGGGCAGAGGACAGCTCAGGGCACCTTCATGGGCATTGAGGCTGTGCCAGGCTCAGGGAGCAAAGCAGAGGAGGATGCAGGACATAAAGGGTCCTGGCAGAGTGTCCCCAGGGCATGAACAGTCCTGTCACAATGTCCTCAGGGCATGAGGGGTCCTGTTAATGTCCCCAGGGCATCAAGGGTCCTGTCACAGTGTCCCCAGGCCATGAAGGGTCCTGTCAGTGTCTCCAGGGCATGAACAATCCTGTCACAATGTCCTCAGGGCATAAGGGGTCCTGTCAGTGTCCCCAGAGCATAAAGGGTCCTGTCAGTGTCCCCAGGGCATGAAGAGGGTCCTGTCAGTGTCCCCAGGTCACAAGGGGTCCTGTCAGTGTCCCCAGGGCCTGGCCCTGCCCGGGATCTCCTCAGCCTCTGCAGTGCCCTCACTTCCAAAGGTGCTTCACTTCCAAAGGTGCTTTTCCTCCAAAGGCAGCCTGGCCACCTGTGGCTGTGGCCTCGAGGTGCCAGTCCCAGTGCCACCCACTCCTCTGCCTCCAGTGATAGGGAAAAAACAGGCTTGAAATTCCTCCAGGTCACCTCGTGGCCAAACCTGGGCCAAATTCTCCACAGACAACTCTCCAAAGCATTTTGTTAGCATTGCAATTGTCATTGTTACGATTGTTTTCAGGCCTTTCCACATCACAGCGATGGGAAACCTTTGTCCAAAGGTGTGTTTTGTCCCCTGTGGTGCAGGGAGGGGACAGTCCCTTCCCCCTGTGTTCCTGTCCCTGCTGCATTTTTGTGTCACCTGCTCCTCGGCCGATCGCAGCTTCTCTGGTGCTCAGCAAACCTCGTTTCTCTTCCTTCCTGGTGCCATGCTCCATTCTGATGTGTTTTTTTGGGTGAGGGGAGGGGGTGTTTTCACCATTTTTATATCAATATATATCTACTGACCAATGTTTAACATACTAACTCTGGGGAGGAGCGACGTACGGCATGAATTATAATAAAGGAGTAGCTACGATCCCGGGCACAGCTTCTGCTCCCACTTGTGTTCCTCCAGCCCAGGGCTGGCTTTGGGCACCCACAGCACCACAATCCCCCCCAAAAGGAGGGGTTTGGAACAAGGGGAGGGTTTTGCCTGGGGAGCAGAGCAGGTTGGGGAGGTGGGGATTCACCCAGAGCTGCTTTGGGACATGGAGGAACAATTTCCCCCCATGGTCACAGACACCCCCCATGGTGGTGATGCTGGGCTGGGCAGCAGGGGAGGGGGGGATTCTGCCCCTCTGCCCACTCAGGTGAGACCCCACCTGCAGAGCTGCCCCAGCCCTGGGCAGCAGCAGCAGGAGGACGTGGAGCTGCTGCAGCCAGTGCAGAGGAACCAGGGAGATGCTGCAAGGGCTGGAGCCCCTCTGCTCTGGGGACAGGCTGGCAGAGCTGGGGGTGCTCACCTGGAGAAGAGAAGGTTCCAGGGAGAGCTCAGAGCCCCTGGAAGGGCCTAAAGGGGCTCCAGGAGAGCTGGAGAGGGACTGGGGACAAGGCATGGAGGGACAGGACACAGGGAATGGCTGCCAGTGCCAGAGGGCAGGGCTGGATGGGATATTGGGCAGGAATTGTTCCCTGGGAGGGTGGGGAGCCCTGGCACAGGGTGCCCAGAGCAGCTGTGGCTGCCCCTGGATCCCTGGCAGTGCCCCAGGCCAGGCTGGACATTGGGGCTGGAGCAGCCTGGGACAGTGGGGGGTGTCCCTGCCATGCCAGGGGGTGGCACTGGATGGGATTTAAGGTCCCTTCTCAAACTATTCTGTAACTCTGCAGGGGATAGTGGGGACAGGGTGGCCAAGACTCAGGCCTCACCTTCTTGCAGCAATCCCACTTCTCTCTGCACCTCAAGTGTAGCCTCTTTTATTTAAAAGACCTGGGAAGAAAAAGGAAAAAAAGAAAAAAAAATAAAAGCAGCAGCCAACAGCATCTCACTCCTAAAACCACCTCCAAGCACTGACTGGCAGGTGGCTGCTGGCCAGGTGACATCCAGCTGTCACCTCAGGGTGAGGTCACTGGGGAGGCTCTGAGGTCCCTGCCAGGCTCTGTCCAGCATCTCCTCCCTCGCCCAGCTCAGTGCCACCCGCAGCAGCAGAGGTGGGACACCCTGGGCAGGGCCACCCCAAAGTCCTCTGGCAGCACTGCCGCCCTTGTCCTCCCCACCCCCACCAAGGGTGCAAAATGAGGAAGTGGTGGGAGGGAAAAAAAAATTCGTCAGCATCATTGTTAGAGCAGGAAGGCAAAGCCGAGTGCTCCGGGATGGCCCCGGGCCGGTGACAGGAGCCCCGAGCAGCGACACAGGGACATCATGGTGAGTGCCAGCAGGGACCCACCCTGCTCCCCTCTGTGCCCCGGGGTCACCTCCTATCCTGCCACCTCAGGGCCACCTCAGGGCCACCTCTGCCCTGCCCTGCCTTGCCCTTCCCTGTCCCTGCTGCCTTGGGAGGTGCCAGGGACCAGCCTCATGTCCCTTTGGAGAGGGGACAGTTCCCCAGCTCAGGGACAGGGCTGGCTGAGGCACTGGGGTGGGTGTGGGGTGCTGGGGTTGCTGTCCCCCCAGACAGGGTGGGGATCACCAGGGGATGGGTCTGTGCTGGCACAGACAGGTTTGGGTTTTGCTGTCTGTGCTGTGGTACCCACCACAAACTGGTTCTAGTTCTGGTGTCAGCACTGGTGGTGCTGGTGGGGCAGGGGTGTCAGCCAGGTACCCCAGGCCAGCAGGGACCCTCAGGTGCTGGTGGCCAGGGTCAGAGCTTGCAGGGGACAGGGGCTGCAGGGAGGAGTGGGGCTGCTGGGGGGGCAGCAGCCACTCCTGGGAGCTGGTCCGGAGGCAGAAGAGGAAGATGAAAGCTGTCCAAATTAGGAAGGTGCTCAGACATGGGGTAAGGGGCTGTCAGCTCCCAGCTCTGCTTCCTGTGCTCCTTGGGGTGCTGCTGTCCCCAGCTATTTGCACCCAGACAGGAAGGGGACAATGGCCAGGCTAAAATTGAACCTTCTTCCACCCACGCTTGTGGCTGTCACCTCTGAGAGGCTGCTCAGATGCTGTCCCCAAAGACATTTCATACTGTCCCCTCCTCACCACCTGAAGCTGCTCTGTGGCTTCCTGGCAGACCAAGGGACTCATCAGCCACAGCCCTGAGCCCTGCCAGGCCCAGTTCCAGGACCAGCCCCATCCCCAGACACTGCTCGTGCCTAGCTGGGACAGTGATGTGACAAACATCACTGCACTTGAGGCTTCTGGTGGTTTTTGAAGTGTTGCTGTTTCTGGGTTTGGCTTATCTCGACTCTAAAGGTGCCACCTTGGGTGCATCCGTTCCCTGCTCGGTGCTGCAGGGTTAATTTTGTGGTTTAACCACAGCTTTGAAGAAACACGATGTTTTGGATGTGCTGCCATAGGGCTGCTCCCCTCCCTGCCCAGAGATCCTATCTGAGTGCCAGGAGCAGCCTGGCACAGGGGTGGGGACAGGGCCATGCTGCTGAGGGGCTCCTCATGTGTCACCTGCCTCCTTTGGAGCAAAGTCCCTCATGCACAGGGGCTGCAAAGGGCACCTGGAAGGTGGAGGGGGGACAAAAGCATCTCTTTGCTTGGATGAGGATGGAATGGCTTGGTCCATGAGCCCTTCCCTGCTGTGGCCTGGGGCAGAGGAGGGGACTGGACAGAGGGGACTGGACAGAGGGGACTGGACAGAGGGGACTGGGCAGAGCAGGGGATGGAGAAACTGCTGCCCCAAACCTCTGGAAGTAAATGAACTTGTGTTCCCACTCCCCAGAGGGATGTCACCTGCAGCCCTATCCCATGGGAGCTCTCTGAGCATGGAGCTGGGGAAATACCAGGGCTTTAAGGGACCCCAGTTCCTCTTCATCCTGGTTTTACTCAGGTTTTACCTGATGTTTCATGAGCCCTGCAAACCCTCCATGACACACTCAGGGAAGCCAGTCAGGAACACTCAGAGTTTTACTGTCCCCAGGACAAACCCTTCATTTCCCACTGGGAGCTGGTGTATTCCTCACAGCTGGGCTGCCCCAGGTGCCCCAGCAGAGCCAGGAAAGCCCCAGAGGAAGAGGTGAAGACGCTCTCACCACTGTCAGCACAGAGCAATCGTGTGGCTGAAGGAGAATCTCTGGGTGTCAGCCCAAAAGCTTTGAGCTCTCAGTGCAGGAAATGCTCCTTTGCCTTCATTTGGCCTCCATCAGCAGCTCAGGGTGCCTGTGCCAGCAGGTTTGGGGTGATGGGGACAGGACATGGAGGTGTTTGGCTGCTCTTCTCACTCTTCTCCTCCTGAAGCCCAGGGTTTGGGGCAGGGTGAGGTCCCTGGGTGACACCACAGTGACCTGGAGAGGATGGCTGAGTTTGTCCAGCTGGATTTCCTATGAGATCCTAGGATGAAGGCCAGAAAAAATCCCAGGAGAAAGAGGAGAAGCTCACTGGGTGACTTCAGGCTGTGTGTGCAGCTCTGGACCCCCTGAGCTGAGCCAAAAACAGGTGTTGGGACAACACAGCCTAAAGCCCCTGCAGCAGTTATGTGGGCTTGCATTTGTGGTTTGGAGAGGGGCACAGGGGATGTTGGGGATGCAGAGCCCAGAGAGGAGGGAGGTGAGCAGGAGAGCAGCATGTGATGGAGCCAGATTGTGACTGACACCCCAGGGTGGCTGTGGGGGGACTGGGGACACCAGTGACAATCAGAGCATGCAAAGGTGTCGGGATCCAGATCCTGAAACCTTCAGAGCCTGCAGGGAAATCAAGCAAAAGGGGAAGAGAAGAAGAAAAGGGAAATTGAAAGAGTAAGAGGCCAGGGCTGATGGGGGAGAAGTGAAATCGGTGACAGGAGCATGGGGGGTGAAAAAGGAAGTGTGGGGATGGGGAAAGAGGGGCCACAGGCGGGTCCTGATGGGGCATCCCCTGCTGGGCACCCTGCCGGGGGCAAACGGGCACCACAGCAGTGCCCAGCTTGTTTGTGGGGACATCGAGGGCAAGGGGAGGCTTTGGGGTGGTTTATGCACCAGGAAATTCCCCCCCTCCCAGCCCAGGGCTGTGTTTACCCCACAAGGGCTGAAATCACAGCCCAGGGCACAGAGGGGTGAGTTGGGGACAGCTCAGAGGGTGCTGGCACCTCCCTGGGCAGGAGGAAGGGGAACAGGGGTGGTGCAAGGAGGATGTGGGGGCGCAGAGGATGCCACCACCACCCTCTCCCTGTGGCTCTCTGGCTCATAATCAGCCTGTGCATCAACTGCCTCGTTAGTGCTTCATTAGCCTGGGTGAGGAGCAGGGGGCTGGGGCAGGTCCTGCCTGCTGCTCTGCAGTGCCAGGGGCTCAGGAGGGCTCAGGAGGGCTCAGGAGGGGTCAGGAGGGGTCTGGAGGGGTCTGGAGGGTTGGGACAAGCCCCAGTGCACTGAGTTTAGAGCTCTGTGAGTTCCCAAACCCCTCCCTTTGCACCATGAGGTGCCTGGTTTGGGGTGACTGCTGAGCCAGTCCCAGGAGCTCAGGGGGTCAGAGCCAGCCCTGGTGGCAGCAGGTGGCCTTGGCACAGTGGCTGTGTCCCCCCAGGGCAGCAAGGAGCGCTTCCACTGGCAGAGCCACAATGTCAAGCAGAGTGGTGTGGATGACATGGTGCTGCTGTCCAAGATCTCGGAGGAGGCCATCGTGGAGAACCTCAAGAAGCGATTCATGGATGATTTCATCTTTGTATCCTTCCCCAGGCAGTAGGGACAGGCACAGGGAGCAGCTGGGATGGGCTTCAGGCTCCGTCAGGGCACGGGACAAACTGGATTTGCCCCAGATTCCTGTGTCCTGCAGGGACAGGTTTGGGAGCTGTGGGAATGTCACCATCCCCAGGCTGAGCTGCACTGGGCAGACACAACAGCAAACCCTCTGTCCTGCTGTGCTGCAGGACCCACCCTGGGCCTGCCTTTGTAGCCACAAAGCCCAGAGCAAACCCCTCATGCTCACCTGCCCCTGCTCCTGTGACTGGGGTGGCAGCAGCGGTCATTGTCCCCTGTCACTGTCACCCACCCCCAGTGATGCCCACAGCATGTCCTGGCTGCTCTGAACCCCCCAGAAACCCTGGATGGAGCAGGAGCATCCCTGCAGGTCTGTGCCACCCCTCATCCCCAGCAGTGCCAGGACACAGGGGACACCATCCCAGCGCAGGGGACACCATCCCAGCGCAGGGGACACCATCCCAGGATACAAGGGACACCATCCCAGCGCAGGGGACACCATCCCAGTGCAGGGGACACCATCCCAGGATACAAGGGACACCATCCCGGTGCAGGGGACACCATCCCCCGTGTCCTGCCCACACTGCTGGATCTGGCCTGGAGATGTGGCCCTGTCCTTGCAAGGCCATGTCCTTGCTGTGACTCAGCCACTTCCCCCCACAGCCCTGGGGCTTTACATGCATTTTGGACTGACTTTTATGGGGTTTTTTTGTTTGGTTTGGTTTGGTTTGGTTTGGGTTTTTTTTGTTTTTTTTTTTTTTGAAGGGAGAAACACCCCACGCCATCTCTCTCTTCCTTTTTTTCTCTGCTGCTGCACGCAGGGTTCTGTCCAGTCATGACTCAACATCCCAAGCTTCTGCATTTCCCAGAAAAGCTCCTTCTTCCTGCCCTTTGGCCACTCTGGCAAGGTGGGACACAAACAGGGTATCAAGGGCTTGGGATAACCCCACCTGCACTGCTCCAGCTCATCCCACATTTCCAGCAGCAATTCCCTGCTTTGCCATGGCCCTGCCTGCACCCAGTGACCCAGGGATGCTGCAGGAAAGGAGTGGCTGGTGGGCAGGGAAAGGCAGAGGTTCCTCTGCTCTTTGTGCCTCAGTTTCCCTGGATGGAACATCAGGATGGGCTCCTGCTGGAAAAGCTGCAAACGGATCCTGAGCAGAGGGAGGATTCCAGGCATGTTGGAGAAGGTTTTGGAGGCAATCCTCAGGCAGAGCAGGGAGTTGAGGGGATGCTCCTGCAGCCAGCACACTGCAGGGGACACTGAGGGGCTGAGGATGTCCTGGGGGTGCCCCAGGTCACAGAGCAGCTCTGCAAACCCTCGTGGCATTCCTGCTGCAGCTCCCAGGATGTGGCAGAGACCCCATAACCACCTTCCAGCTCTGGGCTGGGGTTGGGGACGTGGGAAGGGACACATTTGAAGGGACACATTTGAAGGGACACATTTGAAGGGACACGTGGCCCTTGACCTGCTGCCCAGACCTACATCGGACCCGTGCTGATCTCCGTGAACCCCTTCAAGCAGATGCCGTATTTCACCGACCGCGAGATCGAGCTGTACCAGGGCGCGGTGAGGCTGCCCCGGGGCAATCCCGGGATGATTCCGAGCGTTCCCATCCTCCACAGCCCCCTGGCTGCTGCAGGGGTCGGTGCTCCCAGCGAGAGACCCCACAGCAAATCCACATTCCTGGGGAATCCAGCTCAGAAATGCACGCTGAAGAAAGCCAAAGATGGTAAAATGCAGCTGGAGTGGCTCTGCCCCAGCGAGCCTCCCAAGGAGGAGGGGAGAGTCAGGAAGCTGCTGCTGCTGAGCTGGTGTTTGTGAGGCTGATTCCTCCATGGGATTTGGGGGGCTGGGGGTTGCTCTGTGGCCAGCACTGCTGTCCTTGTCCCTGTTTAGGGTCAGTGTGGGGAGGCTGCTCCCCTGTGGGCAGTTTAGGGGATTTGGGGAGGGGAGCTGGGGGCTGCCCTGTGCTCAGCCCTGCTGTCCCTGTCCCCTGGTTAGGCCCAGTATGAAAATCCCCCCCACATCTACGCCCTGACTGACAACATGTACCGGAACATGCTGATCGACGGGGAGAACCAGTGTGTCATCATCAGGTACTGGGGGACACTGGGGCCCCTGGGGACATCTGTCCTCACCACCCCCTCTCCCCAGCCAGGCTTTCCCAGCTCAGAGGTGGCTGAAGAGTTGCTCCTGGGGTGTCTGGAGGGACCAGGCAAGGCTGTGACAGGGGTGTCCCAGGCAGGGACAGAGCCTTGTGCAATGCAGCTCTCTGGGGCAGTGTTGCAAAGGAAATGGTCAGGATGTGGGGCAAGGCTGGAGACTTCCCTCTGAGGCTCCCAAGTCCCCCTCCTCCACTTCTGAGTCCAATGACAACAAATTCAATCTCGTGGAGCAGCTCCTCACTGAGCCGTGCTCTGCTCACACTGATACTCCATCCAGGGGGGTGGCCACAGTCCCCAAAACTCACTGTCATCCCCTGGTCCTGCTCCAGGACCCCCCCCCCCAAAGTCCCCAGGATGGGTGGCTCTGGAGGGGCCATTTCACATCTCCTCTGCTTTGCCATTTGCACAGCGGGGAAAGCGGAGCTGGGAAAACGGTGGCAGCAAAATACATCATGGGCTACATCTCCAAAGTGTCTGGGGGTGGGGAGAAAGTCCAGGTAGGTCTGTTGTCCCCCCTGCCACTCATCATTTCACCTCCTAACTGATCCCCACCATCCCAGCCCCAACCGCTCTGGCTGATGGTGATGCATGGAGCAGCCACTCCAGGACTGGGGACACACAAAGCCTCAGGGCTGTCCCCAGGCCTGGAGTAGGACACAGCTGTGTTGAGCCCTCCCCCCCTCTGTCCCCAGCACGTGAAGGACATCATCCTGCAGTCCAACCCGCTGCTGGAGGCCTTTGGAAATGCCAAAACTGTCCGGAACAACAATTCCAGCCGCTTCGTAAGTGCCGGGCAGGTTTGGGGGGTCAGGGCTGCAGCAGAGCCCTTGAACCAGCTGGGTGGAAAAGTGACCTTTGGCATCAAGTCCAGCCATTCCCCCAACACTGCCAAGGCCACCACTTGTCCCCAGGTGCCACATCCACACAGCTTTTAAATCACTCCAGAGACTGATTCCACCACACACACACCCTTCCAGCAGAGGAATTTTTTCTGATATCCAATCTGAATCTCCCCTGGGGCAATGTGAGGCCATTTCCTCTGTCCTGTTGCCTATTACCTGGGAGAAGAGACCAACCCCACTTGGCTCAAACTTCCTTTTGGGCAGCTGAGGGAGCAATGAGGTCTCCACATAAAGAGTCTTCAGCTAGGGGTTGCACATCCCAGCAAAACTCCTTGTGTGGTGGGGAAGGGGTTGGAAGGGAATGAGGAATCCCCTGAGGCAGGACCACAGCTCTGAGCAGGATCTGTCCCAACACAGGGAAAATACTTTGAGATCCAATTCAGCCGGGGCGGAGAACCCGATGGGGGCAAGATCTCCAACTTCCTGCTGGAGAAGTCACGCGTGGTGAGCCAGAACGAGTGCGAGAGGAATTTCCACATCTACTATCAGGTATGGGGGTGGCCTGGAGCCACCAGGCTGTGGAGGGGACCAGGAGCTTGGTCACTACAGCCCCCTGTCCCCTCCCAGCTCATCCAAGGGGCGTCCCAAGAGCAGCGGCAGAATTTGGGCATCATGAGCCCAGATTATTACTTCTACCTGAACCAGACAGACACCTACCAGGTGGAGGGCACCGATGACCGCAGTGACTTCCACGAGACCATGGTGAGTGCCTGGGAGGGAGGGAAGTCCCCAAAAGCTCTGGGGCTGGGCAGGGGCTCACGGGGTCTGTGCACCCCCAGAACGCCATGCAGGTCATCGGCATCCGCGGCGAGGACCAGCAGCTGGTGCTGCAGATCGTGGCAGGGATCCTGCACCTGGGCAACATCAGCTTCAGGGAGGAGGGCAACTACGCCCGGGTGGAGAACAATGACTGTGAGTAGCCAAGTGGCTCCAGGGGATGGGTGGGGACAGTCACAGGGACCCTGGGGAATGAGTGGCAAAGGGAAGCAGCACCAGCACCTTCCCCAGGTTAGACACAGGGACACTGAGTGTCCTGGTTTAAAGAACAGGTGTCTGCCAATAAAGGAAGAAGCTTCTCTTTGAAATGGAGAGTGTAAATCCCCTCCCTCCAAATTATTATTATAATTTTGAAATTAAGGGAGTCTCAGGCAAAGATACAGGAATTAGAAATAACAATTATTTACTAGGAAAATTCAAATAGAAATGCAGTATTACAAAGAACAATCCCAACCCTGCCAGAGTCAGAATCCAAGCTGACACCCGTCAGTCAGTCAGGGTGGTGGCAGCAGTGCCATTCAATGGTGGCTGCATCCTCCTGCAGTGGCAGATGTGGTTCAGCTGGAGCAGTGCTCCTGGAGAAGGTGCAGTTTCCTCTGAAGGTACAGGGATGATGTGGAAAGGTCTGGTTTTCCTCTGTAATCCAGTGGAAAGATGGATAAGTTGCTGTCCAAAATCTCATTTTTTATCTAGGTTGGAAATGTTTGGCTCCTCCCTGCTGGAGCATCTCCCAGTGGGATGATGTAATTTTATCAGTCATGCACTGGGACTCAATGGCCCATTAACAGGAGATATCTCCTGGAGGGAGGATGGGCTGTGGGAAAGATAAAGGTGATTGCCCCAGCTGGTTTAAAGATGGCCCATTAGCAGATAATGTGTGCCAGGAGATAAAGATCAGTGCCACACCCAGTTTTAAACAATGGCCCATTAACAGGACATAATTCCCACAGTGATAAGAATCGCTGCCACACCCAGTTTTTAACAATGACCGATTAACAGGTGATATCTCCTGGAGGGAGGATGGGTTGTGGAAAAGATAAAGATGATTGTCCCAGCTGGTTTAAAGCTGACCCATTAGCAGATAATACGTGCCACAGAGATAAGGAATCACTGCCCCACCCAGTTGCAACAGATGGTGACAGAACACACATTTCTGGCCACATCAACCCAATACACTGAGGCAGCAAGCAAATGGTTCAGCCAGAGCTTGATTAGGCAGGGGGCAGATGCCAGGTGTAACTTTGGGAGAGGAAGGACCCCCGTCATTGTCCCACTGCTGTCCTTCACACTTGGGTGGGGCTGAGGGTTTTCAGTGAGGAGGACACAGCCCTGACCAGCCCCACTCTGCCCAGCCCTGGCCTTCCCTGCCTACCTGCTGGGGGTCGACCAGGAGCGCCTCAACGAGAAGGTGACCAGCAGGAAAATGGACAGCAAGTGGGGCGGCCGCTCCGAGTCCATCACCGTCACCCTCAACGTGGAGCAGGCAGCCTACACGCGGGACGCGCTGGCCAAGGGGCTCTACGCCCGCGTCTTCGACTTCCTGGTGGAGGTGTGTGACAGGGGACAGTCATCCCCTGGTCCTGGACACAGCCAGTCCCACTGCCCTGCACCCACCTTGTCCCCTCTGCCCCACAGTCCATCAACCGGGCGATGCAGAAGCCGTATGAGGAGTACAGTGTTGGGGTGCTGGACATCTATGGCTTCGAGATATTCCAGGTGTGTGTGGCTGTGCTCCAGGAGCCCAGCTGGGAATGTCCTGCCCTGCTCCCACAGCCAGGACAGCACCTGGATCAGGTGGCCCCCAGAAGGGTCCCTGGAGCAGCACTCAAGCACTGCTGGTTGGGGTCCTCCCATAAGCCAGAGGAGCAGAAGACAATTCAGCACCATTTTCTTTTCCATCTTTCATGCAGAAAAATGGCTTTGAGCAATTCTGCATTAACTTTGTGAATGAGAAGCTGCAGCAGATCTTCATTGAGCTGACCCTGAAGGCAGAACAGGTATGGGGGGCTGTGCCAGCACCCCAATTCCTGTACCCCCCTCCTCCCAGCACCACAGCTGGAGCAGGGGGTCTGCAGCACATCCCAGGGGCTCAGGGCCCGCCCAGCTCTCCCTGTGCTTGCCCAGGAGGAATATGTGCAGGAGGGGATCAAGTGGACACAGATCCAGTACTTCAACAACAAGGTGGTGTGTGACCTGATAGAGAACAAGCTGGTGAGTGGGGGCCCCTTTGCTGGGGAGGCTTTTTGGGGAGCAGAGGCACCCAGGGACAGGGGCCGGGTGGATTGTTGAGGTGGCAAAAACTGATTCTGCAAAGCAGCAGAAAGTTCCAGACTGGTCTGGGTTAGCAGGAACCTTAAGGGTCATCTTGTCCCACTCCCCATTTTCCACTGTCCCAGGGTGCTCCAGGCCCAGCCAGCCTGGCCTTGGACATTTCCAGCACCCCTGGGAGGGCACCAGCTCTAATCTGTGGCTCAGCATGAAGCAGCTGTGCTCAGGTGCAGGACTGGGCCCTGCCCCAGCCATGGCTTCCCTTTCCCTGTCCCAGAACCCTCCTGGGATCATGAGTGTCCTGGATGACGTGTGTGCCACCATGCACGCCACGGGCGAGGGCGCCGACCAGACCCTGCTGCAGAAGCTGCAGGCAGCCGTGGGCACCCACGAGCACTTCAACAGCTGGAGCTCGGGCTTTGTCATCCACCACTACGCTGGCAAGGTGGGAATGGCACCCCAAACCTCAGCCCCTGCACCCCACAGCCCCACCCACGGCAGCTGAAGTCCCCTCCTGTCCCCAGGTGTCCTACGACGTGAACGGCTTCTGCGAGCGCAACCGCGACGTGCTGTTCACAGACCTGATTGAGCTGATGCAGAGCAGTGAATAGTGAGTGCTGGGGCCTGGGGAGCCCCAAACAGGCTGAGGGGAAGGGCAGAGTCCAAAACATCCAGATCCTAAAGGCTGGTCCTGCCTTTGAGGGCATCACAGTTTGGGGGGCTCAGTCCTGCATGGTCCCATGGGCACTGAGGGCATCCCAGGGCTGCAGGGATGGGCAGAGTGGGATTATCCATCAGCTCTGCTCCTGTTCCTGTTCCTGTTCCTGCTCCTGCTCCTGCTCCTGCTCCTGCTCCTGCTCCTGCTCCTGTTCCTGCCCCTGCCCCTGCCCCTGCCCCTGCCCCTGCTCCTGTTCCTGCCCCTGCTCCTGTTCCTGCTCCTGTTCCTGCCCCTGCTCCTGCCCCTGCTCCTACTCTTTCTCCTGTTCCTGCTCTTTCTCCAGCTCTTTCTCCTGCTCCTGCTGCTGGGGGTGCTCAGGGAGAAGGGACTCAGCCCCACAGCAGAGGATTTGCCAGTGGCAGAAGGCAGAGCTGGCCTCAGCCCAGGCCGTGCTGAGCCTGGGGAGCCTGGCAGCTCTCACCTGGGGACTGTCACCTCCCTTCCAGCGGTTTCATCCGGATGCTTTTCCCAGAAAAACTTGATTCTGACAAAAAGGGACGACCGACCACCGCGGGCTCCAAAATCAAGGTGCGTCCCATGGGCTGCAGAGCAGCAGCTGCCTCTGGGGCTGGCAGGGGCTGTGCTCCCACCACCCCCTCTGATGCTACAGAGGTCAATCCTTGCACCAGAAACAGGCCAACGACCTGGTGAACACGCTCATGAAGTGCACCCCACACTACATCCGCTGCATCAAACCCAACGAGACCAAGAAACCCCGGGACTGGGAGGAGAGCAGGTAACAGGGAGCCCCCAGAGCCCAGGGAAGCAGAGCTGGCCATGGAGATGTGTTAGTGGCACCAGAAATTAGTGGCTGGCTTCTTTTTTCCTCTGTCTTTACTTAGAGTTAAAATTGAGAGATAGGATTTTTGTGTTTGGACTTGGTTGTTTATTAATTTTTATTTATGGTACAGTAAGTTTTAAAGCAAGGAAATGGAGCTGTATTTTGCTTGTCATAAGGTTTTTAAGGCTTAACTATTTAATTTAAAATTAAGGTTTAACTATTTCACTAAAAACCTAACATTTATATTATTTATACTTTTGGCTCAATGGCTGAACACTTGTGACCCGTACTGTGGAATTTTTTATCTAATTAAAAAAGTCCAACCTAAAACTAAGAAGAAACAAGAAGGAAGAGCTACTGCCTAAGAACTTCCATCTTGTCTCATACTTACTACTATTTAAAATCTCAAATTTAAAACCTTTCACCATGTGGTATTACAAACTTCTATTTTAACTACACACTAGTGATTTTAACTCCATCACTCAAATCTGGAAGCCTTTTCTAAGGCCTTAAGTCAAAAGCAGGGTTCTTTTGGGGGTCAGTGTTAGAAAGCACAGAAATTGCAAAACTCCTAGGCTTCAGGGTTTCAACAGAGGAAATTGTAGAATTTTTGTTATGTATTGGGGAAGCAAAACTTCACCTGGTTCATTCAGAAACAAATGGGCATCATGGCAAAGCACACATAGATTTGCATTAATATTATAAATACAAGGATAGCTAAACAAGTGAAAAAGAGTTCTTCTAAGGTTGTGTTGGGCAATCATATGGTATTTAAATTTAATATATTAACTGAAGTTACTTAAACACTTAAAGTTGGCTAATTAACAAATATGTACTACTAAAAGCAAGCAAAGCAAAAGCATAAGCACAAAATAAAATTCAAAGCCATGTTTCCCTTGAACTAATACATAACAAGAATTCACTGAGGTCCTGTGACCAGGATCAGCTTTCCTCCAAAAACTGCAGCCCTGGGCTGGTCCCTCCGAGCTGCCACAAACCCAGGGAAGCACAGGGGACACATAATCCTCTTTAGGTGCCCTCTTAAGCTGTGATCCACCCCACACTGTCCCTCCCTGCTGCCAGGGTGAAGCACCAGGTAGAGTACCTGGGGCTGAAGGAGAACATCCGTGTGCGCCGCGCCGGCTTCGCCTACCGCCGCCTCTTCCACAAGTTCCTGCAACGGTGAGAGGCCACTGACATGGGGCTGGTAGGGCCCACTGCACAGCTGTGACCCCCAGCACCTCTTCAGGAGGAGATTCCTCCCTCTGAGGAGGTGGGGAGGCCCTGGCACAGCTTTATGGGTGAAGAGAGTTGGGGTGTTCAACTGGAGAAGGCTTCGATGGGACTGAAGAGATGGAGAGGGACTGGGGACAAGGGATGAAGGGACAGGACACAGGGAATGGCTTTGAACTGGAAAATAAGAGATTTGGGTGGGATTTTGGGAAGGCATTCCTAGCTGTGAGGGTGCTGAGGGAATGGGATGGAATTCCCAGAGCAGCTGTGGCTGCCCCTGGATCCCTGGAATGTCCAAGGCCAGCTTGGAGAAGAGAAGCTCCAGGGAAAACTCACAGCCACTTCCAGCCCCTAAAGGGGCTCCAGGAGAGCAGGAGAGGGAACGGGGACAAGGGATGAAGGGACAAGACACAGGGAATGGCTCCCACTGGCCAAGGGCAGTGCTGGATGGGATGTTGGGCAGGAATTTTTCCCTGGGAGGGTGGGGAGCCCTGGCACAGCTGTGGCTGCGCCTGGATCCCTGGCAGTGCCCAATGCCAGGTTGGACCTTGAGGCTTGGAGCAACCTGGGACAGTGAAAGGTGTGGAACAGATGGAATTCAAGGTCCTTCCAACCCAAACCATGGTGGGACTCTGTGAGCCTGCTGTGTCCCCACAGCTACGCCATCCTCACCCCCGAGACGTGGCCATCGTGGCGCGGGGACGAGCGCCAAGGGGTGCAGCACCTGCTGCACTCGGTCAACATGGAGCCAGACCAGTACCAGATGGGCCGCAGCAAGGTGTTCGTCAAGAACCCCGAGTCGGTGGGTGGCCTTTCCCTGGGGGCACTGCCCGTGCCTGGGTGCCACTGGAGAGGGTTTGGGGTGTCCTGGCTCAGCACTGCCTGTCCCTCCCAGCTCTTCCTGCTGGAGGAGATGCGGGAGAGGAAATTCGACAGCTTCGCGCGGGTGATCCAGAAGGCCTGGCGCCGGCACATCGCCATCCGCAAATACGAGCAGATGAGAGAGGAGGGTAAGGAAAGGACAGGGACAGGGACAGGACAGGGACAGTGCTACCCCAGCAGCCCTTTTCAGGTGCCTTTCACTGGGAGAGCCCAGCTGTGAGAGCAGCAGCCTGGCTACTAATCAAACTAATGGTGATGAGGTGATGGAGGAACTGACCCATGAGTTGTTGGGAGTCTTTTCCCACTCTGAAAAGAGAGCAGAGATTTTCTGCTCCTATTTCCACCCCTGGGATCCTTGTGCTGTCTCACTCTGCATTTCATGGCCTGCAGAGATGGAGGGGAATAACTGGGAATCAGTGTTGGCACAAGCCATTGGTCCCTGCCTGACCCCATCATGGGTTTTCCCACCCTCCCAAGCACACAGGAAAAATCAAAGAGGAAAACCCAGAAAACAGCTGGGTCCATCCCACCCTCCCCATCACAGCACAAGGTTTTTGAAGGCAATTTATGGGTTTCAAAGCCAGCCAAGCTCAAGCAGCTGGGATCCCTCCCATGGCATAAACAATCCCCACCTCTTGCTGCCATGATCCGTGTGACAGCTCCCACAGCTGGTTTGGGGAGCTCTGAGCCACCAGCACAGAGCCATGTCCAACCTGCACCTCTATGGGGTCCCTCCCAGCTGCCAGCATCCTCTACAACTTCAAAGAGAGGCGAAGGAACAGCATCAACAGGAATTTCGTGGGGGATTACCTGGGCATGGAGGAGCGGCCGGAGCTGCGCCAGTTCCTGGCCAAGCGGGAGCGCATCGACTTCGCCGACTCCATCACCAAATACGACCGGAGGTTCAAGGTGCAAGGACACACCTGGGGCTTCCCTTGGGTGGGATGTGTGTGTGTGTGTGCCCTCAGCAAACCCCCCTCACCCCCTTCTCCTGCCCTTCCCCAGCCCATCAAGCGGGATTTCATCCTCACCCCCAAGTGCTTCTACCTGATCGGGCGGGAGAAGGTGAAGAAGGGGCCTGAGAAGGGGCAGATCAAGGAGGTGCTCAAGAAGAAGGTGGAGCTGCAGGCGGTGAGCGGCGTCTCGCTGAGGTGTGTCCCCCACCAGGGGCTCTGCACAGGGGTGTCCCCATCCCTGGGCTTCCCCTCTTACCTCCAGCAGCCTCTCCATGCCCTGGTGCTCCCCAGTCTCTCATCCATGCTCTGAGGAGGAGGCTCCCCATGGGCGTTTTGCAGAAGCCAGGGAGTTTCCCAGCTAAATCTCCCTCTAAATTTCCTTGGGGTTGGCCCAAGTCCAGCCTTGGTGGGGTTGACACCCCTGGTTGCTCCCCCAGCACCAGGCAGGACGATTTCTTCATCCTCCACGAGAACAATGCCGACAATTTCTTGGAGTCCATCTTCAAGACGGAGCTGATCAGCCTCCTGTGCAAACGCTTCGAGGAGCTCACCCGCTCCAAGCTGCCCCTCTCCTTCAAGGACACGTAAGGATGGAGGCCAGGAGGGGTGACACAGCAGGGCAGGGTGCTGTCAGCACAGCCTCAAGGCTTCTCTTGCCCCCAGACTACAGTTTCGGGTGAAGAAGGAGGGCTGGGGCGGCGGTGGCACCCGCAATGTCACCTTCCTCAGAGGACAGGGCGACGTGGCCACCCTCAAAGCTGGAGGCAAAACCCTTACGGTCAGCATCGGGGATGGGCTCCCCAGGAATGCCAGTGAGTGCCAGGGCACTGGGGGGTGGCAGAGGGGGGACACAGGAGCGCTGGGGTCCCAGGGCACAGCTGGGAGCATTGGGGTCAGCTGGGTGTACCCTGTGGGGTTTGTGTCTCCCTTGGGAAGGACCCATTTCTGCTCTGGTGATGGGGCAGCACGGGGACCTTTGGGGAACAGGGTACAAATGAGGGGACAGCCCCTACAGCTGGCTCTGAGGACTGTCACCTAACGGGGGGCTTGTGTCCCCCCAGAGCCCACAAGGAAGGGGGCAGCACAGGGCAAAGGTGGCAGCAGGCATCCAGCACCTTCCCGAAGTGCCCCATCAGCACCCAGAGGTGAGCAGGGACTCCCGGGGTGGGGGATACCGGGGGTGCAGCTGGGCACGGCCCTTCCTGTAATGCACCCTCCTGGGGCGGGGTGTTCCAGGAGCCTGCAGGAACGGGGGTGCCCAGATCTCCCGCGGCGATGGCTGGGCACAGAGGGACACCTACAGGATGCCCCAGAAGCACACGCGGGGCCCCCCGGCCGCGGCTCCTCCCGCCCGCAGCGCCGGCCACCAGCCCAGGGCACGGCCCCCATCTGAGCACAACATGGACTTCCTCAACGTGCCCGACCAGGGCGTGGCCGGGTAGGTCCTGTCCCACGTCCCTCTGCCTGCCCCATCCTTCTCTCCCTCTGCCAGCAGCGCTGGGAGATGCTTTTTCCTCTGAGGAGGGGATCAGAGTGAGGCAACCTGGCTTTGCTGGGAGGACACATCCCCAGGCTCTTGTGAATCCCAGACCTCCCAGTTCCTGCACTGGGAGCACCCACCTGCAGGCATGGAGCACACCATAGGTGTGGGGCATCAGGGTGGACAGGAGGGTGCCTCAGTTCCCCCAGTCCCTGCACTGGAACCCTCCTGCCCCCTCCTGCCCAGCTGTGCTGCAGGCACGGAGCAGGCCATGGGTGCTCATGCTGCCATGGCAGCTCATCCTGCCCCAGTTGCCCCAGTCCCTGAACTGGGATAATCCACCTGCAGGCACAGATCACCTCAGGATGGACAGGAGAGTTCTGCTCATCCTGCCCCAGTTCCCCCAGCCCGTGAACTGGGAGCACCCACCTGCAGACACAAAACACACCATGGGTGGGGGGTACCAGGGTGGGCAGGAGGATGCTGCTCATCATGCCCCAGCTCCCCCAGTCCCTGCACCGGGAGCAAGGAGGGTTCTGCTCATCCTACCCCAGTTCCCCAGTCCCTGCACCAGGAGCACCCACCTGCAGGCATGGAGCACACCATGGGTGGGGAGCAGCAGGATGGGGAGGAGGGTGCTGCTCATCATGCCCCAGCTCCCCCAGTCCCTACACTGGGAGCAAGGAGGGTTCTGCTCATCCTGCCCCAGTTCCTGCACTGGGAGCAAGGAGGGTTCTGCTCATCCTACCCCAGTTCCCCCAGTCCCTACACTGGGAGCAAGGAGGGTTCTGCTCATCCTGCCCCAGTTCCCCCAGTCCCTACACTGGGAGCAAGGAGGGTTCTGCTCATCATGCCCCAGTTCCCCCAGTCCCTACACTGGGAGCAAGGAGGGTTCTGCTCATCCTGCCCCAGTTCCCCCAGTCCCTGCACCAGAAGCACCCACCTGCAAGCACAGATCATCCCACGGGTGGGGGGCAGCAGGGTGGGCAGGAGGGAGCTGCTCATCCTGCCCCAGTTCCCCCAGTCCCTGCACCAGAAGCACCCACCTGCAGGCATAGATCATCCCACGGGTGAGGGGCAGCAGGGTGGGCAGGAGGGAGCTGCTCATCCTGCCCCAGTTCCCCCAATCCCTGCACCAGAAGCACCCACCTGCAGGCATAGATCATCCCACGGGTGAGGGGCAGCAGGGTGGGCAGGAGGGAGCTGCTCATCCTGCCCCAGTTCCCCCAGTCCCTGCACCAGAAGCACCCACCTGCAGGCATAGATCATCCCACGGGTGAGGGGCAGCAGGGTGGGCAGGAGGGAGCTGCTCATCCCTGCTGCCCCCGGTGTGGCCCCCTCCCTGCCCTCAGGATGCAGCGCCGGCGCAGCGTGAGCCAGCGCCCGCCCCCGGCGCGCCGCCCCAAGCCCCAGCCCAAGGCGGAGGGGCCGCGCTGCCGGGCGCTCTACCAGTACATCGGGCAGGACGTGGACGAGCTCAGCTTCAACGTGGGCGATGTCATTGATGTCCTGATGGAAGGTACGAGCCTCCTGCCCTGCCCTGCTCATCTCCCTGCCCTGCTGCCACCATACCTGACTTCTTCTCCCCTCCCCAGATGCCTCTGGCTGGTGGAAGGGCCGGCTGCACGGCAAGGAAGGGCTTTTCCCTGGGAATTATGTGCAGAAGATCTGAGCTGGAGGAAAGGAGGAGCTCACCATCCTCCCACCCTGCTCCCAGAGGTTGTGCCCAAGGTACCCGGGGTGGCTCCGTGAAGTTTTCCCACCAATGCTGGCACAGAGTGAGCGTTTCCTCAGGAGCCCCCGGACCGTGCCGCTGCTGGATCCCGCAGCCCCTCTAGCTGGGGGCAGCCCTGCAGCAAGGACGGGCTCTCGGCTGCTTGTTCGCACCCTGGGACTGATACTGCCCCGCGGGATGAATCGAATCCTTGTTAATAATTATGGTAAATAACCAGACTCAGCAAACCCGACTCAAATACCGCGCTTGGGGTTGTATTTCACCCTGGTGCCAGCTGCCACTGTGGCTGTGACAAAAGCTGTGACGTGGGCAGACGGAGATGAGAGGCAGCCCCGCTCCTCCCACAATGAACCCTGCAGAAAACGCTGAATACACAAACCAGCTCTCGCCGGGCTGCAGCTCAGGCTCCTCCACCATCCGCTGTGCTCTGGATGGCTCAGCACAGCCCCGGGGCAGCGGCAAAGCAGCGCCAGGCTGCTGCCACCGTCAGGAAAAACTCCAGGGATGTCCCAGACAAAGCACGGAGCAGTCACAGCTTTTCCTGCCGGTGCTCAGGGGGGGTCTCACCCGTGTGGGGCCGGGGTCGGTGTTTGGGGTGGACATCCCAAAGCCCAGGGCAGTGGGACAGCGGGCTGGGGCTGGCTGGGCTGAGTGCCACCCACAGCTGCGCCAGGAGGATTTCAGCAGGGACAGGGATGAACAGGGCTCGAATGTCCGGCTCATGGCCGGGCCCTGTGCCAGAGGAAGTGACGGCAGGCTGACCCCACAGAGCCCAGCCTGACCCCACAGCCCGGCCCTCCTCTTCCTCCATTTCTGATCCTGACCCCACAGAGCCCGACCTGACCCCACAGCCCGGCCCTTCTCTTCCTCCATTTCTGATCCTGACCCCACAGAGCCCAGCCTGACCCCACAGCCCGGCCTGGCCCCATAGTCCAGCCCTCCTCTTCCTCCCTCCCTGACCCCACAGCCCTGTCTGACCCCACAGAGCCCAGCCTGACCCCATAGCCTGGCCTGATCCCATAGTCCAGCCCTCCTCTTCCTCCCTTTCTGATCCTGACCCCACAGAGCCCAGCCTGACCCCACAGCCCGGTCTGACCCCACAGAGCCCGGCCTGATCCCATAGTCCAGCCCTCCTCTTCCTCTCTGATCCCACACTGCAGCCTTCCTCTTCCTCCCTCCATCCCTCCCAAACCCCCACTGGAGCTGCTCCCGTGTCACAGAGACCTCCCCACCTCAGATTTGGGGGTCCAGCAGTGTTTAGGGGATTTGGGGTGGGATTAACAGAGGGCATCCCACTGGGATGGGAAATTCCCCATGGAATTGCAAGTTCCTCCCAGCCCCACACTAGAAACTATGCTTCTCCTCCTCCCCTCATAATGGGGTTTTTCAGCCCAGCAGTCCTTAGGGTGATTTTCCCTGCAAATCACAGCTTTTTAGGAGTCCTTGCATTGCAGAGTGCAAGGGGGAGATGTCTGGATTTATTTTAATGAAAAACAGTGGCTTTTTAATCCCTAAATATGCAGATTTAGGAAACTCCTTCCTGCACCTTCCAACCCTTCCTGGGGGCTGGGAATGGGGGGCACCACCCAGCAGTGGGTGCTGTCAGTGGGGTGATCCCACTCAGTCCTGCAGGGAGGTGGGAGCTGGGCCAGCCCAGGCACCCCCTGGGTGCTCCAGGGATGCTCCACAGAGCTCCAGGGGCTCCCAGGGGTTTGGATTTGGGGGTCTCATGGGGGCTTCTGCTGCTGTGAGGATCCAGGGGATCTGGGCCATTCCTCAGGGCATACATGAGCTGTAGGGGTGTCCCCAAGAGTCTGGGGTGTCCCCAAGAGTCTGGGGTGTCCCCAGGGGTCCAGGGTGCTCCCAGGAGCTAGGGGTGCTCAGAGGGTTCTGGAATGCTCCAAGGGGTCCAAGTTTTCCCACAGGGCTCAGGATCTGAGCACCCCGAGGTGCTCTGAGCCCCCTGGACACTGCGAAGCACCAGGATGCTCTGAGAATTCCAAGATGCACCAAAGCCCCCCCCAAAAGCTCCAAAACCCTCAAGATGCTCCATGACCCCTGTCTCTGGAATGCCCCAAAGTCCCAGGATGTTCCAAAAGCCCTGGGATGCTCCAAGACCTTCAGGGTGCTCAAGACCCAGCGGGATGTTCTGAGTCCCTGACATGATCCGAGATCCCAGGATGCTCCAAGGGCCCTGGGATGCTCCAAAAGCTTCAGGATGAGCTGATGCCTTTCCCTCTCTGGGATGTTTCGAGACCCCCAGGATGCTTCAGAATTCCCGGGATCCTCCAAAGCCCCCAGGATGCTCCCAACCCCCGGGATGCTTCAAAATTCCCGGGATCCTCCAAAGCCCCCGGGATGTTCCCAACCCCCGGGATGCTGGAGCTGCCCGCAGGCGCCGGGATGCGGGGTGCGGAGAATCTCCCGGGAAAAGCAGCGGAGCGGGGGAGCGGAGCGGGGCGGGGCCGGGTCCCCCCCCAGGCCCCCGCCCGCCCTTCCGCACGTTCCTTCCTCCCCCCCGTCATCATCCTCCTCCTCCTCCCCCCGCTCTCGCGACAGCTCCGCACAGAAAATGGCCCCGCGGCCGCCCCGCCGCTGATGCGCGACCCGGGCGGCGCCGGCCCCGCCGCAGCCCCGGTACGGCCGGGGGGACCGGGAGGGAGCGGGAGGGAGCGGGGGAGCACCGGGAGCGGGGAACGGAGCGGCCCCGGGCATGGGCTGGCACAGGGGGGTGCGCGAATAGCGGGGGCTTTACCGGCACCGGGGATGCACCGGCACCGGCGGGGAGTTCCGGCACCGCGACCGTATCGGCACCGGGATCGTATCGGCACCGGGGAGTGCTGGTACCGGGGGATGTACTGGCACCGGAGCTGGATCGATACCGGGGGTGAAGCAGCACCGGGGCTGTACCGGTACCGGGGAATGGACCGGCACCGGGAGTGGCCTGGGACCGAGAGTTGTCCCGGAGCAGCAGCGGTACCGGAGAGGGGCCCGGGCTAGCGGGGCGTGCAGGGACCTGGCCCGGGTCACCTCGGGCCCATGGCGGGGGGGCCGTGGGGGTGCTCCCGGAGCTGTCACTGCTCCCTGCACTTGCAGCCTTGGGTGTGTGGGGGGCTACCAGCCCCAGAAACCAGTAGCCACGGGGGCAACCCGCGGAGTCGCCGACAGCGACACGAGCCCGGGGTCTTGACAGGTGTGTGGCCTGTGGGAGCAGCAGGAGCGCCCTCACATCCCGGGATGCACCTGCCGGGATCTCCCTCCATCCTCCCACCCCTGTGGCAGCCGCTTTGTTGCTGTCCGAGCCGGGGGCTCCTGCCCTTGGCCAGGCCGTGAACTCGCCTGGGCTCAGCTTTGTCCAGGCTCAGGGAGGACACCCCAACATCCCCCAGGTGGCTCCTGAAGGGACAGTGGGGTTTGTTCCAGCTGCAGAGCTGATGTGGCCGGGTGGATGGGCTACCCACAGGCAGGCAGGCAAAGGTGGGAAGGTGAGGAAATGGCAGCAGGGCTGGGGGATAGTGGGGTCCCCCAGGCTTCCCCCTCTCAGAAGGAAGAGGGGCTGAGCTGCCCCCATGGCCACCAAGGGGATGTGACACCGAGGCTGAACACTCGCCCCTCTGGTTGCCCACCCTGTCGCTGGGCTCAGGGTGGGCTCCTCAGGCTCTGCAGGCAGATTCTGAGTTGGAAAGCAGGGAACACACCCCACGGAATCCATGCCGGGACTGGGACCCCCACCTTGCCTTGCGCACCTGGAGCATCCTCCCCCAGCACCCCCCGCTCTCGGGGTCTCCCCGCGGTGTCTGGAGGCTCCGGGAGGATGCCCAGGCTGTGTTTTGGTTCGGGCTGTGGTCTGAGCACGGGCTGGTGGCACTGGCAGGGGCTGAGCCCCGGCGCTTCCTCCCCCGGCGCTCGCGATCACATGAGCCCCTTGTTCCCAGCCTTTGTCTCATATCCTGCGCCTTTGGGGCAGCCTCCTCATCCTCGGGGCTCTGAGCACGCACAGAGATGCTCAAATCGGATTATTTGTCCCATTTATCCTCCCGGGGTGGGTTGAGAAAAGTCTCGGGATATGGATAAAGCCCCCGGATGGTTTGAGGGGGATGAGCTGTGTTAATTATCCACTGAATCAGCAGCAGAGCCTGCTCGGGGTGAGCAGCAGATGCAAACATCCTGCCCACCCTCATGGCTGGCAGCCCCCTGGAAGGGATTTTGGGGTCCCTGTTCACCACAGGGGTTGGGATGAGGAAGTTTGGTGTCAGCAGCTTTTTGGGGAGGCTGAACCTGTGGCAGGAAAACCCTGGGATAGTGACAGTGACAGTGGTGGCTCTGGGACTGGGCGCTCCAGGGCAGGTTTGCATTAGTGGTCACATCTCAGGGGGAGTCATATTTCTAGGGGGGTCCTGTCTGTGGGGGAATCATGTCACCAAGAGGGTCACATCTCTGGGTCACTCACATCTCTGGGTCACTCATGTCTCTGGTGACAATGGGAGGTCACTGGGGATGGGGACAGTGGCAGGTCAGCAGCACCTGGGACGTCACACTCAGGGCTGCAGGACAGACAGTCCTAGAGGAGGAGAAATGTTGGCCACCATCCCATGGGAGGTGGCAAATGACAGCAAGATGATCCAGGTGCCACCTGCTCTCCAAAAACCAGTCCCTGGGCTGGGCACAGGGCGATGCCACCATGCTGCCACTGTGTCCTCTGCCATGTCACCCATGGGGAACACTGGGGCCACGAGACAAGTGTCCATCCTGCCTGCCCTCAGGGGATCTGCTCAAGAGGCATTTTTCCAGCTTTTCCAGAGAAAAAAAAATCAGCTTACAAAGCATCACTGGAATGCTGCAACAGGGAAATGGAGAGCAGCATCTGTGATCCCAGAGGGACAGAACAGAGCTTCCAACATCCACAGGACTGCTGGCTTTGACCCTGGAGCTCCAGGAGCTCCCTGTCCCCTGCTGCAGTGCTGCTGGGGAAGAATTTCCTGATTCCTTGGAAAAACTTCCCTGTGCTGCCCCAGAGCTCCCTGTGGGCTCACCTGGAGGCTGTCAGTCCCAGGGGTCTGCAGGGGTCCTGAGCCCAGGCTGTGCCACCCAGCTTTCATCCAGAGAGCTTTTCCAGAGGGATTTTGGTTCACTGCAGTCTCCAGGGCTGGTGGTTCCAGGAAAGGCTCTGGCAGCTCCAACACTTCAGGGTTGGGCACCAAAATGTGGCAGTGCCACAGGGACACTGGGCAGGCAGACACAGCCCTGCCTTGACGTTTTCAGCATTGTCTCCCTCTAAAAGAAGATTCTCAACACCTTTTTTCCCACCAGACCTCTCATTTCTGCCTGATAAACAAAGCTCCATCATAGCTGCTGGGAACTTTGCATGTTTACCCCATGTCCTGCTGGGATGGAGGATGGAGATGGAGCACCCCCTCCATCCAGGGCTGAATTTCCTCTCCTGGGCCATGACCAGCCCCAACCCTGCCCCAAATTCCCCCATTCCATGGCCAATCCCCTTCTATGGTTGGCTGATTCCATCCTGAGGCCGCTGAGCTGAGAAAACAACAACAAAAAAAAAGCCCCACAACCCCCAGACAAAGCCAGGAGCCCAGGGGTAGCCACAGGAATAATCCCACATGGCTTTTTCCCCCCTCCCTGATTTATTTCCCACTGGCTGTGATCCCAGTGTGCCGGGTGCTGCAGGAACAGCTGCTGAGCCCAGCTTGGCCAGGCTGAGCCCCTCTGGGCAAGACCCCCCTGAGCCAAAAGCTGGGAAAGTGTCTCTGGAGCAAATGTTAATGGGAAGGATGGGGTGCCCCAGCCAGCAGAGCTGATCTCCAGGGAGATTTCCCAAGGAGTTATTGGGCTCTTGGGGAAATATTACTCAGTGCCCATTTCACAGCCACAGTGCTGATATTATTATTGCTATTATTGTCATTATTATCAGTATTATAATTATCATTATTGGCATTATTATAAATATTTTTACCCTTTTATCCTTTTTATTTTATCCTTTTGTCCTTATTTTAATCATTGCTTATTATTTATTAGCATTATTATTGCCATTATTATCATCGTTTTCTCTCTCACTCCAACATTAAGACACTACAGAGGAATCTCCCAAACTGAGGGGGTTTTCCAGATGATTTTTCACTGGGAATTAGAGTTTGGCTTACCATGTGGGAGCCTCTTGCCAAGGTGTGGTGAGGCCACACCAATGTAATTTTGGGCAGGAATTTTGTCCCCACGTGCCCATCATCAATTCCCAGTCATTCAGTGCGACCTGCTGCTCCTCCTGACTGGAAAACTCTTTGGAATTTTGGGGGGAGCACCCAGTGAGCCCCCCAGCCCTGGGAGAGGAGGCTGGAGCAGCTCCAGCAATCCCTGGTTTGACTGTGCCTTGGAGGGGATCCTGCAGTTCGGGGGAAAATTTGGGTACTTTGCTGTGGGCTGGCACCACATCCTGGTGATGCCTGGGGGGATATTTGGGGGATTTGAGGGAGGCAGGAAGGGACAGTGACAGCTCTGGGAGAATCAGTCCCACGAGCACGGGACACCGAGGAGAGGAGGGAAAAGAGGAAGAGGAGGAGCAGGAGGAGGAAGGCTCCGGGCTCGATGTGACCTCCCTCCCCTGCTCCCGGTGCAGCATCGCCGGGAGGAGCCGCCGCGTCCCCGTGCCCAGCTCCGGCCCGGCCATGAACACAGAGAAGGACGAGGCTGTGGCCACCTTCTCCGTGCGGGGGAAATTGGGCGCAGAGGGGGCAGGTGAGTGTCCTCAGGGCTCTGAGAGGAGGGGCAGGGGCAGGGGGTGGCCGGGAGGTCCCTTTGGCCGAATCCCCTCCCTCACGGGGATGTCCCTGGGTGCGCAGGTGGCATCACCCAGCTCAGACACCACCAGGCTTCACCTTCACTCCTCAGCTTTTTCTAGAGCAAAGCCCCTCGCAGCTCTCACAGCCTGGGGGACTCCAGCCTCTCCAGGCAGACCCCCCAGGCCCCACTGCCGTGTTTTGGAGGGATGGGGAGGGCAGAGGGGCGCTGTGGCAGGGTCGAGCCTCACCAGCTGTCCCCGCAGGCTGCAGTGTCCCCGCGCTGGGCAGTGCCCCGATGGCGGTGGCGGGGAGCGCAGGGACCCCGGAGCTGCGGCCGCTGAAGCGCAGACCTGTCCCAGGTGAGCCCAGCCCCGCCCTGGGGAGGGGACAGCGACAGCCGGGGCAGGGACGAGGCCGACGCATGTGTGTCCTTGCAGGGAAACACTACCAGTGCTCGAGCTACGGCTGCAAGCTGGCCTTCCCCAGCATGCAGGAGCTGGTGGACCACCTGAAGGTCCACTACAGACCCACGCAGTCCCTCGAGGGTAAGGCCAGGACACCCCACGTGCGCTTTTTTTGGCTGGGAGGGGGCAGAGCAGGGCTCAGCAGCGCTGGTGCTGCAGACCCTGCAGTAGGGCTGTCACCACTGAATCTCTCTCTGAATTCCTCTGCCCAGGCAAAACCTTCCACTGCCCCACGCTGGGCTGCACCGAGACCTTCCCCAGCATGCAGGACCTCATGGCGCACATGAAGGTGCACTACAAACCAAACCGCTACTTCAAGTGAGTCCCGCTGCTCCCTGTCCCCATCCCTGTCCCCCCTCTCCGGGGACACCCGGCAGCTCCCCGCCGTCCCTGGGGCAGGGGCTGGGGGCGGCGTCCGGCTCTGACGGAGCTTTTCCCGGCCGCCAGGTGTGAGAACTGCCTGCTGCGCTTCCGCACGCACCGCTCCCTCTTCAAGCACCTGCACGTCTGCTCCGACAGCGCCAGCGGCCCCGCGCCGCCCCCCAAGCCCGACAAGCCCGTCCTGCCTCCCGCTGCCTCCGTCCCGGAGAAGGAGCCCCCGGCCAAGCCCCCCGAGGGGCTGCCCAAGCTGCCGAGCGCCCTGCGGCCGGCGGAGAAAGGAGCGGCGGACGCCGCGCTGCCCGAGCTGCCCGGGGCGCTGGAGCCGCTGGTGCCGCCGGGCCCGCACCCCTTCCCGCTGCTGGAGCCCGGCCTCTTCGGGCCCTCGTCCTTGACTCGCTTCTCGGGGCCCGCCCCGTCCTCGGTGCCGGGGCCGTTCCTGCCCTACGTGCCCCCCTCGCCCTTCGGGCTGGCGCAGCCCGCGGCTCAGCACCGCCTGCGGCCCTTCCTGCCGGCCCACGGCCCCCCCAGCGTCTCCAACGCCGTCTGGAAGAAAAGCCAAGGTGAGAGCGCCGAGCCGTTCGGGACAAACCTTCTTCTGCTCCCGCCTTGACCAGCAGCAGCTCCCGAGGAGGACCCGCCGCCGCCCAGCCGAGGATCCGGCCCCTCCTGCCCCTCCGGCCCGGCCACCCCCCCCGCAAAAGCCCCCAAAGTGCCACCCGTGCCACCCCCTCTGTGATGTTCGATTGGGCAAAGCACCGGCGACTGCAAAAAAAAAAATAAAACGCCTCCAAATTCTCCCGGCCCTGCTGCTCCCCGGCGTGCTGGGGGTGCGAGGCGGGGGGGTCGGGCCAGGCCTGCCCCCCCACGTGTCCCCCCCGAGGGAGGGGAAGACCTAATGCTTGTCTTGCCCCTCGATTCCCTCCGCAGGTTTGAGTGTCAGCCCACTCCTCCCATGCTTTGGCTCAGGAGTGACTCCAGGTTAGTTTGGCACCTACTGGGTGGGGGCCGCTTTCTGTGGCTGGGGGGTTTGGGGGGCGGCGGGGGGGCCGCAGGGGATGGGAGAGGCCGCAGGGGCGCTGCCGTGCTCCCCGGAGAGAGAGGGGGAGGGCGGGCTCCCTCCTTTTTGGGAGCCACGCAGAGAGGGGATGTGGCCCAGGTGGGCTCTGAGGCAGGGGGGTGGCCGGCTGTACCCCCCCCAAAACCCCCCAGCCTGGCCCCGGGGGCAGAAGCAGCAGGAGGAGGAGCAGCAGCAGCGGCTGCCTCAGTGCCCCCAGTGCCCCCAGGCTGGAACCCGCTGTGCCCTTCGCTGCGGGCCGGGGGCACAGCCTGGCTCCCTGCTCCATTTCGGGGTTCTTCCCTTGGGAAGGGAACCCTGAGCGTGCGGGGTTCGGAGCTCCAGCCCCCACAGCCCCGCGGCACCACCCGGCTCCGGGCGATCCCGGGGCGATCCCGGGGAGATGCCGGGGCGATCCCTGTGCTTCCCTGCCCGCCCGTCCTTGCAGGGCACTCCTCCAACAGCCGCATCGTCTGGGAGCACACGCGGGGCCGCTACAGCTGCACGCAGTGCCCCTTCTCCACCGCCTCCCGCGAGGAGATGACCCTGCACATCGAGGACCACCGCAAGAACCCCCCGCCCGGGCGCCTGGAGGCCGACATGGGTACGGGAGGGACCCCGGCCCCGGGATGGGCTCGGCAGGGATGAGGCACATCCTGATCCCTCTGTCCTGGCACAGCCTGCCCGGCTCCAGTCCCTGCTTCCCCAGCCTCAGCAGTGCCCTGGAGGCTTCTGTGTGCCCTCCCTGAGCCCCCAGACCCTGCACTGCCCCTGGGCTCTGTGTGCCCTCCCTGTGCCCCCAGACCCTGCACTGCCCCTGGGCTCTGTGTGCCCTCCCTGTGCCCCCAGACCCTGCACTGCCCCTGGGCTCTGTGTGCCCTCCCTGAGCCCCCAGACCCTGCACTGCCCCTGGGCTCTGTGTGCCCTCCTGAGCCCCCAGACCCTGCACTGCCCCTGGGCTCTGTGTGCCCTCCCTGTGCCCCCAGACCCTGCACTGCCCCTGGGCTCTGTGTGCCCTCCCTGTGCCCCCAGACCCTGCACTGCCCCTGGGCTCTGTGTGCCCTCCCTGAGCCCCCAGACCCTGCACTGCCCCTGGGCTCTGTGTGCCCTCCCTGTGCCCCTGTCCCCTGCACTGCCCCTGGGCTCTGTGTGCCCTCCCTGTGCCCCTGTCCCCTGCACTGCCCCTGGGCTCTGTGTGCCCTCCCTGTGCCCCTGTCCCCTGCACTGCCCCGGGCTCTGTGTGCCCTCCCTGAGCCCCCAGACCCTGCACTGCCCCTGGGCTCTGTGTGCCCTTCTGAGCCCCCAGACCCTGCACTGCCCCTGGGCTCTGTGTGCCCTTCTGAGCCCCCAGACCCTGCACTGCCCCTGGGCTCTGTGTGCCCTCCCTGTGTCCTCTCCATGCCCCCCCAATCCTGCTGTGCCCTGGAGGGGTTCATGTGCTTGCCCTCTCTTTACCCCTAGCCCCTGCTATGTCGTTGAGGGGTCCATGTGCCCCCCCAGTGCCCTCCCTGTGTCCCTGTGATGTCCCTGGGGGTCTGTGTGCCCTCCCAATCCTCTCCCTGTGCCCCCCAGCCCCTGTGATGCTCCTGGGGGCCCATGTGCTGACAGTTCTCTCCCCTCTCCCTCCAGATTTCGGGGTGGGCCTCGCCCCGTTCCACGCCAAGCTGCCGCCGGAGATGGAGAACTCCCTGTACTCCCAGCTTTGATGCCCTCGGCTCCACGGGACTCTCCCTGTCCCCCCCCTGAGCCAGGCAGGGGGCACAGCACAGCCCCTGCCCCTGTGCTGGGACAGGCCCTCCCTGGGGACAGGAGCACCCCCAGCCCAGCCCGGGAATTTCCCCTGGAATTTCTCCCCTTTCATTTTATTTTTGGGAACTCTCCAGCAGCCAGAACTGCTGTGTCTCCCTCCCCTCAAGGTTTTGTTGCTTCAGCCCCGGGGGCTCTGCAGGGAGCCCAGTAGGTTCTCAGGAGTTAGTGGACTTCTCTGGAATGAGATCTCAGAATAAAAAAATGGGAATTGTACAGGAGTGGCGGCCGGGAGAGGCTCTGTCAGTCCCCGTGGGGGCCAGGGGGAGCAGGGCTGGCATTGAGGAGCCCCCCAAAACCAAGGGAAGGGGACATGGGGGGCACAGGGGGTGTGACCCTGTGCTCCTGGGCTGGCCCTGCCAGGGGCTGGCTTGGGAAAGGAGAAAGGGAAGTGTTTGGGGAAGGGGAAATGTTTGGGGAGGGGGAAAGGGAAATGTTTGGGGAAGGGGAAGGGATGCTCCGTGCTCCCCCTGCCCCACCCCAGAGCCTGCAGAGCCTGAGCAACAGGGCTGGAGCCTCTGCCAGCTGTACCCCAACAGCCAGACCAGGGGGGACCCCAACCCCTGGCACAGGTGCCAGGAGGAGGGCATGGAGTGGCACAGAGCCATTGGGAGGGGCAGGGGCCCAGCCTGGGGGGCTCCCCCAGTCCTGCTCTGCCAGTCTCAGCCCAGCGGGGTGAAAAGTTTGCTGCAAACTGGTTTGAGGGGAGACGTGCTGGGACCTGCTGGTGCCCACACCAGCCCTGGCTGGGAGCGAGGGATGGGATGGGATGGGATGGGAGGGGTGGGAGAGCCGGCACCCCCTGCTCTGCTGCCAGCCCTGGGAGGGGCCACAAACACCGAGATGGGGGCTCAGAAAGGCTCAATGGCCACCTGGGGGGTGGGGGGAATCCCTTCCTTCCTCCCTCTGCCATCCTGCACGGGTGAGCAGCACACCAGGATGCCTCAGCTCTCTCCTGCACCCCCTGAGCTGGGACCGTGCCCTCCCCAGCCCCGCCCTGTCCCTGAGCAGGGGGATGGACACCCTGAGGGGTCCCTGAGCTGCTGAGAGCTGACAGAGTGACAGCTCATCACAGAGCCAGCACGGGGTCAGAGTGCCCCAAGGGGAGGGATCCTGAGCCCCCAAAGGGAGGCAGGGGAGCACAGCTCAGCCCCCAGCCCCCCCCTGCCCACTGAACACTCCCCTGCCTCCCCCGGGGCAGGTGCCCACCCCAAAAGGCAGGAGGGAGACCCTTCCCAAGCTCTCCCTGACCCTGGATTGGCTCTGGCCCCTTCCAAGGGCAGCACTGGCTCATGGGGGTCCTGCAGATCCCACCCCACAGTACAGCCAAACCCAGCCCTACCAGGGGACAATCCCTGCTCCAGGAGAAACCCAATCCTGCCCCAAAGCCCCACTCTGAGCATTCCTGGCTGTTCCCGAGGCAGAGGCAGCCAAGACAAGCTCCATTGCAATAGATTTTTAAAAACTGAAGTCTTTATTAAAATTTTATCCAAATTTTGTAACAAAAGATACAAAAGGGCTGGAGATCCTTATTTCTGGGACTAGTCTGACCAATCAAAACCTGACAGTTACTAGGCTAATATAAAATCCATACAATCTGCTAAAAATGCAGGGAAAAAAATTAGAAGTAACTGCTGCTCTGACTTTTCTTTTTTCATTTTTTAAAATTCCTTAAACATTTATAAGTTACTCAGTTTGCATTTTACAGGATTAGTTCATCTCCGAATGGTCACAGCGACTGTACAATGCAAGAGACACCAGCGAGAACGAAGCGACAGGAACGGGGATGTGCTGCTAAACACCCCCCAAACCCCCCCGGGGAGGGGAGGGCTGGAGCCTCGGCCCCGGGGGCCCACGGAGCACCCGGAGCTCGCAGCGGGAATGCCACAAAGTGCCAGTGCTTGTCTGCACCCCCGGGCAGCAGCACAGCCTGTCCCACCCCACCCCGCCCTCCCTCCCCAGGGATGCGCTGCCCCGACACCTCTGGGATGGGGGGGAAGGTGGGAATGGGGCTGGGGTTCCCCAAATCCTCCCTCCAGCCTCCTCAGTGGCACCCCCAGAGCAGGGACACGAGGGAGGAGCTGGAGTTGTGTTGGAGGAGGAGGAGGATGCCCAGGCCAGGCTGGCAGAGGTGGCACTGGCTGGCAGAAGGACCCTGAGAATTTACAGGCTAACACGGGCTGCAGGAGCATCACAGTGATCGTGGCTGCACAGGCTGTACAGTGTGAAATGGAGGATGGAGGAGCAGTATCCCCTCACCTGCATTCCCTATCCCTTCCCAAAGCTGCTCAGGGCACTGGGAGCCACAAAACCCCCCTCACCTGGGACTTAGGTGGCCAATGGGAACAATGTTCCAGTTTATAAAACAAATAGGAAAGCAAGTGCAGGGCTACTGCAAGGTGCATCGGCAGAGGTACCAGGTCATGCAAGCAGCCCCTCCCTCCCTCCCTCCCTCCCTCCCCCAAAACCCCAGGCACCCCCATCCCCAGCACTAAAGCATCTTCAAGCATGTCCAAAGATCACATCACCATGATTTCAGATCTGAGACACCCTCAGGGATCGTTCTGAGTCCATGGAGATGAACCAGATTTTGCACCCGAGGTGGCTCAAAAAGCATCTTCAGCCCTGGGCTGAGGGCACGAGGGTGGCAAAGGCCTTCTGTGCTGGCAGGGTGTGAGCTGGAGCTCTGGGTCCAGTGTGGCACAGCTGATTTCAGACACACAGATACCCTAAGGAGGAGATTTTTTCTCTTTTTTTTTGATTTTTTTCTCCTTTTTTTTTTTTGTTTTTTTGTTATTTTTTTGCAAGCTGCTGCACAAACCACCGAACGGAGAAAAGCCTTTGGTCATGAGATACTTGTGAGAAAAAAGTGAGCCTTGTATGGAAGATTCCCCTGAATGCCTACAGTATTCTAAATCTTAAAAAAATATATTGTGGACGCTGCAGCCATACAAAGGGGGAGGAGGAGGAGTGGGAGACAGGGATTTACAGTCTCACACAGACACAATGGGGAGGTTAAGACAAGCACAGTCAGAGTCTGTAAAACTGATTGGCTCGCTGGGATCAGTCATCCTCATCATCCTCTTCATCCTCTGCATCTTCCTCTCCTTCATCCTCTAGACTTCGTTTTCTCTTCTGCCCACACGGATGGTCTGCAAAGAGAAGGGGGATTCACTCTTCCAGCCAGCCCAGGGAACAGCAGCTCAGCTGGGACAGACTGGCACCACTGGGGAGCAGATCCACCCTGCCCTGCTCCTCCTGGAAAGGTCTGGGCTGGCATGAGACACCAACAACTTTCTCTGCCCTCCAAGCATCTTGTATAACAGCTGAAAAGGGGATTTTTGTTGTTGTTGTTGAGCAGCCTCAAAAACACAGCATCTGCAGAACTCAGGCACTCCTGACCAAGCTCATGGCCCCTGTGCTGAGACCCTGGGTCAGTTTTGGGTCCCTCCTGACAAGGAGGACATTGAGGGGCTGGAGTGTGTCCAGGAAGGGAATGGAGCTGGAGCCCCAGGAGAGGCTGAAGGAGCTGAGAAAGGGGCTCAGCCTGCAGAAAAGGAGGCTCAGGGTGGCCCTTGTGGCTCTGCACAACTCCCTGACTCAGTCTTGTGCCAGGTAACAAGTGACAGGGGTAAGAGGAAATTTCAGCCTCAAGGTGTTCCAGGGGAGGTTCAGATGGGATCCTGGGAAAAAGTACTTCCAGGAGAAAGTGCTCAGGCATTGGCACAGGCTGCCCAGGGCAGGGGGGGAATCATCCCTGCTCAAAAATGTATGAATGTGTTACCTGGGGACAGGGGTCAGTGGTGAACACAGTGGTGCTGGACTCAGAAGATTTCCCAAACCTTAACAATTCCATGATTCATCCAAGACTGTTTGAATTCACACCAGCCACAACATTCTGTCAACTTTTATCTGATGTTTATGTTTGTTACAAGCACAGGAGCCTGGCCCCAGGCTCAGGTCTCACTGATGAGAGGGGAATGTGTCCCAAGAGATTCCCTCACACTCCTGTGACAGGAGCCCTGCTCCTGCATGGCCCATCAGTTCCCAGAACTGCTTTTCTTAGCAACTGACCTCTCACATTTCCCAGAATTACCCAGCATGGTTGGAATTTGGAGGTCCTGAGACCCCTCTCCCTCCCTGTGTGACCCCTGATGATGACACTGCACAGCACCAGCTTTGGCAGAAAAGCTGCAGCAACAACAGCCCTGCACTGAGGCTGGGGAAGCTCCAAAAACACCAAATATTTGACTGTTGAGGGAACTCTGCAAGAAATTGGATTGTTAGGACTCAACTCACCCTCCTCAGCTTCATCTTCTTCATCCTCCTCACCATCTTCCTCCTCATCTTCCTCCTGGAGTGAAAACAAGAGGCTTTGTTGCAAGAACCACAATCCCATGAGCAGTAACCCCAGCTTTCCTTCCCTCTCCCACCCCACTGAAGGCTCAGGGAGGCAGGAGGAGCTGCTGGTTCTCCAAGGGGATGGGGCTGCATGGATCCAGCACTCAGAGCCCAGGCCAAGACTGAACTGGAAAACTCTGGAGTTTTTGGCTCTTGGGAGTCCAGAGTGCAGGGAAAAAGCCAGAGTGGAAGGCAAACTGCTGAGATCTGTCCCTGAGAGGTTCCTGTGACACCTGGGTCACCAGACAAGGGACAAACACATGACCTGGTGCTGAACCAGTGACAGCCTCACCTCATCATCTACTCCATCCTCCTCCTCTTCACCTTCCAGATCATCGTCTTCATCTTCTTCATCATCAATGACTTCTTCATCCAAATCATCTTCCTCCTCATCATCCTCCTCTTCCTCACCTTCTACCAAAAGGGAGAGGGAGGGAAGTGCCCCAGTTCCCAAATCCAGCCACCCCTCACCCCTTGGTGCTGTGTGAGCAGCAGGCAGGGCTCACAGAGCATGAGGAGGGACAGCACCAAGCCCTGTCACCCCCCCCAGCCCCTGCTCCAGTGCCAAACCCACCCAGAAACAGAAAAGGGGTCAGTGCCCAGCAATCCTCACCTTCCCCATTCTCATAATCATCCTCCAGTGCATCCCCATCTGCCTCAGGGTCTGAGTCAGGGGCCTCCTGCTCGTCTGCATCGAATCCATCCAGGTAGGTGAGCTGGGGCAGCAGGGCGAACACGCTCTCCCGGTAGTTGATCAGCATCGTCACCTCACAGTTGAACAGATCCAGACTGCGGAGGTTTGGCAGCTTTTTCTGCAAAAAATTAAGATTGTTTTCAGCACAAATAGCCAAGGCAGGGTGGATGGGGCTCTCCCCAGGTCCAGCACTGAAGTGGTTCTATTCTGCTCAAATAGAGGAGTCGCTGCTCCTGCTCGTTGTGGACACAGAAAAAATTCTGTCCAGCTCCTCTGTCCTGGCTTCCCTTTCTGGAACAAACACTCTGTGTATTTGCAGATCTTTCTTTGTTTTGAAGAGGCCCAGCAAGCTCAGGAGCAGCTGAGCTGGACTCATCCTGCTCAAAATACCAGGCAGAGCTCGGGGAGAGCTGCAGCCTGGGTGCCCTTGGCACAGCCCATCACAGCAGGCACCACGCCAAGGGAAGGAGGAGCAAAACAATCCCAAATTCCTTCTGGAGGGAATGGATGCACAAACCAGCCAATGAGACAAATGATCTGTGTCAGACCTTCCAGGTGTCCCTCACAGCAAGAGCCCTCCTGGGGCAGCTCAGATGGAGCCTCAGAGGCTTTTCCAGCCTCACTGGCCACTCTGGGAATGGGACCCTGCAGTGCTGGCACAGCAGAACCTTCAGGCTGATGTGACTGATGCCTTCACTGGTGTCCAGTTACCTCATTCCATGACACCCCAGGTGCCACCTACCTCCAACTGCCTCCAACCTTTCCTGGTCCCTTCTCAGATGGGCACTGAGCATCCACAGTTTTACTCATCCAGCCCCATTTCACGCTTCTTTTAGCAACTGGCTGCTGCTTTTCCAGACTGAGGAGCCATTAACTACTGGCCCAGCCTCAAACTGGGATCAAATCTGTTCCCATCAGAACCACGAAGTGCTGTTGGAACAGTTACCAAGACGTTGGATTCCTGCTGCACAGCCCCATTCCCCAAAGGAAACGTCATCCCTGGGATTCCAGCACAGCCTCCACTCACCAAGGGCTCCAGGGTATTGATGTCTTTGATCTTGTTGCCACTTAGGTTCAAGTGTGTCAGGTTGGGAGTTTTCTCTGCTAGAACTTCAAGGCCACCAGAAATCCTATTATCACTCAGCTCCAGCTGAAGGGAGGGAATATCACATGGTCACCAAGTGTTTCAGCTCGTGATAGAGGGAAGGAAATTGCCCTGAGAACTGGGCTGCAGTGAGCACCCAAATTTCAGCTCACAGAGCAGCAGGTCAAGTTTGCCCTCAAAACCCCTTTCCCTCAGGGCCACAGCACTGCCAGCCACCCCCATGCTGGTAAGTGCTCCAAAATCCAAAATATTTATGGTGTCATGAAACTTCAGACAGCAGCACAGGAGCAAAAAAAGCAAGAGAGGAAGGGCAGCAAACACCTGAGGAGCTCAGAAGGGTTTTGTAGCTCATTAAAACCCACCCCTCACTTGCTCAGAGAGTGAGCAAAGAGCAAAATTCAAGGGCCTTTTTCTGGTAAATACAGAAAGAGCAACTGCCAGCAGGGGAGCAGAGCCCTGACTCACCTTACGGAGCTTGTTGAGTTTGGGGAGGGTGGACAGGGACAGCAGGTTGATGTTGATCATGCTGAGGAACTCCAGGTTCTCAAAGTCTGAGGAGAGACCGACCACCTTGCCATCCTCTGAGCGGCAGTTATCCAGAACCAGCTCCTTCACCTGCACAGGGACAGCCACAGTGTCACCAAGGGACAGCCACACTGCCACCAAGGGACAGCCACAGTGCCATGGGAACACCCACACTGCCATGGGGACACCCAGACTGTCATTATCCCTGGCACAGGGACACCCACACTGCCATGGGGACACCCACACTGCCACATCCCTGCCATGGGGACACCCACACCGCCACCATCCCTACCACAGGGAGACCCACACTGCCACAGGGACACCCACACTGTCACAGGGACACCCACACTGTCACAGGGACACCCACACTGTCACCATCCCTGCCACAGGGACAGCCACACTGCCACCAGCCCTGGCACAGGGACACCCACACTGCCACAGGGACACCCACACTGTCACCATCCCTGCCACAGGGAGACCCACACTGCCATGGTCCCCCCAGCCTCTCAAGGTGACATCCCCAACACATCCAGAGCACAGCTGTGCCTTCAGCTCCTCCTCCCTCAGATTTAAAGCCAAAGAACTTTCGGTGACAGTCCCTCACTGTGGTTGGGGTTTCACCCTCTCAGCACAAGCCACCAACACACTCCTGCTGTCCCCAGCAAGGTCCCTCCTCCAGGAAGCAGCACGCAGGGGTTTGGAACCATGAGGTCACATCCCAACACATCAATAAAGCTTTGAGAGTCCTGCTTCAGGCTCTGCTAGCCAGGGACCAAACAAGGTCACTGGGATTGTCCCCCACACCACAGGGGTGCCAGGAATCCTGTCCCCAGAGGATTGACCTCCCTGTGTCCAGTGAGGTGACACAGGTGCCTGGGCAGGGCTCAGCACATGAGCTCAGCACCTCAGGCTGGTGACACAAGACCACTGATGGCATCAAATATTGTGGCCAGCATGGATTCCACATCCAGGAACCTTCAGGACCAGGCAGGAATTCAGCACATGAAGGAATCAACCCCCGAGTGCCACCAGGGCCACCAGGCACCAGCAGAGAACTGCTGCCCCCAAACACCTGGGGGGAAACACCCCTGTCCCCCCAGCCCCCAGACACAGCCCCAGCTCCCACAAACTTCCAAAACCTGCTTTCACCCCACACATTCTTGACAGTGAGATGCAAAAATGAGCCTTGGCCAGCAGGCTTGTGGCGCTCTCCAAATTCCTCCTTCGCAGCGCTCCCATTTTACTTCTCCTGCTCACATCAGCCAACTATTAGGGAATCATTTTAAAACCTCTCTGCCTCCCCACGGGGAGAATCTGGGGGCTGCTGTGCCATCTTTGCCACCTTCACAGCACGAGCTCAGAGCGAATTATCGCTTCAAACTCCTCAAGTGGAATGGTTGCTTGGGGGTTTGAGTGAGGCTCTGCCACAAGTTTTGGAGCGGAGTGTGTTTTGCTCCCAACACACAGAAAAGGCTCCAGCCAAGCTGAGACTGTCACCGTGGGGATGTGAAGGTGGCAAAGGCCAGACCTGGGTGGCTGCAGCTGTGCTGTGTGGGCACAGAGCTGAGCCTGAACTCCACCAGGGTATCGTGGAATGGTTTGGGTGAGAAGGGACCTTCAAGCCCATCCAGTGCCACTCCTGCCATGGCAGGGCCACCTTCCACCGTCCCAGGCTGCTCCAAGCCCCATCCAGCCCGGCCTTGGGCACTGCCAGGGATCCAGGGGCAGCCACAGCTGCCCCGGGTGAGCTGTGCCTAACCCAGCCCAGCCCAGCTTTAGCCCAGGCTGGGCCCAGGACACGCTGCAGTTCCAGGGACACCCAGCCCTGACCCCGCTGGCTCTGCAATTCCTGGCGTCGCTCCACGGGCACCGGGTGCTCGCAGCTCCTCCTGCCCAGCAAATCCGCTTTAATCTCCACCCAAAGCCCCGCTCACCGCCCGCTCCCCCGTGCTCGGGTGCCACGACACCGAGGGGACACTCGGGGACAGGGAGGGACCGGCCACGGCCCAGCGGGATGGGCAGAGCCAGGGAAAGGGAGATCCAGGGAAAAGGGAGCGGGGAGATCCAGGGAAAAGGGAGATCCAGGGAAAAGGGAGCGGGGAGATCCAGGGAAAAGGGAGCGGGGATGGGGAGAGCCAGGGAACAGGGAGGTGGATAGGGAGATCCACGGAAAAGGGAGCGCGGAGATTGAGGGGAAAGGGAGAGCCGGGAAAAAGGGAGCCGGGATGGGGAGATCCAGGGAAAATGCAGCAGCCAGACCCAGGGAAAGGGAAGCTCCAGGAAGGGGCGGCCGGAGGTAGAGAAGAGCCGGGCATGAGGCGGCCCCGCGGGCGGCAGCGGAGGGCACGGGCGGCCCCAGCGGCAGCTCAAGGCTCATGCCCGCAGCCCGCAGCCCTTCCCCGGCGGAGCTGCCCGCGGGATCCGCTGCGGGCCCGCCCGGCCCCGCTAACATGGCCGGGCCGCCATGGCCGCGCGGGCCGCCCCGGCCCGGCCCCGCTGGCTCCGCTCCGCCGGGCCCGGCCCAGCCCGGCCCGGCCCGGCCCTGCCCGCCCCGCTGCCCCCGCGCCCCTCCGCGGGCCGGGCCAGGCCGCTCGGGCCCCTCCGCCGCCCCAGCGCGGCCCCGGTGCGGGCGGGCCCCGCCGCGCACGTGCGCGCCGCCATGCCGGGGCCGCGGGCCGCGCGGGAGGGAGCGAGCGAGCGCTCCCGCCGCCGCCAGCGCCGCGCCCGCCGCTTCGAACCCGCCCGGGCCCCGCCGCGCGGGACCCCCGCCGGCCGCGCTCCCGCCGCCGCCGCCCCCCGCCCGCAGCACGTGCCGCCCGCCGCCGCGCTCCCCGCCCGCACCTCGCTCGGCTTCTTGTTGCGCAGCTCCAGCGTCAAGCGCTTGTCCATCTCCATGCTCGCTCCGCTCCGCCGAGCCCGAGCCGCGCTGCGCTCGCTCCCGGTGCCGCTCCCCCGGTGCCGCCGCCGCCGCCGCCGCCCGGCCCCGCCGCGCTCGCGCTCCCGCCCCCCCCCGCGCGCGCCGCCGCCGCCCGGCGCAGGAAGAGGCGCCAACAGCAACAAAGGCGCGCGCGCCGCGCCCCCCCCCCCGCCCGCGCGCGGCAGCGCCCCCTGCCGGCACCGCCCGGCGCCGCGGGTTCGAGTCCCGGTACGGTGGGTTCGAGACCCGGTACGGTGGGTTCGAGTCCCGGTACGGTGGATTCGAGTTCCGGTACCGAGGGTTCGAGACCCGGTACGGTGGGTTCGAGTCCCGGTGCGGTGGGTTCGAGTCCCGGTGCGGTGGGTTCGAGACCCGGTACGGTGGGTTCGAGTCCCGGTACGGTGGGTTCGAGTCCCGGAGCTCTGTGCCCTCCGGCGGTGCCACGTTCCAGAGGCACGTTTCTGTCCCCAGGAACCGTGTTCCCATCTGCAGTGCCACACTCTGATCATCAGATGTGTTCCAGTCCCCAGCACAGCATTCCCAATCTCAAGCACCACAGTTCCTCCTCCACAATAACATTCCCATGCCCAGGTACCATGGCTCCTTCTCCAGCAGCTTGTTCCCATCTCCAGAGCTACATTCACATCCCCAGGTGCTGTGTTCCAGTCTGCAGCACCATGTTTCCATCCTCAAGAACCATGATTCCTTCTCCAGAGACACTTTTCCATGCCCAGGTACCACAGTTCCATCTCCAGAGTCATTGTCCCATCCTCAAGCACTGTGTTCCCACTGCCAGGCATTGTGCTCCAGTCTCCTACACTGTGTTCCAATCTCCAGAGTCACATTCCTGACCCCAGGTACCACAGTTCTTTCTCCATCACCATGTTTCCATCTTCAGAGCCATGTTGCCATCCTCAAAGGCCATATTCCCACCCCTAGGCACTATGTTTCCTTCTCCAGAGCCACATTCCCATCCCCAGGCACTATGTTCCAGTCTCCAGCACCACGTTCCCATCCTCAAGCACCATGATTCCTTCTCCAGAGTCACATTCCCTTTTCCCAGATACCACAGTTCCATCTCCAGAGCCATGTTCCCATCCTCAAGCACCATGATTCCTTCTCCAGAGCCACATTCCCTTTTCCCAGATACCACAGTTCCATCTCCAGAGCCATGTTCCCATCCTCAAGCACCATGATTCCTTCTCCAGAGCCACATTCCCTTTTCCCAGATACACAGTTCCATCTCCAGAGCCATGTTCCCATCCTCAAGCACCATGTTCCCATCCCCAGTACTGTGTTCCAGTCTCCAGAGACACATTCCCAGCTCCAGGCATCGTGTTCCAGTCCCCAAGCACTGTTCCCATCCCCAAGCACCACAATCCCTTCTCCACTCCGTGCTCCCACCCCCAGGTGCCTCTGGCACCCTCCTGACCCTGGAGGGTGCAGCCAGGTGGGGTCAGACTCTTCTCCCAAGTCCAAGGCACAGAACAAGAGGAAACAGCCTCGAGCTGCTCCAGGGGAGGTTTAGATTGGAGATCAGCAGAAATTCCTTCACAGAAAGGAAGGTCAGGCACTGGGACAGTACCCAGGGCAGAGCTGGAGTCACCATCCCTGGGAATGCTCAATGTGTGGATGTGGCACTGGGGGACATGGATTAGTGCTGGCCTTGGCAGTGCTGGTGTCATGGTTGGACTCAATCCCAGAGGGCTTTTCTGACCCCAACAATTCTTTGATGCCATGTTCCCATCCCAAACTGTCCTGTCCCCAGTACCACATTCCCATCCCCAGGGCCACGTTTCTGTCCCCAGGGTTATGTTCTCATCCCTAGTGCCACATTCCAGTCCCCAGAGATACTTTTCTATCCCCAGTGCCACTTTCCCATGCCCAGTGTCATGTTCTTGTCCCCAGTGCCACATTTCTGTCCCCAGTGTCACATTCCCATCCTTAGTGTCATGTTCCTGTCCTCAGTGCCACTTTGCTGTCTCCAATGCCACATTCTCATTCCAAGTGCCAGTTCCCATCCCCAGTGCCACTTCTCTGTCCCCAGGGCCACATTTCCATCCCCAGTGCCATGTTGTTGTCCCCACTACCACATTCCTGTCCCCAGTGCCACTTTGTTGTCCCCACTGCCATGTTCTTGTCCCCAGGGCCATGTTCCTGTCCTCAGTGCCACTTTCCTGTCCCCAATGCCACTTTTCTGTCTCCAGCACCACATTCCTATCCCCAGTGCCACATTCCTGTCCCCAGTGCCACTTTGTTGTCCCCAGGGCCACATTCCTGTCCCCAGTGCCACAGTGCTGTCCCCCTGGCTGGCCCCTGCCCCAGGCTGTGCCTGCCTGCAGGCCAGGCTGATAAAGGCAGGGTGTTGGTCGGGCTCTGGGCTGAAGGAAGGACGAGATAACAGCGGGAACTCCCCGCCACTGCAGGGCTGGGTGATGTTTTTCCCTTCCCTCGTGTGACAGGAGCACACAGAGCCCTGGGCTGGTCCTGGCAGCCAGGAGTTCCAGAGGCTGGAATGCTGCTGGCGTCACAGGGGCCAGGACAGGGCCAGCAGGGCAGTCACTGCCCGTGGCCCAGGAGGTGGCCTTGGGCTCTGCTGTCCTTCCAGGGGGTGACACAGCTGGTGGGACCCCCTGCAGGGCTGGGGAAAGTCCCCCCCTAAAGACACAGGGCCACCAGTGCCAGGGACCCCACACAGGAGCAGGATTCCTGCAGGATTTGGGCACTGCTGCCTGCCACTGCATTCAAAACTGCTGAAAAAGGAGCCAGAGAAATCTCTCTGATCCACGACCAAGGCTCCAAGTAAACAGGAACACGAGGGCTCCCAGGCCAGGCCCCATCGTCCCTCATTGTCCCCTCTGGCAGAGGGCCACCAGCCTGCCTTGTATGGCAGGAAATGGCTTTGTGGGCCACTGGGGGTCATTTCTGCCACTTGGCTCAAACACCAGCCTGCTCTCACTGGGAGGAGCAGAACGCTCAGCAAAGGGGCTCAACTCCAAAGGGACCAAGCCCACTCTTTTTCAGAGCAGATAAGGGGTATCTCTGCACAGAAAAATTGGCTTTAATGTGTTATGGCACATCTGTGACTTCTCTTGCTGAACTCAGCTCGGTTTGTCCAAGCCAGAGAGCTCCCAGCCAGTGGGGCACACAGCAACTCCCCCTCCTTGGGGAGGCCCTAAGGAGCCACCCAAAACCACCCAAAAACACCCCAAACCGCCCAGTTCTGGGGCTGTGTGGAGTCGGGCAGAGGGGACAGAGGATGAGATGAGTTTTGGGGGCACTGAAGGAGTGGGAGAACAACCCAGGGACAACCTCTGAGTGCCCTGCCCAGCTCAGTCATATCCCATGGGTGATGCAGGGAAGGGGTTTGGAATCACAGAATTTTTTAGGTTGGAAAAGAGCTTTAAGATCATCGAGTCTAACCACAAGATCAAGGCCAGGCTGGACAGGGTTTGGAGCAGCCTGGGACAGTGGGAGGTGTCCCCATGACAGGGGGGTGGCACTGGATGAGCTTTAAAGCCCTTTCCATCCCAAACCATTCTGTGATTTGATGATTCTATAACCATCGAGTGTGGCCACAATAGGGAGGTTCGAGGCTTCTCTGGCCCTTTTCAGCTCCACCAAGCCCCACTCTTGGGGCCAAAGCCAGGTCCCAGCAGCCCCGGGCAGCGCAGGCGGGGGATGCTCGGAGCCATCCCCGCTCGCTGATCTGCATTTGTTTGAAGGTTCTTTCACGTCCCCTTTGAGGCTCGTTTCCTGTTCTTTGTAGCAAACAATGGCCTGTCCCCCCCGCCCCGGCCGGGGTGGCTTTATCTCCCCTCCCCTGGGCCGCGCTCCCTCGGGAGCTGAGCTCGATGTTTGCCTTCCAATAAAAGCCCCGCTCTGCTCGCCCCGAATGGATTTGAAAGCTGCGGCTTGCCGGGGATGCCTGCGAGATGCATTTGCGGGGATGTCGGTTCTCTGCGCTCGGGCAGATTAACTCCAAGCCGGGAATTTACTGCGGGTGGCAGCGCTGGGAGGCTGCAGTGGAACTGCTGACACGGGTTGAAATTCAGGTCTGGAGCTTTTCAGGCAAGCTGGAGCACAGATGCCGGGAAAAAACGTATTATCTGTCTGTTATACAACAATATCACCGGGCTGTGTTTTGCAGGGTTTAACTGCTTCGTTCCTGGCCCGGTGTCTCCTCAGAGTCCCTGGGGAGCTCTGGCTGTGCCACAGGAGCTGCTCAGCACGGCTTAAAGGGATCCCCAGATGTCCCTGTGGCTGCAGATCCCCAGCAGCCAGGAGAGCCAGGGGTGCTCACCTGGAGAAGAGAAGGTTCCAGGAGAGCTCAGAGCCCCTGGCAGGGCCTAAAGGGGCTCCAGGAGAGCTGGAGAGGGACTGGGGACAAGGGATGGAGGGACAGGACACAGGGAATGGCTGCCACTGCCAGAGGGCAGGGCTGGATGGGATGTTGGGCAGGAATTGTTCCCTGGGAGGGTGGGGAGCCCTGGCACAGGGTGCCCAGAGCAGCTGTGGCTGCCCCTGGATCCCTGGCAGTGTCCCAGGCCAGGCTGGACATTGGGGCTGGAGCAGCCTGGGACAGTGGGGGGTGTCCCTGCCCATGGAATTACGTGGAATCTGGAATGGGATGGTCTCCAAGGACCCTTCCAACCCAACCACTCTGGGATTCCAGGATAAGGCAACTGGCTCCAGAGACCCTCAGGGCAGTTTGGGAATGGGCAATGGATGTGCAGTGATCTGCAGAGATGGAGGATGGCGCCAACTGTAACCAACCTCACTGAAGATTTACAAGCCAATAAAGAATCTGTTGAGATATAAAAAAAAACAAACCCCAGAACAGTTCTGTGCACCCCAACCACTCCCAAGGAGGAGGCAATGAGGTTCATGCAGGCCCTGGTAGCCCTTACAAGAAACTGCTAAAATCCTGGATTGGTTTGGAGTGGAAGTCACCTTAAAGATCATTTAGTTACAATGCCTGTAACTTTGTTTCTCTGGGGAAGATCAGGGATCTAAAGCTCTCAGGAAGGGACCTTAAAGATCATTTAGTTACAATGCCTGTAACTTTGTTTCTCTGGGGAATATCAGGGATCTAAAGCTCTCGGGGTACCCTGAGTCCCTCCTTTTCCCCTGTATCCCATATTCCCCCGTGTCCCATATCTTCCTTCTGCCCCCAGATCCTGATCTGCCCTCTCCCCCTGCCCTGGGTGCTCCTTTTCCCCCATATCCCAGCTCCTGCATCTCCTGCTGTACCCTGATCTCCCCTTACTTGAATCCCTCCATTCCCCCCACCCCAATCCCGTTTCCCCATATCCCAATCCCCATTTCCCTGTACTCCAATCTCCATTTCTTGTACCCCAATCCCCCATTTCCCATACCCCAAACCCTCATTCCCCATATCCCAATCCCATTTCCCTGCACCCCAATGCCCCCATATCCCAATCCCCCATTCCCCATACCCCAATCCCCATTCCCTATATCCCAATCCCACTCCCTGCTCCCCAATCCCCCATTTCCTGTACCCCAATCCCCGTTCCCCGTACCCCAATCCCCGTTCCCCGTACCCCAATCCCCCATTCCCCATACCCCAATCCCCCATTCCCCCATTCCCCATACCCCAATCCCCATTCCCCATACCCCAATCCCCCATTCCTTATACCCCAATCCTCCATTCCCCATACCCCAATCCCATTCCCCATACCCCAATCCCATTCCCCATACCCCAATCCCCCATTCCTTATACCCCAATCCTCCATTCCCCATACCCCAATCCTCCATTCCCCATACCCCAATCCCATTTCCCCACACCCCAATCCCCCATTCCCCATATCCCAATCCCCCATTCCCTGTACCCAAATCCCTCATTCCCCATACTCCAATCCCCCATTCCCCATACCCCAATCCCTCATTCCCCATATCCCAATTCCCCGTACCCCAATCCCATTCCCCGCACCCCAGTCCCGTTCCAATCCCGTTTCAATCCCGTTCCAATCCCGATCCCCGGCTGCACCGCTGCCCCGTTTCCCGCAGGGGGCAGCACCGGCCCGGCCATGGGGGGGTCCCGGGCCGCGGGGGGGGCGGGGGCTCCGGGGGACCCCGGGATGGGGCGGGGGAGCAGCGAGACCCCCGTGCAGGGGCTGTGAGCAGGGCTGGGCCCCGAGCTGACCCCGGGCACCGGGTCCTGCTTTGGGATAACGCGGCTGCTCCCGGCCCGGCGCTGCCACCGTGGGATGTGCGACCCCCGGGGAAGGAGGTTCGGGATTTTTGTGACTCGGGCGAGGCGGAGGCGACCCAAGAGTTTGGGTGGCACCAGGGTCACTCCAAGCACTTGGCAGAAGGGTCCGAAACGGGAGCTGAGTCCAACCCAGCAACACCACGGTCACCACCAAGCCGTGTCCCCAAGTGCCACATCCACTCTGCTTTCGAGCATCTCCGGGTTGGGGACCCCAGCACTGCCCTGACAGCTGTGCCAGTGCCTGACGCCCCTCCCGAGCAGGAATTTCTCCCAATATCCGATCCAAACCTCACCTGAGGCTGTTCCCTCACCTCCTGTCCCTGTTCCCTGGAGCACAGCCCGACCCCCCTGGCTGTCCCCTCCTGTCAGGGAGTTGTGCAGAGCCACAAGGGCCCCCTGAGCCTCCTTTTCTCCAGGCTGAACCCCTTCCCAGCTCCCCCAGCCCCTCCTGCTGCTCCAGCCCCTTCCCCAGCTCTGTTCCCTTCCCTGGACACGCTCCAGCCCCTCAGTGTCCTTCTTGGGGTGAGGGTCCCAAAGTGTCCCCAGGATCTGAGGGGTGTCAGCAGTGCCAGCACAGGGGACAGTCACTGCACCCCTGATCTGATCCAGGTGCCATCAGCCCTCCTGCTCCCGTGGGCACACACCAGCCCCTGTTCAGCCACTGCCTCTTTGCCCTGCAGTAATTAGCTCTGACCTGCAGTAATTAGCTCTGCCCTGCAGTAATTAGCTGTGGATTCTGGCATCCCTCTGCCGTGTAACCATGAAACAACAGGCAGCCCCTATCTCAGAGCAGATCTGGAGATCCTTGCAGATCCCTGCTGCTCTCCCCATGGGGAAGGTATTGATCCATCCCCACCCTGCACAGAGCCAGGGCCCAGCTGCTCCCTGACAATCCAGCATCACATCCACTGCTTGGAAAGAGAGGGTGGGAATGGCTCTGCCTACAGCCCTGGGGATGTGCCTAGGGTGGGATTTGGGGAGGCAGGGCTGCCTTAAGGCACTGTCCCCTCCTCACCTGCACATGGAGTTGTCACCTCCAGCTGCCCCCAGCACCTCCCAGGCTGTTTGCAAGACTTGGTGAAAATTAATTCCTGATTTTACCATGTCTCCCAGCTCAGCCAGACCAAGCAGGAGCACCAGTAACAAGCACAATGGCAATTCCAGAACCAAGGGATTCTGGATCCCGTGTAAAGGAACCAACACCCAGAGAGGCCACAGAGAAAATACCAGTCCTAAGGAGCTCACAGAGGTGGGAAATGGACTCCAGGTGCCTCAAGCCCCAAGGTGCACCCCTGATTAGGGTTAAAGAATGCTGCATCTGCTGGGATGGCATTTCCAGGGACCCCAGGAGCACCAGAGAGCACTTCAGTCCAGGATTATGACACATTCAAGCAAACAGGCAGGAGATCTCTGTGTGCAGGATCCTCAAATGTCACCACTTTGGGTTTACAGCTCACAAATGAGGGTTTGGAGCAGCACTTTGTTGGAATATCACCATGTCCTGTCCTTGCATCACTTCCCTGCCACCTGGATTGTGCTTCAACTGCACCAAGTCTCAGCCAGCTCATGAAATTTCTGCTCAGTGTGGCCATGGACAGCTGAACCCTGAGGTCCTTCCCTTCTCTAGGCTTGCACTTGTCTAGAGAATTTCTGTGAACAGGTAGGAAAAAAATCAGGATTTCTCTGTTTGCTCCCACAGCACTGCTCAGTCAGTCTCTTTATAGTTTGTGCTAATATTCTGGGGTTTTTTGCAGGAAAAACATTGGAGTGAGAGAAGCTGGAGCTCCTCCTCATCAACTCCATGGTCCCAAAGCATGAGGGGGCTGCTGTGCTCTGCTCCCTGCCTGCAGTGAGATTTCAAGACATGAAAATAAGATTTGGGAAACATCAATCTTTGGGAAAGAGTGACACAGGGAGAGGCACACTGTGGGTGGGATGGCTCCCTCTCCCAGTTCCCATTCCAGTTTCCCAGTCTCAACAACAGGGGAGATAGGCACGGGCTCAGCCTGGAGGCCAGAGCAGCCTCCTCCTCTGTCACCAGCCTTGTGCAAGCCTCCCTCCCTCCCTCTGAGGGTGTGGGAGAATTCCTGGCAGGCAGGAGCTGCTCAGGGTCCAGCTGGGCTTGGGAAACAGCTCCAGGAGCACGGGAGAGCCCCCAGGCTCCCTCCTGCACCCTCTGCAGTCGCCCACATCCCAACCCCTCCAACTCCTGCCTGCCTCCAGAGCTGGGATGGGGTGGCCAGATCCTCCTCAGGGTTGATTTGACAGCCTGGAGCTGTTTTGATGCCAAACTCCATCCTGATGCAAGCAGGAAGTCGAGGGAGTTCCAGCAGCCAGGGGTTATTTTGGGCCCTTCAGCTTCACCTTGGAGTTGCCTGAAGACTCAAACTCTTGGGATTAGTTGGTTTTATTAGTTGGAGATGGGTTTTAGTTCCTGCAGGGAGAGGCAGGAATTAAAAGAGTAACAAGGTGGTGAAGAATTGGGAAGTTATTAAATGAGGGAAGGAAACATCTCTGCAGGGGAGGGCTGGTGAGAGCCAGGATGGATGTTCAATACAAGGAGTGTTCCCAAACATCTCCACAGAGTTTGGCCCATCAGACACCTGTTTACCCATCAAATTGTACCAGGGGAGGTTTCAGGTGGGTATTAGGAAAAATTATTTCATGGACAGAGTGTTCAGGCACTGAAACAGGTTATCCTGGGAAGTGGTGGAGTCACCATGGCTGAAAATGTCAAAAAAACCTGTGGAGGTGGCACCTGGGAACAAGGCTGAGCAGTGGCCTTGCAGTGCTGGGTTGATGGCTGGACTTGGTGGCCTTAGAGGGCTTTTCCAAGCACAGGGATTCTGTCAATCCATGTTTGGTGATTTCCATTGTCCCTGGGGCAGCCCTGAGAGATTTGGCACAAGTTTGCCAACAGATCAGCACTGGCACATCCCTGGAAATGGCATCAGGACCTTCCTATGGAATGTGCACAGGGAGGGAATATCCAGGGACACTCCTGTACCTCCCTGCCCTTCTCAGGCTTTGCCACTTCAGGTGACAAACTCCCCCAAGAGGTTTTCCAGTGGATCTTCAATGTGTCTCCATGTCCCATGCCCTCAAGGCACTCACACCAAACTTCTGTTTCCAAAAGGAAGGCTGTCCCAAATATCCACCTTCCTTTATTTATGTAGGAAGACAGAGCTTGAAATCACCTGGGATGGGATGTGCTTCATTGAAGAGAGGTGGGAAACTCCACAAGACACAGGGATGTGCACTGGGGATGAGCAGGGTGGGATGTGGATGCACTGGAGGGGGCTGGAGGATGGGAACAGGGAATAGCAACTTGGGATTTCCCATTCCTGAAGGGAAGAGCTCCCAGTGCAGCCCTCAGGCAGCAGAGGCAAGGGGACACTGGTTTCACACTGCCAGAGGGCAGGGTTAGATGGGATACTGGGGAAAAAACCCTTCTCTGTGAGGGGAGTGAGGCCTTGGCACACATTGCCCAGGGTCTAAAGGGTTGTGGCTGCCCCTGGATCCCTGGGAGTGCCCAAGGTCAAGTTGGATGGGGCTTGGAGCAGCCTGGGATAGTGGAAGGTGTCCCTGTCCATGGCAGGGGGGTGGAACTGGATGGGCTTTTTAGGGTCTGCTCCAATCCAAATGATTCCAATATTCTAAGAGGAGGTGCTTTTCCAGCAAGCAGATAATCAAAGGGAACCTTGTTGCTGTAGAATATGACCACAAAAATAATCTTTAAAAGGCTCAGATAAACATGGGCAGGTCCTGACAGGTTAAATATGATGGCCCAGGACCTCCAGCTAAGGAAGTAGTAAATCACTGACCACCAGAAGATGGGGCAGGAGGCAAAGCTGTGTTTGCCTTCTTAGGAATTTCCTAAGGCTCTAATTCCTCTCCTGAGCAGAGGCAGCAGCTCCTGCTCTCAGCCCAGTGGGGAGCACAGAGGGGCTGGGGGTCTCCTCCTTGAGAACTCACAAGCCTCCATGAAAAATCTCTGGTTCCCAGGGCTGTTTGCAGACTCTGCTATCAAATCTCTCCCAGGACTTGCACAAACTACCAGGGTCTCCTGCCAAAGCTTTGCACCACTCCAGGATTGTGGTGTGAGATAGCACAGCTCTGAGTGCTGCCAGCTGGGATGGGGAGCTGCAGGCTCAGCCTGAGCAGAAAGGAACTTTCTCTGCATCCCCTTCCATTTCTCCATCTCTTCAGAGTTAATATTTCAGCAAATGTCCCTTCCTGGAAGGGTTCAAGGCCAGGGGCCACCTGGGGTACTGGAAGGTGTCCCTGATAAATGAATGAGATGGGCTTTAGTATTCCTCCAACTCAAACTCTTCCAGGATTTTATGAAATAAGGGTGACAGGTTGCTGGCTGCAGGGGTTTGGTTTGGTGAGAGGAGCCTCCCTGCTCTGTGGCTGCAGAATCTGAAACCTTCCAGGGCTCCAGGCAGCCCTGTAACTGAGAAAGCCCTGGCTGTGCTGTGCATGGCCAAGCACAGGTGATTCCTCTCCCTCCTGATTTGGATATTTTCATCTACACGAAGGGGAGAGTGGGGCAGGTCTCTGCTCAGCCCCTGCAGCTCCAGCAGCTCCCAGTGAGTTTCACAAGCCAAAGCCTCTCTGCACACCTCACAGTGCTGGAGGCACATGTGACACATGACAGAACGTCCTTTAATTACTCTGTTCTTGTCACCATCAGCAATTATGACATTTGCTTTCAACCAGTCAGGATTTCAAAACAAGCCTGGGGAGGTCAGATTGACAAAGCCTCCTGGGCTGCCTGGAATGGCATCCTGCCTGGAGCACGGAGCACAGGCTGCCTGGGAGATTGCTCAGTGCTGAGGGATTGCTGGGGAATCTCCCCTGGACCCTGAGACCAGCCCTGTGGGGCCTGACAAGGCTTGTGCTGTGCCCCTGTGGAGGCTGACTTGCACAAGCTGTTGCACAGAGCAGGTGTTTCAGGCACTGGAGGCTCCAAAGCCACACCTGGCGTGGGGTGCTCCTGGTTTTAATGCTTCTCCTGCTGCTGGTTTTGGTTGCCTGGAGCCCCTGCCCTGCCTGATGAGGAAACTGAGATATTTCCAGCTCTGCAGAAGAGAAAGGAATGGGGACATTGTTCCTGAGGGGCTCTGAGGCAGCAATGAAGGCAAATGCTCCCATTTGGCTGAGCAAGGCACATCCAGCATTAGCACATCTCCTGCTGCTCTTGTTATTTCTTCCTGACCACAATTTGTTAAACAGCTCCCCAGCCAGGCAGAGGACAGATTCCTGCCTTGTGGAGCAAGAAGGAGAGGGATTATCTGACTGTTCAGCATTAGCAGGTCACCTGCCTGTGGTTTTATATCTGGAAGCAGGAAATTGCAGCCCTGAAATACCAAAAGTTGAGGATGGCAGTGGGATGGAGCCTGCCCAGGCAGCTCCAGAGCCTTCCTGGGCATGGACAGAGTGCTGCAGCAGGGCAGCACTGAGCCCCAATGGCAGCTTTCCCTTCCTGACTCGCCCTCTGCCTGCTGTGAGAATGGAGCTGTCATTTGTCTCCATCCACCCCAGGGCTCTGACTCACTGTGCTGAGCCAACAGCAGTGGGAATGTGGGATGCCAGCACTCCCACCTCATCCTCCCTGCCCTGCTGCTGCTGCCCCCTGCCCACAGCAGACAAAGCAATAAATAAACACAAGTGGTCCAGGACCACAGTGCCTGCAACTGGTATCACTTACCAAAAATCCCTTGTCAGCAGCAGCTTGGGTGGAAATCTCCATCCAAGGTGCCACAGGACAAAGCAGGTAGGACCAGCCTGGAGTTAAGCAAGTTTGGATTCTCCCAAAATCACCTGCCCGAGTCTTCTCTTCCCAGTTTTATGTGGCAGCAGCAGCAGATCTGTCTGCCCAGCATGGCAGTGGGCACACAGCTATAAAACCCTGGCAGCTGAGCCCTGAGGCTGCTGCTGCTTCAGCTCCTGTGAAGTCCCTGCTCTGTCCCTCAGCTTGGATGGGGCTTGGGACACCCTGGCATAGTGAAGATGTCCTTGCCAGTGGCTTTAAGGTCCCTCCCAACCAAAACCCTCCAGGATTCTGTGGTTCCAGTGCCTGCTCTCAGCTGTCCCAGTGCCTGCCCCAGGGGTGACAGAAGGGCAAAGGAGCTGGGATGAGGCTGCCCAGGTTAAACCCTGTCCTGTGTCACAAAGCCTGGGACATTGCCTGGCATGTGGGGCCTTGCAGGAGGGACCTGAGGGGACAGGACAGTCCCTGAGGAATGGCAGGTGTCACTGCCCTCCACAGAGCTGAGCAGAGGTGTTTCCTGTGAGGAGCCAGGTGGGGAGGAAGCAGCAGGGCTCAGCAAGGAGGTGAAGACTCCAGGGAAGCTTTAAGAGAAAGAAGTTTCAAATACAGGGAGGATCAGAATCACAGAGTCCTTAAGGCTGGAAGAGCCTTTAAGAGATCAAGTCCAAGCATCATCCCAGCACCACCACTGAGTTCATCACTGACCATGTCCCCAGGTACCACATCCACACTGCTTTTGAGCACCTCCAGGGATGGTGACTCCACCACTGCCCTGGGCAGCCCATTCCAATGCTTGACAATCTTTCTGTGAAAAAAAGCCTCATATTTCCAATCTAAACCTCCCCTGGAGCAGCTTGAGGCTGTTTCCTCTTGTCCAGTTGATCATTGCCAGAGAGCACAGCCTGACCCCCCGGCTGTCCCCTCCTTTCAGGGAGTTGTGCAGAGCCACAAGGTCCCACCTGAGCCTCATTTTTTCCAGGCTGAGCCCCTTTCCATCTCCCTCAGCTGTTCCTGGTGCTCCAGACCCTTCCCCAGCTCTGTTCCCTTTCCTGGTCATGCTCCAGCTCCTTCAGGTTTTTCTTGTAATGAGGAACCCAAATCTGCCCCCAGGATTTGAGGTGGGGGCTCAGCAGTGCCAGCACTCGTGGGTCTCTGTGTTACTTCTCACAGAAACTTCACCCTGTGCTCCCACCCCTGTGTCAGCATCCCCAGCATCCCAGCCCCTGCTGACCACAGGCAGGAGGATGTAAACATTAGCAAGAGTTTGGAGTGAGGACTCAGCAGGAAACCAAGCTCTCTTTATGACCTAGTTATTGATGAATCAGGGAAGGTGACACCCTGCCCAGTTATTTACCCACTGCATGGCACAGGATGTATCAAGGATGCTTGGACACTTTGCTCACCCCAAGGATGCCAGAGGTTTTAGGGTGGGAAAACTCATTCTTTTTGATGTTCACACAGACCAGGCATCACCTGTGTGGGTTCTTCTTCCCAAATCCATCTCTGCCACCTTCCCTGCCTCTCTTCTTAGGAATGGGCAAGTCACCACTTGTTTCTCACTGAGATTCCCTGTGGAACTGGGAAGCTCCTTCCAGCTTGGGAGCTCAGTCTCCTGCTTGCAGAGTCCATTGGGAGCTCCAAGAGAATAAAAAGAAAATCCATCCCAGACTCTCCCACCTTCCAGGAGTTCTCTGCGATCCCCTCTCTGGGATCCTCTGCTCCAAGTCTGTCCTAGAAGGACACAGAGCCTGGACTTGGTGACAGGTAACGGAGGCTCCACCACGGTGCAACATCAGCAGCTGCAGTGCTTAATTACCCTCATTTCCAAACCCAGGAGGATTTGTGAGGTTTTTGTAAGCCCTGGCACAGCCCAGCTCTCTCCTTTTCATAAGAGCAGCAAAAATAAATGGTTGAGCTTTCCAAAGAGCTTCTCCCCTTGGCAGAGACTTGATCCCTTCTCTTCAGGAACCACAGGGACAAGGACAGGGACAGAAACACCTTAGAGTTTGATCTCACCTTGCCTGTGATGTCTCCACCAGGAAGCAGCAGCCAAATAATAAGTTTCATGTTTAAGAAAACAACATATTTCTCTCAACTCTACATGAAGGAAAAAAATGTTGTTTTGGGGGGAAAAGTTTAATTGCTGCCAAATTTCTTGCCTGAATGAGGTCCAGGAAGAAAATATTTGCAAAGCAGTCACCCAAAGGTGTCCTGCTCAGATAGTTCTTTAACTAAATAACAAAATAAACCAGCTAGAAGAAGTGAGATCTGATAACAACATTCTTTTAGATAATAATAAAAACCAGCATTTGGGGGAAAAGTTGAGAAGCGGCTTGAATTTAAATCCTGAAAGAGGCAGCATCACCTTGCTCCACACTTTTTGGTGCAACTGTGCTGGGTTTTCTCCATGTGGGTTGTGTGGATGTTCCCTCCCCTGGGAGAAGCAGGGCCAGGAGCAGGTGGGTGCGGCTGCGCAGGGATCCTGCCCGGGGGCACTCGCTGATTTCAGGCTGCATTTCCACCCCGCTCTTCCAACCCTTCCAGCTCACGCTTCCCTGCCCTGCCTCCTTGCCCCTGCCCATCTGGGGGCACGGATATAAACCCCTCCAGCCAATATGTTTGCTGTGGGGGCCCAGCTTTGCCTGGAGGGTGCACATGGCTGCTGTCCCATCCCGAGTCTTTGCCTAGGGACGGAGCGAGGGGATTTTCTGGCGGCTGCTGGCAGTGAGCTCACACCGTGGGCACTCCTCTGCAGCTAGAGCAGCAGGGCAGGTTGCTGCTCCAGCTTGGCTGGAAACCTTGGAGCTCCCAGAGCGTGTGGAAGCAGTGCTGGTCCATCCAGGGATCACAGGTAAGCCAGGCTGGGAGGAGACACCAGCAGTCAGTGCTGGCCACTCCATCACTGCTTCCATTTTTCTTCTTTTTCTTCTTCTTTTTCTTCTTCTTCTGCTTCTGCTTCTGCTTCTTCTTCTTCTGTCTCTCCATCCCTTCACTATCTCTCAGCTGTCATCTCTTTAGCCATGAAGTAGGATTTGCCATCCTGGGTCCGATTGTTTTTTCACCTTGAATTGCTGTAGAAGTGATGAGGGATGAGCAGAGGGTCCCTGGGGTGTGAAGGAGCACATGGAACCCCAGGAGCACAAAGAGTCAGCCTTCAAACCCTTCTTCCTGCCACCTCTTTGCCTCCTTGGCTGTGATCTCAGCTGCTCTGGGAAGCAGCCAGGCTGCATTAGGAGAGGCCATGGTTAACAGCAGAGGTTCACCCTCGAGTCTGTCTGGTCAGAGCAGCAGCTGCAGAAGAGCTCGTTTGTGCTGTGTTACACTCCTGTGTTTTCTCCCTTTGAACTGCTTGGGAAGGGAGGCAGAGGAAGCTGTGGGAGCCCCACCCTGGTGCAATTCCAAGGGACTGCTGGACATGGTGGTGGCTCAGCTCACCCTGCTGCAAATGGGGAGTTTCTGCTCAGGAATATCATCAACTGATGAGTGGGTTTGAGACAAACTTCCCTTCCCTGCATTAAAATTGAAAAGATTTTAAAAGAGAGGCAAAGGAAGTTGTTTGCCACCAGTGCCTCAGGAGCTCAGCGATGCCACTGAGGCAATGTCACCTCAATACCTGCCTGGTGTCACCCCAAACCTGCTCACTCTGCAGGGCTGGAGCAGCATGAGTGGCTGGGTTAGTCCCACACCACATCCAGGGACTGAACTGCTCAGATCCAGGGCATTTCTGTCTCTGTTTTGTACCAAAAATCCAGCTACCATGGATTTGGGGGTGCTTCCAGATGCCTCAAAGGTTGGCACCTGTCTTCAAAAACAGCTGTAAAGTCTCAAGGATCTGAAAAAATGTATGGCAAATAGGAGACTTCTGACAAAAATCAGATCAGAACCACTGTTTCAAATTAATGAAAGAGTGCTGAGAAACAATGAGGATAGGGAGTTTTTAACATGGGGGAAAAAAACCAGGCAGAGGGTTACATTTTCTTTGTGTTTGGAGTCCCATTTGTAGCTGCAGTGCTACCACAGGTTGGGTCTGGCAGTGGAGAAGCTGCTGGAGGTGTCAAACTCTGATCCCTTTCACTGGCAAACCAGGGTGGAGATTGCCTGGGAGTGCACTCCAAGTAAATCCAATTCAGAGGGAAGAGGCACCTCCCAGTGCTCCCAGTGCTCCCAGTGCCCCAGAACTCTGGTGATGCCCAGGGTCTGTGCTGGTGCTCCAGGGCTGAGCCGAGTCCCAGCCCTTGGGAATATGCTGAGGAGCAACAGTGGAGAACAGAGCCAATGAGCACCAACCTCTGTAGGGCTGTCCACTCCCCAGAGGTAACTCAGAGCACAGGGAAGTCTTCCCAGCAGGAAGGTCTGAGTCATAAAGAAAGTGAGGAGAAGGGAGAGGATAAGGTGACAAGGACTGGGCTGAAATGGGGAAGCATCGTGTGGCAGCAACAGCACCTGGCCCGAGATCTTGATGCCATGGATTGGTGACCACCCTTAGAGTCCAAGAGCATTTTCTGGGGTGATTGCAGCTCCTGCATGGAGGGGAGAGAGGAACTCTTGAGCAGCAGGATGTGTGTTGGGAAGAGGATGAGTCCTCGATAGGCGGGTAAGGCGCTGGGCTGGGCTGGCTGGTGCCACCCGTGTGAGGAGCGGGGTCCCTTTGGGAGTGCAGCCCCTCCTGCCCTGTGCCCACCCTGAGCTGCTCCTCTCCTTTCTCCCGAGGTGCCTGACCATGCCCAGCATATTCTCCTACCAGAGTGCTGAGGTGGATTGGTGTGAGAGCAACTTCGTGCGCTCGGCCGTGATCGCCGAGTACTACAACACCGTGAGTGCCTGCGGGAGGCTGGGGCAGCTCCGGGCACCCAGGAGCTGCTCTGGGGATCCAGACACCATGGGACATCCCTGTTTTCCTCCCTCCTCCTCACTCCTTTGAACTTGCTGGTTCTGGAGGGTGCTGGGATGGGGAGTGTTTTCTGAGCTTCAGGTATATCACGGGACTTTTGTTCCCCAAAACGTGCTGGGGTCAGGGGTGATGCTGGTGTGTGTGGGGTTGATTCCCAGTGAGAAAACTCTAGCAGAGCTCCTTCACAGCCCAGATCTGTGAGATCCTGTTATACCAGTCCTGCAGCTCTGCTGCCAACCAGGGTAAGTCCCACACAGGGCTCACATATTCCAGCTAAACCTACAGGAGTGGCAAAATGAGAGGCAGCACTTCCATGAACCGTGTCAGGCAGCTTGGGAATACGGAACTCAGAAGGAAGCTGGTGCATGAGCCAGTTTCACCTCCTGTGATCCTTTATCAGCCAGGCTGCATCCAGTGCCAGGGCCTTGGCTGCAGCAGGGCTGGAGCATCCATAGCTGCCTGCAGAGGGCTGAGATAAGCAGCCTCTCCAAGCATGTCCTGCTCCCTCACAGCAATTAAAGGCTCCCAGGGGTGTGAGGCATGTGGATTCACAGCCTTCCACAGGCCTTGTTTACAACTTTTGGCAATTACTGTCTAACACTAGAAGATCTTGTTCTCATGGAAATGGCTCTTCCTCTTTTTTTTAAAGCATTTCCTGTTTTTAATAAATTACCTGTAATAAGGATAATTCCCCAGCCTGGGTCCTGCAGGCTCTAATGGCCCAGCCAGGGTCTCAGAGGAGGGGGCTGTGTGTAGTCACTGCTCTTTGAGGCACTCAACAAAGAAAGACCTGCCAGTCCAGCCCAAATCCTGCTTCCCTGACACCCAGCTGGGTGTTTTGTGCTGTTTGTTGATTACTGCTGCTGGTGCATGGGCTCAGAGGTGCAGAGCAGGGCACAAGGAGCAAGGAGATACAGAAATCACTCAACACTCACAGCAACAGCTCAGATCTCAGGGCCTGGAGCAACCTGCTTGGGTGGAACATATCCCTGCACATGGCAAGGGGTGGATCCAAAACCATTCTAAATGCAGCTGGAAGTGCCCAAATCCTGAGAGAGTCACTGCTAGCACTGGAGAGGGGCTGATTTCCACCAAGAGCACAAAGCCTGAAAGTGAAGGGTTTGGTTTTGATCTGAATTCGTTCCAAGAGATAAATTTGCCTCATGTCCTAGTTTGATACATAAGGCAACATTTTTTAAATACATCTTTGGAGCTGAGATACCATTTACAGCCAGGATGACAAAGTGGCTAGAATCCTTATCACACCAACAACTATCTCAGGAGCTCTTCAAAAGCACTTCAGAGTCTGCCTCCTCTGCTGGACACCAGCAGATGCATGACTAATTCTTGTAGACCCTCTAATTCCCATAAAACTTTAACTCTCAGCTGCCTGGGTTGTTCTGTGGCACAGGTTTCTGAATTTTGTGGCTATTCCTGAAAACCTCACCCAGGTGCCCAAGCCCTGGAGGGAGGTCTTTGTTAGCCACATCCATCTCCCTGGTTTTCATTGGCTTGTTGGGATGAATTCTCACTCTGTGGAACTCAGGCACAGTGAGGAAAACCTGCTTTCAATGCAGATAAAAATGAGTGTAATAATGAGGGACAGAGGGATATGCACAAGCAAACCCTGCAGGATTTTTTCCAGTGGTTGGACTTGTCCTTGTTCTCCTCTACATGACACCAAGCACCTCTTCCTCAGCAGAAAAAGAGCTTTTCATGCTCCCTGCACTGATGTCCTTTTGGCCAGGCTCAGGAGACCAGCAGAGTGCCATTTCTTAGGATGTGACTCCTGAGCAGCAGGAATCTAACCCTGCCATGCCAGCTGCCTGCTTTAGGCTGGCTGGTCACCTCCTGTCCAGACAAGGGGTGGGAGAGGAGCAAACCCTCCTAAAATCTGCTGTTATGAGCAGACAACAGCTTCAAGGCTGCACTGTGCTTAGGGCCAGACTTTGTCACCAAAAGTGGGCAGGAACATCCCTGACATGGGCATCACCCCTTCCTCAGCCAGCACAGCCTGACTGGCACTGTCTGGATCCCTTCCTCAGCCAGCACAGCCTGCCTGGCACTGTCTGGATCCCATCCTCAGCCGGCACAGCCTGCCTGGCACTGTCTGGATCCCTCCTTCACCCAGCACAGCCTGCCTGGCACTGTCTGGATCCCTCCTTCACCCAGCACAGCCTGCCTGGCACTGCCTGGGTTATTCCTCAGCCAGCACAGCCTGCCTGGCACTGCCTGGATCCCATCCTCAGCCAGCACAGCCTGACTGGCACTGCCTGGGTCCCTCCTCAGCCAGCACAGCCTGGCTGGCACTGTCTGGATCCCATCCTCAGCTGGCACAGCCTGCCTGGCACTGTCTGGATCCCTTCCTCAGCCAGCACAGCCTGCCTGGCACTGTCTGGATCCCTTCCTCAGCCAGCACAGCCTGCCTGGCACTGTCTGGGTCCCATCCTCAGCTGGCACAGCCTGCCTGGCACTGTCTGGGTCCCATCCTCAGCCAGCACAGCCTGCCTGGCACTGTCTGGATTCCTCCTTCACCCAGCCAGCCTGCCTGGCACTGTCTGTATCCCATCCTCAGCACAGCCTGGCTGGCACTGCCTGGGTCCCATCCTCAGCTGGCACTGCCTGGGTCTCACCCCCTGCAGCAGCACAGGGACCCTCCCCTCCTGCTCTAGGATCTCCTCCAGGATCAGGCTCCTGTGAGGTACCCCAAAGGGGGGATTACAAAAATCTGACCAGGTTCAGTAGCTGTCCCTGCTGGGGCTCAGGGCACTGTACCAGGTGTGATCCTAACAGCCTCTATCTTCTCTTCTTCTCTCCATTCATTTATTCCCTATATTCAGGTTGCTGCCTCTCTGCAGCAAGCATTTCTGCCCTGAATTCATTATACCAATATTTACCTCAGTGTCAATTTTCTGGAGTTTTAGGCAAGCTGGGAAGCCAGCCAGCTCCTACCCAAGCCTCCTGGAACATTAAATCAGCAGGGTTTCCTCACAGAGCATCCTCTTCACTGTCTTCCTCCCAGCCCTGCCCAGGGCTGGAGCTGAGCTGTTCTGTGCCAGCAGCAGCAAATGTGCTGCTGGGGATTGCTCTGTGCCAGCCACACTCTCTCAGGCCTGCTTGGCTTGGATGCTTTTTATTAGAAATAAGCACCAGGGGTATGAGAAAAGAATGTAAACAGTACCTTTAAGTACCTAATAATACATGGTGGCTCATGGCTGGATGCAGTTCAGCAACAAAGCTCTATTTATAGTGACTCAGTGACCCAGAAATTTATTTTCTTCTGTCTGCTCAGGGGAGAGCAGAATTGTACTCCAGGAGGGTCATCAGTCAGGGACTTGTCTTTCTTTGCTGACCCAGGATGCTGGTAATGACACCCACATCCTCAGCAGTGTCTCTTTTAGCAGCTCTGACACTGTTCACACCCAGAGCTCCTGGATGTTCCATGGAGTGGTGAAATGAAGGGTGCAGATCTACCAGAGAAGGGCTCAGTGGCAGTGGCAGGGCTGTGTGGGGTGTTTGGTCCTTTCACATTCTCACTAATCCCATGGCTCTCTTGCCTGCCCTGAAAGTTGTGCTCAGGAGCTGCAAACACTCCCCAAAGTGCTGCTTCCTGCCCCAAAGCACCAGCCCTGTGATGTCAGGACCTGCAGCCCTGTCCCTGCAGCCCAGGCCTGGCTTCAGGAATTGCTAACAGGTCTGGGGAGCCTCAGAGGTGCTCACTTCTGTCTCTGGCCCTGTGGGCTCCTCTGTCAGCTAAAGCTGCTTCACTGTGAGTGAGAGTGAACTCCCTGCCACGAGTCCTGCAGGAAACTCCTTCCACTGCAGAAAGTGCCTGGCTGAGTGAGGAGCAGCCTGTGCTGCCATGGCACTGCTGCTGTGTTAAACCAGCACCTCCTGCCTCAGCCCATATCAGAGACTGATCTCACCTGTCACAGGTGAAGGTTCTGTCCCTCTGTCTCAGGCTGCAGTTGCAGGAGTTGGGTTCTTCCCAACAATCCTATTAATGCACCAGGATCTGAGCTGTGTTGCTGATCCCAGCCTCACTTCTCTCCTAGGAAAAGAAGCAAATAGTTGGGCTCAGCTGAGGCACCTGGAGCAGTAACTCACATTTATTGAGGAGTGGGAAGGCTGGGAGCTCAGGCAGGGGGACTGTCCCCTGTCCTGTCACACCTTGGCTCCATCATCACTCCCTTGTCCCCCTGGGCAGAGAGAGCTGGTGCCTCCTGGCCAGTGTGACCAGAGAGGTTGAAATAAAAGTTGTGCTAGGGGGTCCCAGCCTGAGCAGAAACTCCAGAAACATTTTTAATGGTGTCCTGGGAGCAAAACCCTCCTAGCCACATCTGAGATGGAGCTTGCCACATCCCAGAGGGAAGACAGAAAGTCAGCATTTACAAATCAGGGCTTGGAGCCGACGAGTGATGAAAACCCCGCGTTCCCCACGGGGGTGGGAGCTGTCCCCTAAATCCCAGCTTGGCTGCTCTGCAAGGAATCCCGTTTATCTCCCTGACCCTATTGGCACCCGTTCCCCTGGTTATCCCTCCCCTCTGCTATCTGATCTTGCACATCTCGTCCCGAATTAATGAAGTGATAACACAGCTATCATGTAATTAATGGCACTGTTGCAATGCCCGGCGCTCAGGGATGCAGAGCTCTCCCCTCCCGCGTTTCCTCACTGACTGCGTGCTGGCTCTTGCACTCTCCTGCCTGTTCCCCGAGCCTTTTCCCTCTCCCTGCCATCCCTGCTTGCCTTCCAAAAGCCTCCTTAATCATTTCAGGGAAAAAGAGATGTTTGAAGCACGGCTGTTGTTTGAACACATGGTTTGATTTCTCAGTCTTTTCTGAACAATTTGACCTCGAGGGTGCAAGTGGGTGCAGCACTTCCCCTTTCATGGCTGGAATGGGAATTGGCCTGGATTTGGCTCTAAGCACCTATGGAAAACCGAAACATTTGGCCTGAGAACTGCTGCTAATGGGAGCATCAACTTGTCTCATGGAAGCCTTAGTGAAAATCAAGATGAATCTCCGGTGTTTAAGGGAATAGAGACCTCACATTAGGCGTGAATTGTGTTTCCCTCTGGAATAGGAGAGGGTGTGTTCCAGAGAGATGACAACATCCCAGTGATTTGCAGCCCTGTTACCATAAACTGGGATCCCAGGGGACACCACAAGCCCAGCATCAATTTTGCAGTTTACCTGGGGAGACTCTAGCTGTGGCTGCCAAATTCCAGGCGTGGGGTCTGGGTCAGCACGGAGCTGCAAGATGAAAGGAAAAGGATTGTCAGGCTGAGATAAAAGTCACCCTGGTGCTTTGCCAAATGGCATTTCAGCAGATGGCTCCAGAGCCCCAAAGAGCTGTCTGGCAGGTAAATGCAGCACCACAATCCCAACCTCTCAAAAGCAAGAGCCATTTTCCCTGGGGAGGCCATGCTCCCCAGTGATCTTCCTTCCCTGAGCTTGCAAAGTCAGGTGAAAGAAGCAGGGTAGGAACCCACAGAGGGTAATTAAATTAGTTCAGATTTCCCTTCCCTGTGCTGCAGGGTGGAGCAGGCCTGGCCCAGCAGACAGGTCCAGGTTTTGGGCACTTACTGCTTCTTCCCAGCTCCCACATTTTGCCCATCAGCATCTCCTCTCTCCAAAGCACTGTCACCTTCAGCCAGGCCAGCAGGAGGCTGAACCTCAGCCCCATCTCCTGCTCCCAGCACCATCCCTTCCTCTCCAGCCCCATCCCCTGCTCCCCAGCACCTTCCTCTGCTCCCCAATACCATCCCCTGCTCTCCAGCCCCATCCCCTGCTCCCCAACACCATCCCCTGCTCCCCAGCCCCATCCCCTGCTCCCCAATACCATCCCCTGCTCTCCAGCCCCATCCCCTGCTCCCCAGCACCATCCCCTGCTCCCCAATACCATCCCCTGCTCTCCAGCCCCATCCCCTGCTCCCCAATACCATCCCCTGCTCCCCAGCCCCATCCCCTGCTCCCCAACACCATCCCCTGCTCCCCAGCCCCATCCCCTGCTCCCCAATACCATCCCCTGCTCCCCAACACCATCCCCTGCTGCCCAACACCATCCCCTGCTCCCCAGCCCCATCCCCTGCTCCCCAATACCATCCCCTGCTCCCCAACACCATCCCCTGCTCCCCAGCACCATCCCCTGCTCCCCAGCCCCATCCCCTGCTCCCCAACACCATCCCCTGCTCCCCAGCCCCATCCCCTGCTCCCCAACACCATCCCCTGCTCCCCAGACCCATCCCCTGCTCCCCAGACCCATCCCCTGCTCCCCAGCCCCATCCCCTGCTCCCCAGTCCCATCCTCTGCTCCCCAGACTAATCAAAGTCTGTCAAAGAAGGAATTGTGCAGAATTGGAAACCAGAGCAGAATAATTCCTCTGTGGTCATCTGCCAGGTGTGTTTACAGGAGGTTTATGATCTCATGTAATTATCAGTGTCCAGACAGGTGGCTTCACACCTGACACCACAGGATGTCACCTCAGTCCTGCCTGTTCTACTGATGCCCTGCTCATCCTGCTGCTCTCCACCACACCCACTCCCAGTTCAGGATGTTTTGCTGATTGTGGCTTGCTGTGCTGGCTCCTCACACCCTTCCAACCCCTCACAGGGGAATCTCTGCTGGCTGGAAGGGTCAGGAGCCATCCAGACAGCTCCTGGAGGGTCTGGGTTGACATGAGAGGGACATGGCTGCAAACAGAGGAGTTGCTTGGAGGCACTGGGCAGCTGAAGATAAACCAGCATCACCCAGCAGGGACACAGCAGCTCACCCAGAGAGAGGGCAGGGGTGTCTGCAGCCACACAGCTGCCCTTCCAGTTCCAGCCTGGCTTGTGGAGAAACACCTCTGCCCTCTTCCTGTGCCAAGAACAAGCCCTGCTTCCACAGGAGGCTCGGCTGGAGATCAGGATCCTCCTCACACACGGAGGTGCTGAGGCACTTGGTGGGGTGGGGCTTGCCCAGAGCTGAGTGTTCTCTTGTTTTGCAGATCAGCAATGTGAGTTTCTTTGTGCTGTCCCCTGCACTGCTGTACCTGAACAGGCAGTACTGCCAGAAGAAGGCTGTGCCCCTCTACTTTGTCTCAGGGCTGCTCCTCCTCGTAGGTAGGTGCCAGCAAGACCTCACAGGTTGCCAGACTACCCAACATGAGACCTTTGCAGGGTCAGGGAAAACTTGGGTGGGTGTTGGAATCAGTGAGTCAAGGGTCTCTCTGAATTCTTCAGAGAGAAATCAGAGTGCAGGGATTTAATTAAAGCCTTTGGATGGATTGAAGTATATTAAGCTACTCACACATAAAGTAAACATTTAAGTAGAAGTAAGTTAGTAAGTTTTAGGGTGAATTCTATTGCTTTTAGTAAGTGAAAGGTTTTAAATGCCAGAGTAGCAGAGTAAGTTCTAGTGAGGGTTGAAACATACTGATATTTTCTGCAAGAGGCTCTGGGCCCACAGTTGTAGACAGTGCTTAAAAGCTCCTAAGTAGGTGCAATAGAGCACTGGGGGTCAGGAACCTCACAGGTGGGCAACCAAGCAGCCAGGTCTGTTTAGAGCCTGCAGCTCATGGTTTCTGGCAGCTGTGGATATGCAGCTTCCAGCCCTGTAATTCCCTGACTCAGTCCAGCCCCCTTAAGCACCAAAATCCACACCCTGCTCTTCAGGAATGGTGTAACCTCAGGAACAGCCCCCAAGGAACCTCCCACGGCTTGTGGGAGGATGGAGCTTTGTCATCTCAAGGTGACCTTGCTCCTTGCAGGTGTCTTCTCCATGTACTTCCACATGACCCTGAGCTACGTGGGACAGCTCTTGGATGAGCTCTCCATCCTCTGGACACTGGCTGTGGCTTATTCCTTCTGGTACCCACAGGCTTACTTCCCCAAGTGCATCAAGACCAGGTATGACCCAGAGGGACACAGTGCAGGCTGAGAGGGGAGGGATGGGACATTGACACTGAGGTGTAATGACCCACAGATCCCCCAGTTCCCCAGCAAGGGGTCAGCTCTGAGGTCACCAGGCCTTCCTTCTTTTGGTGCTGACAGAGGAAAAGTCAAAACCCTCCTGTGCTGGACTCCTCTCAGCTGGAGCTGCTTGAATTAGTGTCAGAGGAAACTTTGCATGGAGAATTCCAAAATTAATTAGGAAATGAAACGTTCTTGAACATTAACATTCAATTACTCATGCTGTCAATCTGTTCCAGCATCCTCTATCATCCACAGAGAGCTTTCCCTCAAGGCTGAGTGGGTTTCCCATAGGACAAGATGGTTACACCCCTCATTTCAAGGAGGGCTGGCTGAGCTGGAGGAGCCCAGCAGAAAGGATGGGGCTGCTGGGGGGCATGGACCAGCAGAAATGGGAACCCAGCAGGGCTTTACTCGGAGGATGTCTCCTCCTGGCTGGAGCCCTCTGAGCCAGCCCAGCTCCTTGCAAAGACCTGCTCTAAGTGTGCTCTTCCCATACCGAGCAGGAGGTCACCGGGAGTTCACCGTGGAGACTCGGCTGGGAGAGAGGGAAGGGACTTGGGAAGGGATTTGCATGTGAAAGGCCCCTCTGAGCCCTATTGTTGCTCAGGGAGCCCAAATCACAGTCCTGCTGGCAGCCCTTCCCTGTGCAGAGCTCCCTGCCTTTGCCTCATCCCTGGCACCACCGTGAAGGTGCAGGAGCATTTCCTGGGCTGTGTCAGTGCCACAGTCCTGGGCTGTGTCAGTGTCACAGTCCTGGGCTGTGTCAGTGTCACAGACCCACCGGGTGCTGCTACCTCATCCTTCCTGCCAGGACCCTCAGACACTGAGATCAGCAAACGGGAGGTGCTGGAGAAGCTTTTCCCCTCTCAGGACAGGAGCAGCACCTTTCCCACCCCTACCCTCCCCTCCTGGGAGCCCTGGGGGGCACTGGCACTCACTCCCAGTTCCCCTCAGGAGGCATTTCTTCTGGCTGACTGGGATCACCACCGTGATCAGCACCTTCATGTCTTTCATCAAGCCGACCCTCAATGCCTACGCCCTGAACTGCATCGCCTTCCACCTGCTGTACATGACCTGGAAGGAGCTCAAGAAGTAAGGAGGGGCTCAGGGGTGACCTGCAGGTCCAGCTGTGCTCCTGTTGGGCAGTGACTCTGTCCTCAACAGTGAATGGAGCCCAAATCTTCACTAGCCACATGTACTAGGGAGGGATGAGGCAGAGGCCCAGGCAGGGCTGTGGGTAGAAGGGCATCTGGCCCTGAATACCAGCAACCCATGGGACAGCAGTGGACTCATCATCCCTGGAAGTTGTCAAAAACCCTGTGGATGTGGCATTTGAGGACAGGGTTTTGTGCTGAGCATGGTGGTGCTGCTGGGTTAACAGTTGGACATGGTGATCTTAAAGGTCATTTCTGACCTTTACAGTTCTGTGAGTCCATGATTCTCCTCTCAGCTGCCATCTCTGCAGCTCCTTCCCCTTTGTGGGGCATTTAGAAACTAGTGTGGGGTTGGGAGAACCCTTCAGGATCTGGAGAGAGAGACAGGAATGCTCTGGCATCTCCCAGCATCACCCAGAAAGTCAGAAATCCTCTCCCCAGAGCCACATTCTCCAGTTCCTGTGGAATTCTGAGGAATACTCCCCAGAAGGGTTTGCACTGCTGATTGTGCAGGCAGAGCCAGCCCTTTTTAAAGCTCCCTCTCCTTCCATCAGCATTTCTGTGCTGCCTGTCCCCTGTGTGTGTTGCAGGTGCAATGACAGGCGGGTGCACCGCATGGCTGCTGTCATGGTGATGTGGTGGGTGCTGGCCATCACCAGCTGGATCAGTGACCGCTGGCTCTGCTGGCTCTGGCAGGCCATCAACTTCCCCTACTTCCACAGCTTCTGGTAAGGGCTCCAGGAACCTCAGACCAAACATTTCCTGGCCTGAAAAGTCCACAGCAGAGAAATAGCAGCTGAGATGAGACACTGAGCTGCATTTTTCCCCCATCCTCTCCCCCTTTCCTGTCACTATTGGTGCTTCTCCTCACTCAGCCCAAGGACTCTGCCCTAAACATGTCCCTCTCCTCCTCCACACCAGCCAAGCACTGTTTTGCAAGTGAAATGGTTCCAGAAGTCCCTCTAGCTGGGCACTGGCTCTCAAAAGGCTGTGGCTGCTCCCAGGGTGCTGTGTGAAGTGCAACATCCTTGGGGTGATTGGAGCAGCCAAACTGAAAGGCAGGGCTTTGTTTGGACCTGACATTTCAGTACCTGCCCAGGTGAGACTGCAAGTGCTGCACACTCAGATCCATCCTCACAAAGCACTGGGATGGCTGGGACAGACAATGCAGCCAGGAAATGGGGAATGGTGGGAATGAGTCCCCTATGTCACCTCAGTCCCTCTGCACCAGCAACTGTCCCCAGCCCAGCTCACAGAGCTCTGACAGAATTTCCCTGCAGGACCCTCACTCCTTACAACCCTCATTGGACCTTTGGGGGCTGCAGCCTCAGGGTGACCATGCCAGCAGGCAAAGACCCCTGTGTCCAAGCCAGGTTTTTGCTTTCCTTGGCAGGCACGTGCTGATAGCCATGTCCCTGCTGTACTGCTGCCCCCTGGTCATCTACTTCGACGTCAGCTACGAGATGCCCTCGTTCAAGCCAAAGCTGGAATACTGGCCCAGCGACTCCTGGCCTGTTGTGGTGCCCTATGTCACCCTGGAGGAACCCCACAAGCAGTGCTAGAGCTGGGTGCCCTCAGGCCTCCCTGGGGCACAGGCTGAGTGATGCTCACACAGGGAACATCTCGGTTGTGTTCCTCCTGTTCCTCAGGCAGGGTAGCAGAGGGGCCAGGGAGCAGCTGAGGCCTCGTGATGCTGGGCATGAAGCAAGGTGGGAGCCCACAGGTGCCTTGGAAGGCTCTGCCCAGGCTGGTGTTCAGGGAGCTGGAGATTTCCTCCAGCAGATCCCCATGAGGAGGGGAGAGACACGGTGCTGCTTCTGTGTCCTCTGTGTTAGTCAAGCACCAGCACCCCTTGCTGACAAGGGCACAGCAGAGAACACTGAAGCCAAACTGGTGACAGCTGGGTTTGTTGGGGCTGCTCTAATTATTATTATTAACTCTATTTATTGATGTATGAGGTCTTATTCAGGAGAGCTGTACATTAAAGCTGTGGACACTGACTTACAGTGAAGCCCTTTTTTTTTCCTCTGACTGCACCACATCCTCTCATCTGCCAATCACACCCACAAATAGGGTGGCCAAAGCTCTCTCTGGCACAGGGAGAAATAAAGAGAAATCCTGGGTGACAGCCCAAAATAGGCTCTGCTGGCCCAGGTCCTGGAGTGCTCTGCCCCAGGCTCTTCCCCTTCCCCAAATCCTTGTTCCTTGTTCCTCCCCAGCTCTGAGTCTCCAAAGGCCACCAAGGTAACTTGGAGACTCCTCTGCTGTCTGGGGGCAGGATGAGGTAAGGAGCCAGGATGGTCAAAGCTGGCTGGAGGAGGGGATTGTCCCACCCTGCTCTGCACTGGGGCAGCCTCACCTCCAGTGCTGGGGCACCTTGGGCACCACAAGGTCAGAAGGAGCCAAAGCTGTTGGAGAGTGTCCAAAGGAGGGACAGGGAGCTGGGGAAGGGCTGAGGAGCAGCTGAGGGCACTGGGCTGGTTCAGCTGGAGCAGAGGAGACTGAGGGGAGACTCCTCGGGGGCTGCAGCTCCTGCCCAGGGGAGGCAGAGGGGCAGGGGCTGAGCTCTGCTCTGGGACAGGAACAGGAGCCCAGCAAGGGCTGGAGCTGTGTCAGGCCTTGGCATGGAGCTCAGGGAAAGGTTCTTCCCCCCGAGGGTGCTGGCACTGCCCAGGCTCCCCAGGGAATGGTCCCAAGGCTGCCAGAGCTGCAGGAGCCTTTGGACACTCTCAGGGATGCTCAGGGGGGGTTGTTGGGGGTCTGGGCAGGACCAGGGGCTGCACTGATGATTCTGAGGGATCCAGCTCAGGATATTCTGGGATTCTATGACATTAGACATAAATGTCATTACCTTTGCAGGAACAAAGAGATTAAGAGCCTCAGAGAAAGACACTGCTGTTCTTTCCACAGTGTTCCCACTGTTGCTCTCACAGCCATGGGACACTGTTCCCTAAATCTTGCTGCTCACAATGACAAGCTGAGCCTTGTGCTAGGTCTGGGTCCTGGTCCAGCCTGCAGGGACTGGGGAGCACCAAGGCTGGGAGGTGGCTGAGATTAGCTCTCTGCAACACAGCCAAACCAAGGTAATATCACTCCAGGGACCATTTCTGGGCCCCTGCAAGTAAAGGAACAGCAGGAGCACTCTGGATTTTATCTGTGAAGAGAAGGTGATGTGGCAGTGCTTTCTCCCATGGCCATGGCTGCCTCGTGGCTCCCTCTGCAATGGTCCCCAGGGCCACTAGATGGCAAATGTGGCTCATGAACCCCGAGCAATATTTCAACCTAGGAGAGGGATGCTTTGCTGTGGACAGGACTCCCAGGCCTGGTCCCTCTGTTGTCTCCATCCCAGCACTGGCACAGACACCTCTCCTCCAGCACAGCCACTCCTCAGACACCTGCACAAGGCTCAGGGCTCTGGGAACTCTCATCTCCAGCCTTGCATGGCCCTGCTGCCCGTCCTGGTGCCCATCTCATCACTTTGCCTCTTTGTCTCCCCTGCGTGCCACCACTCCCACCTCTCCCCTCATCACTCCGTCTCCCTTTCGCTGACCCTCCCTGCCGCTCTCCCCCCTCCTCACCCTTTCCCCGGCCCATCACATTCTTCCCCAGCCTATTAATAACTTCTGGGCAATTGCACCGGGTCCCCGCTGGGCCCGGCCCCGCCGCCGCCGCTGCCCCGCGCAGCCACTGAACGCGCCGGCAGCAAGTTCAAAAGTGCAGCGGGGCTTTCACAGCCCCGAGCCCCGTCAGGGGGTGGAGGAGGCCGCTTCCAAAGAAAAGGCGGCGTTGCCAGGGAGCCCCTGGCACAGGAAAAGGGGGTCACCTTCACCTCCGGCAGGAGCCGGCGGCATGGACAGGCGCCAGCAGCCCCGCGGGCTGGAGATGCTGGGAGCGGCCGGGGGATGAAGGGCTGGCCCGGGGGCGAGCGGGGCTAATTGGCCACCTCCGGCCAGCGAGCCCCGGTGGGATGCTCGGCCGAGTGGCCAAATCCCCCCGTGCGGTATGGAAATAAGGGAGGTGTCCCCGGCGCTGCTGCCGGGAGAACAATGTTGCCGCAGTTGAGTGACTGTAACAGGCCCCGATGACAGCCGGGGCCGCGTTAAAAATGCCTATTCAAGCAGATCAAGACATTGAGAGGCCTCGTGGGGATCTGAAACCCTCGGGGATTTCTGGATAAGGCCAGAAGCTGAATCCCCAGCCCTGGGAACCTGGGAAGGAAAAAAAAAAAAAAAAAAAAAAAAAAAAAAAGAGAGAGAGAGAAAAGAAAAGAAACCCACAAAGCAGCTTTAAAAGCAGCGCCCGAGGCTGGGCCTCCTGCTCCGAGCGGGGCTGCAGCCTGAGAAAGCAAAGCAGCCCCAAAACCAGGCTGGGAGTGTGCTCTGGGCATCCCCAGGGCTGCACAGGGTGAGCTTTGCACCTCCAAAATGTCCCCGAGCTGCTGGGGATGCTCTGTCCTTCCTGCAGTCTGTGGGGCAGAGCTGACAAACACTCCTAAAAACTGTCAGGGGATGAAGGGATGGCCAGGACAGTGAATGGGGAACTCCTCGGGGGGAGAGCAGCAGTGGTCCCTTCCTGACACCCTGGGAGCTGTGGGGGTTCCCTGTGCCCTGGGAGCCTCGGGTGGGTGTGATGGGTGTGACACACAGGACAACAGGAGGATCTGCAACCCCCCATGCTCATGGGGCTGGCCTGGGACTGGCCAAAAAGAAACCTCTCCTTAATTTTGCCACATCATTTCCCTGCTTTGGTTCTCCACGTGGCTGCATAAACCACAAAAGAGAGAGGCAAGAGAAGGAGTGGGAATGAGGAAGAGGATGGAGGCTGCTCCTGGCAGCTGTTGCCAGATTAAAGAGGTTGGGAAACAACAGCATCAGTTGAGTCTATTTGGTGCAATTGCAAAACAAATGAAAGAAAAACGTTGATAAGGCACCAGTCCTGCAGCATCAAGGATTAACATTTACCTGTTCTGCTGCACCAGTTGCTTCCCAATGTTTCAGATTCCCAGGATTTGGCAGGCAGACTGGAAACTTTTCAAGGGAGAGTGATTTATCTGTAAAAGATATTGCACATTCATAGACTTGCATAAATAATGCAAAAGTAATTAATAATAACTCAGTGCCTGCTCTTAACAATGCCAGGAAAAGAAATTGCTTCACTGGAGTGTCACTTATGCCTTTTAGAAAAGATCTTTATTTGTTAAGTGTCTCAGAGAGAAAGGACAGAGTAGTTTTGAAACAGGGAATGGAGGTCACACAGTCCTGGGATTTTAGTGTTGGCCTGGCAATGTTCAGGATTGATTTAAAAAACCTTCTGCTGGAATCATGTGAAACCAACATTGATTCAGCTGCGATTTTATGTTTAATTTTAATCTGCCATGTCTGCAGTCAAAAGTTTGAAACCATGAACACAAAGGGCTAAGAAACCCAGGAAGGAAAGAGATAAGCTCCAAGAATTATTACTTTTAAAAGTCTTGTCCTTTCAACTCTCACTGTAAGTTTTGAGGTTTGACACAGGATTTCCAACTTGGGGTCTGGCAATCCTGTCCCACCCACTTCACAGCTGCTAGGAAAGATAATCCTTTTTTTTTAATTTATTTTCCTTCACTGTTTTCACTACATGCTTTCTGTCCACTTTCCTTAGAAGACAAAATAAACCATAAATGCCAGGATTTCATAGATATTGATGACTGTTCTGGAATATTGTCACTATATTCCAGGGAATGCTCTGTCACTGTTTTTGACTGTGTTCTGTCTGAGCTGCAGCCAGCCAGGGCTGGGTTTGACCAGGGATCACAGACATGTGGGGAAGGAGAAGCACAGCCATTACCTGGGCAAATAAACCAGCTGACCAAAAAATGAGGTTTTAATCAAAAGATCAAATAATCTCTTCAGCTGTTTCTATAAACCCCCGTGGTTTGGTTCCACTTGGGAAGGCATTTTCACTGCTGCTGGCAGAAGAAAAACAAGCAGCTCCCTTCTGTCTGGCAAAGTGGTTTGAATAACTTCAACTCTCCACTAATGGCTGCTATCAAAATACCTAAAATGGAAGGATTAATTTTTCTGTGCCTTCTGATTACAGCTCAAAACGTGGTTTCAATTAGGACTGGTCTCCACTTTTCTTTTTTTTTTTTTTTTTTTTTGTTCACTTTCTGTGAACATTCAGTTGCTTCTGTCCCTGTTCATGAGCTCAGCTCTGCAGAGGTTCTTCACAGATGTGTTCAAACATAAAACTGGACTGCACTGAAATGTCACAATTCTCTGACACAGATATTTAACAAAAGGCAAAGATTGACCCGAAATGCTGAAATATTCAACATTAAGTTGTGCATGGGATTATAAATTTCACAATCTGCTGTAGATGATGCATTTATTTAGATAGGCCTTCAACAAGAGACCAGCTGTCTCAGTTCCCTGAAATGTTTAAACATATGTTTAATTTTAAGAATATGAATAATTCCATTGATATCAATGGCACTTACTTACACTTAAGAATATATTTTGCTGAGCTGGAGCAAGGAATGGTGCCATGTAATGCCAATAAAGTGCAAATTGCAGCATTTCACTAAGTGCTTTCTGGGACAAATTTAAAAATTAATCAATGAAGATCTGTCATGTGAAAACACAGGAATTAATATATGTGAGATTTTGCTGTTTGCTATCCTAATATTGCCAAGTATTAACATCCACCAGAGCACTGACAAGTGAAATCAAACCCAAATCTGTGAAACAGAGCAAAAATGGCAACAAGTTGCATGTGTTGTTCATCATGAATCATCCTATCAGGCTTCACAATTTACCCATGGAACATTAAATAACATTTACCATCCTTACAGGCAGACACAGATATAGATTAACCCCAATTAAGATTTGGAATTGGATGATCTTTAAGGTCCCTTCCAAGCCAAATTCTCTCAGGGATGCACAGAGTGGAATTGTTGGGGTGTTTTTGCAGGGCCAGAGTTGGACTCATGATCTTTGTGTGTCTTTTCCAATTTGGGACATTCTGTGATTCTATGGTTCTTAGTGATTAAAACATCATAGAGCAAAAGGTCAAAAATAACATTATTTTCCTCTTTCTGCCTCTTACCCTCTACAAAACTTTATTTTTACGAGGATCAAATAAAAATTCCCAGGCACAAACACTTCAGCCATTTGTTTCTGCCCTCACAATTTTACTCCTCACAATTCCAACACCCCTGACATTGCCTGTGACCTGCAGAGACCTGGGCTGTGCCCCTCTTCCCCTGGGACAGTGTCACCAAATAAATAACTCTATATCCATATGCAAATGATTGCTGTTTTCAAGCTGTTCCCAGTGACCTCACACACTGCCCAGACGGTGCAGGAATATGTTTCCCACATATGTCAGATGTTTTGTGACACATTTCACATGGATTTAAAATAGATCTCCTGGCTTATAAAAATGTCCAGGCACCCAAACCAAGCACCTGTAATGTTTGCAGAGTGCACTTCCAAAACTGTGTGAAATGGGTACAAATTGATTGTGTCCTTCATCCAGCTCAAATATTTATAATTTTATAAGTGCAATGGATTCACTCATGGCAGGGTATTACCTGGCTTGTTTGATGGCTGAGTAACAAAAAGAAAATTTTTTACAGCTCTGCCTCCACAGTGACAGCTCTGAATCCTCCCTGTGTTGGACAAAACAGCGTTTGTCACATGTGTTTGTCACTTTATATTCCAGCCTGACTCCCTTGAAACTGCATTGGCTGTGCTTTTATGCAACAAAATCCAGCTCCAGGGTGTTTGAGATGTGCCATGCTGCTAAAAAATGGCTTTGCTGCAATCAGGGGCACTCCTGTCTCACAGGTAATGATGGCACTGATAAAGCTGAAGTTTCAGTGGGCTGGATTTCAGCATGGCAGGGCCAGCCAAATGCCCTGAGTCACACACAGCAGGTTGGCACAGCCCCCAGTGCAGAGTGGGCACTATCTGAGCTGCTGTCCTACCTCAGCCAGGTACAGCAGGGGGAATTTGCATACATTTGCATATGTGGCAACTCCTCCTGCAGTCACTGTGCAGACAGGTGAGAGCTCTTTTTACACCACTCCAGAAAAACAGTTTAGTGGAATATGTAATGGGAGCAGCTGAACCAGAATTAAAAAAAAAAAAACAAAAAAACCCAGAAATTCTTAATAATTTCATCCAATCACAGAATCAATCACAATGGTTCAGAACATTGAGTCCAGCCACCAACCCAGCAGCACCACCCCTTAAACCACATCCCCAGGGGCAACATCCACAAGTGTTTTGAACACTTCCAGCAATGGATATTCCACCACTGCCCTGGGCAGCCCATTCCAGTACTTTATAAGCTTTTCTGTGAGGAAGTTTTCCCGATATCCATCCTAAACCTCTCTTGGACCTGCCTAAGGCTGTTTTTTGTCCTGTCCTTGTTCCCTGGGAGAAGATTCCAACTCCCCTGGCTGCCCAATCCTGTCAGGGAGTTGTGGAGAACCAGAAGGTCCCCCCTGAGCCTCCTTTTCTCCAGGCTGAGGCTTGGAATGCTACAGGCTCTGAAAAACAGCTCCAGGAGCTCTGATTTTGTCTCACAATGTGCAGAGAGCATCACACACCACTGGGCCAGGTATCTACTGCTCTTGGAAAGCACCAGTGGCTCTCAAAACCACCAGGCTGAATTACTGGGGTTGGAAACAGCAGAAACACCAGTCCCAAGAGGAAAAGGCTCCACACAACATGGGAGGAGCTCAGGGTGCTCAGAACCAGGGCAGTCACTGGATTGCCACCTTAGAGCCCTAGGAAATGTCCTGGGAGGGCCAGGGAGAGCTTCTGTCTCAGTGTATCTGTAGAATCAGAGAATCATGGAATGGTTTGGGGTGGGAGTTAAAAGCTCATCCAGTCCCACCCGTGCCATGGGCAGGGACAGCTTCCACTATCCCAGGTTGCTCCAAGCCCCACCCAACCTGGATTTGGACACTTCCAGGGATGGGGCAGCCACAGCTGCTCCAGCCAATATGGGATGGAAATCCCTCTCTTAAAGGGCTCTTCAACCCAGAACACAATTCAGAACAGGCTCTTTGGTGCTGGTCACACTTCCCTACTGAACTCCTTCTGTCATGTTCTATTTTTCAAGCTGTTTTTTCTCCTCATCTGGTATTTTTCAGTGGCCTAAACGTTACCCTGCTGAGGGTGACAGTCCCCAGTCACAAGGTGGCCTCTCTCTCAGCATGCAGATGGACACCTTTCAAAGACTTTGGCAGCAGCCAAAAGCAGCCCTGAGCAGAGCAAACACCAATTTCAGCAGTGAATCTCCCTCCCTCCTATTGTCCCACGATTGTGTTTGCTCCAGTGGCCACATGAGGTGCCTGGGCCAGTCTTCTCCAGCTGTCCTTGTGCCAGCAGCTTGAATTCATCCTGGGACAAATCCAGCTGGTGAAACTCTCCCTGTGGCAGGTCTGGCCAGCTCTGGCAGCTCCAGGCTGTTACATCACTTGGCCAAAGCTGCCCTCTGTGTGCAGAGCACAAGGGGAAGGTGCCCTCACCTCAATAGGCAGCACTGAGGATTGATGGGTGTCACTTCAGCAGCCCATTATAATGCCAAGCTCACCTTTGGTGTTAATGAGGCCCCTTCATTAACAGCCTGGAGCAGAGGGGTCAGGGCCTGAATAGTGACAGGCTCCTTTCTCCCCCAGCAAGCTGGTGCTGCTCATTCAGAACTGGGTCACGTTGGCAGGGCAGTTCCAGCACGCCTGTGCTGCCCATGCTGCATCTGCAAGGGACGTGACGTCTTTGGGACTATTCATCTGGCTCTTTTCACCAGCACTAAATACCCAGAAAGAATAAAATAAATTCTCATTGTGTTCCCACTTACTAAGAAAATTTTCCCTCTTCCTTCTGGTTCGGAGGGTTATTGTACATTTAAATCCTTCTGTGTTTTGCAGTAGCTATAGCACGCTATAATTTAGATTTTCCTCGGGCACAAAAGAATTTAGTTAAGCTAAACTGTATTACAGTGTGGGTTGGGTTTTTTTACAAAGTCCTTCATTAATAAGGAACTAAAGAATTTCCAAGCTGTCTGTAATTTTTCCCAGATGCAGCTAGTAGTTGCTAGGAGTATCTTTTTGGCAATCAGAGTTTTTGGTTAATAACAATCTGGGCTTTTGCTACACTACACCAGTGTTAAATATGTTCTGTGAACACTGCAGTGTGGAGTGTGAACTGCAGAAGGGGAAGGCAGACAACAGGCAAAAGAAAATCATTTTTTAGAAGAATAAACACTGCTGGGGTTCACAGCTGATTGAAACAAGCCCAGGATTCCCTGCAGGGATCCCAGTGTTGATTAACAAACCAGGAGCCAGTGTGGCTGCAGCCCTCACTCACAGCTTCTCCCTGTCACCCTCAGGTGACCCTGTGACACAGACCAGAGCAGCACCCAGCTCCCCCAGAGAAACCAAATCCTCCCTCAGTTTCAGGTTCAGGACACCATCAGAGGCTGCACACAAGGATGTGATGCTGTGCTTGGCAAAGCCTTGGTGCACACCAGGAGAAAGATCTCTGCCCTTTCTTACAAATATCACAAGTTATGGGTTTCAGCTGCAGATTGGCTCACCTTGGCTCATTTGGCTCAAGGGATGTGCTTTGCAGAAGGGAGTGAAGACCACTGGCATCATTTTGCAGCTGGAAGAGAAGGCAGTGAAGTCACTGACACCCAGAACTTGAGGCTCTTTCCATTCCAGCATGTTGCACATGGGCACAAATTGGAAGAGTGAATTTTCTCGCAGAAACCCTGCTCAAATGTGAGGTTTTGTCTTAATCTTTAAATCCTTTAGTGCTATTAGGAGATGATAATTTTCCTGCACTGCCTGATTCTTTCCGTGCTGGAATCAGCCTTGCTTGTTCCCTGGCTGGTGTCCAAGCCACTCAGAGCCCAGACTGACCACAGAAGTCATGGTCTTCAGTGCAAGAGTGGAAGCAGGGAAGGCTGCAACTAAATTGGTAATGAGAAAATAATAATGAATGATGAAAAACAGTGAAACAAACTTGTTTCTCCAGAGACAGGAAGGGCAAGCCACAAGCCCAGACATACAAAACCATGAAAGGGACTTGCAGTCACACAGTTGGTGTGCAGCCCACCTGGCAGTGAGGGATGCTAAATCTACAGGAAAGAACTTTTCCTGGAGAATGGGCAATCCAGGCATCTTGGGCTGCATGAGGATGGTCTGGAGGGGCTGCTGGGGAGGGTGGGGGGCTGTGTGTGTTTGAGGGGGTCAGTGCTGTGTTCCTGCAGAGAAAGGGAGCCAGGGGAGGGAAGAGGTGCCTGAAGGGGCAGTTTTATCTGTTGTCTGTTCCTCAGATCATCCCAAGAGCTGAGGTGGGCTCTGCCAGTCTGGTGGCTGGTGACACCTGAGCTGCTCTGTCACTGAGCACTGGGACACATCTGATCTCAACACCCCTGCTGCTGCTTCCTTTGCTCACACTCTCCAGGAACAGCCACGTTCAGCCTCTCAAGCATCCGTGGTGTGCACAGGCAGGAGAGAGAAAGAACGTGTTGTCCTTTCCCAGGGCTGGAACCTGGGAAAACACCCCCGAAATCTTTCCCATCCCTGGCCATGGCAGGGATAAGCACAGTGCAAAGTCTTTTTTCCACTTTATTTTCCATCATCTCCAACTCTCACGGGAGAGAACCAGCCCTTGGCATGGTCCCCTACCATAGGCCAAGCCAGATTAAACACACACCTTTCAGTTCGAGACAAGGATCTTTGAAGCAAGACTCTGGAAAGAAAAATAAAATAAAAAAAAAAACCCAAACAAAAATGAAGGAGAGCTGTCGTGTCTCATTTGCATATTTGAATATGCAAATAGGGGCTGTTTCTTATCCATTGGCACTGGCCCTACTGTAGATGGCAGCAGCACAGCGGATCTCTGCCAGCATCCAGTGCCACAAAGAAAGACGCTAATTGGATTTGCAGACGCTTATTGCAAAGCCCAGAAGTTGCTGGAATAGGTATAAAGAACCAGGAGCTCAGCCCACGGCTGCCTCGGGTGCGAAGGCACTCGGCTGACAGCTCGTTAGCTTGAGATCTCCCTGCAAAATTAGGAGTTTGGAGAAGCCTGGATGGCTGCTGGCTCCGGCATCCCCAGCACCCGAAACTCCCAGCACACTCTTAAAGAGCCTGGCAAATTTTCTACCCTTGGCTGTATTTTTTTTTTGTTTTGTTTTTGAGGGGAGCTTGAAAAGAAAATCGGGGTAGGTTTGGGTGGTTGTGCTGGAAATGGTTCAGGCTGGGAATTGTTAGCAGAGCAAAGGTTCTAGGAATTTCACTCCTTGAGTGTTTTCGCAGTTAAATGTAAAGAGCCATCCCAGCACATTTTAAACTAAACCATTCACGCCTCTTCATCGAATATCCTGAGTTGGAAGGGATCCACAGGGATCAGCAAAGTCCAGCTCCAAACTGCTGGTTCCAGCAGAGAGTGCTTGGAGCATCAGGTGGTGCTTACCCCAAATGGGACACCCCAAATTGTCCAGTAAAAATGTGGTTTAATGTCTAATTATTGGGCTGCCAGAGTGCATGTGGAAGCTGAAGCACTTGGTTCTGAATTTCCCATCTTGGAAGTGTCCAAGCTCTTGGTCAGATAACCTCCTGAAAGCTGGAGACCTGTGTCCAAACCAGAAGTGGGATGGCAGCTGTGTCCTGCACTGGGAGAATACAAAACCAGCCATTAACACCAGGCTGGGCAAAAATAAAGGCATGAAAAAAATTGCCATTGAGGAAAATTAAACAATGTTTCCGAGGAAGCAATAGGCAAATTTCCAAGAAAAAGCTCAGGGTCTGGTGTGTCTGAACAACATCTCTTGCACAAGGTAGAAATTCAGAAGAGCAAGAGTAAATTTGGGAAAGATGAAAACATTCCCAGAAAATACTCAGCCCTGAGAGCACGTTACCTCCAAGGACTGTGATGAGGCTGGGAGTGAATAGCCAAGATGGGGAGGCAGAAAATAAAAAGATTTAGACTCCAGAGTCACGTGCATGGGAATAATGTTCACAATTAAAGATATCAATGAGAACTCCCAGAGAAAGAGGCCCTTTCTCAATGGAGAAGAAAAGGGACTGTCCAAGGAGATGTCTCTTGGGACTGCATCAGACAGAAACATGGAAAATTAAAACCGGAGCACTTAAAGGAACCCAAATCGGGCTCTTTTTTGTTGTTGTTGTTGTTAACTGAAGCGATTAAGCATTTTGCTTCGCTAATATCCTCTATCAGGTTGATGAGGTAAAGTGGCTCTTTAGAACGATTTGGGAACCGATTAATCCTCGCCTGTGGCGATCAGTCAGCGACACACAGAGTTATTGGTTAACACGGTTTTTTTTTTTTTTTTTCTGCTGCCTCGCAGAGATCAACAAATTATTTCAAACAAGAAAGTTGCACGGAGAAAAAAAAAAAAATCCTGAGCGAGTTTGCTCGGAAACAGTCACCAATTGCACTTGTAAAGATCAGCCCCGCGTTCCTTTAGGGCTGGGAAAGTTGAGAGCTATAACTTGTCATTTAAAACTCGAAATAAAAGGGTAAAATTCTGCCTGGGAGGGAGAAAGAGGGGGGAGAGGGGGAAGGAAGGCGGGAAGGGGAACTGTGAAGGAATGAGGGACAAAAGGGAGAAATGAGGGAAGTGAAGGGGAAATGGGAACCGAGAGGAAATGTGGGAGACTGAGGGGAAAAATGAGGGGGAAATGAGGGAGATCAAGGGGAAAAAGGAGAGAAATTGAGGGGAAAAGAGGAAACTGAGGGCCAAAATGAAAGGGACTGAGGGTAATGAGGGTGACTGAGAGGAAAATGAAAACTGCGAGGAAATGTGTGAGACTGAGGGGAGAAATGAGGATAACTGAGGGGGAAAATCTGGGAGACTGAGGGGAAAAAGGAGAAAAACATAAAATGAGGCAGACAGAGGGAAAAAACAAGGAAGGTCAAAGGGAAAAGGAGATAAACAAAGGGAAATGAGGGAGAATTTGGGGAAAAATACATGAGGCAAGGAGATGCTGCAGGGAAAATAGAAACTAAGGGGAAAATAAGGGAGACTGAAAAGGAGAGAAAATGAGGGGGGAATGAGAGAAACTGAAAGAAAATGAGGGAGACCGAGGGAAAAAAGTGAGGAAGACCAAGGGGAAAATGGAAATGAGAGAAAATGTGGGAGATCAATGGGAGAAATGAGGGAGACGGCGAGGAAAAGGAAAGAAATGGAAAGAAAATGAGAGTGGGCAATTGAAACAAGAGACAGCAAAGGAAAAATGAGGGAGAACAAGGGAGAATAAAAGAGTAAGGGAAAATGGGGCAGAACAAGAGAGAATGAGAGAAACTGAGGGGAAATAAGAGATAGGCAGAAGGAAAAGGGAGCACTGAGGGAAAATGAAAGACAACGAGGGGAAAAATGAGACGGGGGAACGTGAGGGAGAGACGGAGAGAAAAAAGGCGCAGGAAGGAACGAACAAGGCGAGCCCTGCCCGGCATCGGGACCTGCGGCTTCCCTCGTTTCCCCTTGTTCCCACCTCATTTGTGTCGGGAATTAACACACCGTCGGGGAAACGTGGAGCGAGGGCGGCGTGGGAGGAAGAGGGGAGGGACGGCGCGGCCGGGAGCGCACGGCGAGGCCCACACGCCTGGTGCCGGTGTTGGTTGTGCACTAAGAGGAGCATCGCGGGGGACAGGAGCGGGGACAGCAGCGGGACAGCAGCCGCAGCGGAGCGGCCGCCGCGTCGCCCCACACGGGGCAATGGGGGCGGCCGGGCCCCGCTCCCGCCCCCCGCCAGACCCACAGCGCTGGCCCCGCCCTGAATCCCGCCCACTCCGCAGCCCGCCCAACGCTTATTGGTGCAAGTCCCTGTCCGTCACGGGGCCCCGCCCCGCGGCGTGCGGCGCGCGGGCATTGGCGGCGCGCGGGGGCCGCTGTGGCGCTGAGGCGGTTTCCGGTTCCGCGGGGCGGGCGCGGGGCTGGCGCTGCCTGTGAGTGACACACAATGAGGCGGGCGGCGGGGCCGTGAGGGGCCGCGACCGAGCAGGCGGCGGCCGAGGCGGTGGGGAGGGGGGTGGGGGGGACGGACAGAGCGGCTTTGCTCGTGGACAGAGCGGGGGAAGAAATTCTCTCCCCCCCCGCCCCGCCGACCGGGCAGCGAAACCGCCGCGGCGGCGGGAGCGAGCGAGCGGGGCCCGCGGCGCTGCTGTGCCCAGCCATGGACAATCAGGTGAGGGGAGCGGCCGCGCCGCGCTGCCGGAGGGGTGGGGCGGTGCCGCCCCCCCCTCAGAGAGGGGGGCACGTAGGGAGGGACCCCCGGGGAAGGGGCCCTGAATGGGGGGGGGCGCCGCTGTCCTCGGGAAGGGGGGGCTGGGGGGCATCGCCCCCATTTGGGGGGGCATATCTCCTCCTCACACCCTCTTTGGGGGGACACACCTCATCCCAACCCCTCTTTTGTGGGGGGTACATGTCCTCCCCACACCTTTTAAGAGGGACACCCCTTCTCCATTCCATTTGGGGGGGGCACACCTCCTCTCCAGCTGTTTTTGGGGAGCACATCTCCTCGTCAGTCCTATTTAGGGGGCACACCTCCTCCTTCCCACACCCTGTTGCGGGGGCACATCTCCTCTCCAATCCCGTTTGGGTGGCACACGTCCTCTTCACACCCCTTTGTGGGGGCACACCTCCTCCCTGCAACCCCCGTTTAGGGGACACGTCTCCTTCTCACACGCTTTTGGGGGTGGCAGATCCCCTGAATCCAGTTTGGGGGGGGGGTCACACCTCCTTCCCCATCCCTCGTTTGGGGAGGGTGCACGCCTTCTCCCTGCTCCCCTTTTTGAGGACACATTTCCTAAATCCCATCTGGGGGGCACACCTGCTTCCCACACCTTTTGCGTGGGCACATCTCCTCCCCCATCCCATTTGGGGGGGGTGTACATCATATCCCCAGTCCCATTTGGGGGGGGGACACATCACACCGCTCATTTCCCACCCCGCATTTGGGGGTCACACCCCCTCCCTAATCCCATTGAGAGGAGACCCGTCCCCCCATTCTTTTGGGGGGCGGGGGGGTGGGTTCAGCCCTCTCCCCTCCGTGGGCGGCCGCTGCAGCCTCGCCCGCGGCGGGGGGTGTGAGCAGCATTTCCCGCAAATTCCTGCCCGGGATTATTGCCGGGGAGGGAGGTGCCGCCAAGGGTTAATGCCACCGGGAGAGTCCCGGCGGCCCGGGGGGTTCCGGGATGCGTGCGGGAAGTTTACCTGAGGTGATGGGCATGGGGAGCCTTTTGTGTGCGGGGAGCGGGTAACAGGTACCTCCCGTTACCTCCGGGCTGAGGCTCGGGAAGCAGCCCCGCTATCCCGGGTAATCACCCGGAGCAGCGGCAATGGGAGCTGCTGATGGCTTTCAGGCAATTAGCACATCAAACAAAAACCAGAGCAGCCTTCAGAATGTTTATTGAGAAGTTGAAAGCAGGCTCCTTTGTATTATTACAAATTGTTTGAATAGGATCCTGATTTCCCTTTGTTGAGAGACACGCTTGGAAAAAAAGGAAAAAAAACCCTCCATTTTCAGCGGAACAACTTTGGATGCTGGTTATGTTGGGAGATCTTATTTTCAAATGTGTTTCAACTTCTGGCTTAATTCACAACGATTGTTAATTGGAGCAGGGTGTGAGGAGTGCAGCAAGTACAACTTTCACTCTCAGTTAAACAGTTCTCTTTTATGTTTAATTTCGGTCTCTTCCACACAGCCCCATCTGGTTCTCAGCTCCAATTTCTCAGCCGTTTCAACTCGGAGAGGCAGATTTTGTAGCCTGACAGTCATTTGCACTTCTCAGGAGAGGGGTAGTAACTGGCAACAGTAGCAGGATTTAAAGGGTAATTATGGAATCGATAACGTGAGGCTGCGGCACAGGCTGGCTCAGGGGATGTGAGCGCTGTGGGAAGCATCCCAGATAAAGCAGGCCTGCAGGCACACTCCAGTGCGAGCTCGGGATTTCGGCAGGCTGGCTCCACATAATGCTCGTGCAGCGTTGGAGGGATTGCTGTGCTCGGGGAGAAGCACACCTTGCCTTTCTTCTCAGCCCTTAATGCGACATGAAAGAGCAGCCGGCCCTGGGCCTTGGTTCTTAGCTCAGGAGCGAGGTGGGGCTACTGGAGATAAGCCTTAAGAACAGGGAAAAAAATGGCCTGCCAAGAGAACTTGCAGAGGAAGGTATCCCAGAGAAATGCTGTAGCAATAATGGTGAAGGAATTAATGAGATGAGTTTGTCCCCGAGCCTCAGGATTGATGTGTTGGGTGGTTGAAGGTATTTTGCTGTAAAGATTTAAACTGCCTGAAAGAGTGTGTTAAGGCTTATGGTTGAAATTGGAACTGGACTGCAATTTGGGAGGTCAGGCTTTGATGCCTGGTGCTCTGCAGACCTCCTGTGAGAGCTTTTTACAAAGACAAGAAGGCTGAGATGGAGTCACTTGTGCTTTTTCAGCAAGTATTCACCATGCTCTGGAAAAAAAAAGCTCGGATTGGAGATGCAGAATATTTTTTGAGCATTAATTGTGATCACACTCCTTGCTGCAGTTTGTCAAGGAGAGAATAAGGATGATACTTTCCCTAAACATTTGTCTGGAGCTCAGGAAGCTTTCTCTTTTCCCTGCTCATTGTCTAACATGCCCTTGGTTTGGCTCCAGGTCAGCATGTAATATAGGTAATGACAAATAATGCTGCCTCTCCCAATGGTAATTGAGACTTGCTAGGAAGAGCAAGACACTTATTTTCAAGCCTGAAGTGAGGAATGGGGTAGGGACTGGAACCAGCCCTTTTTTCCATCAGCCTCCTGGTGCTGAAGCTGGATTTTGGTAGGTTTAGTTTGGAATTGCTGCTGCTGCTCTGGTTTGTGTAACAAATGTGCACAGAAGTTGGGTACCTTGAGTTATTCTCTGTCTAGAAATGTGACTCTAAGATTTCCTTGATTTATCTTGTGTCTGAATCCCATTTGCCTTTTCTCTGTTACATCTGTTTAATTCATTTCCTTTCTCCTGGCTGTGAAGTCTGCAATACTATGTGGATTTTCACCATTAATTTCATTTGGTTTTTAAGGCATTTAATGGGATTTTTGTGCTTTGAGCCAGACATGGAATACACCTTCTCTGTCACTTAGTGATCAGAGTAGGATTCTGGAGTGAATATCAGAATTAGGTCAGTTTAGTGTTGGACATTGTATAGGCAGATATGTTAACTTGGTCTTTGAAAGTGAGATAATAAAATATATTTAGAACCATACAGGAAACATAATTTTCTTCTGGTGAGTGATATATTCTAGAGAATATCATAAACCACCAATTCATGGTCTGATTTTTCCTGTTTCAAGATGAGTTTTCTGTCAGCGCTGTGAATTCTGTAAGCTGTGAACATCAAGTTCTGTCTCTGACACTTTTCTAGAAATAAAGATTCCTCAATTAGGACTTTGCTGACAATTTAACTGATAAGTGATGCAGAGAAACCAATCCCTCTTGTAGAGCTGCTTTCTCTGCAATGTTAATATTAGGAAGCAAATAGGTACGAAATGGTGCTGGAGCTATTCTTCTGTGAGTTTCCCGTTGAGAGCAGCACTTTGCAGTCCGAGCCTGACCCCACACACAGAGCTGCTGCATTGCCAGTGCCTCCCAGCAGGGTTTGATGTGTCTGTGCTGACGCTGCTGCCTCTGTCCCCCCGCAGTGCACGGTGCAGGTGAAGCTGGAGCTGGGGCACCGGGCCCAGCTGCGCAAGAAGCCGACCACGGAGGGCTTCACCCACGACTGGATGGTGTTCGTGCGCGGCCCCGAGCAGTGCGACATCCAGCACTTCGTGGAGCGCGTCGTCTTCCGGCTGCACGAGAGCTTCCCCAAACCCAAGCGAGGTCAGAGGGGCTGCCTGGGGTTTTTTCTCTAGGAAAGAGCATTTTGCAAGTCGAGGTTGTGTTGAGCTGTCACTTTGCTGTGAAATATCTCCTTAAAGAGGAGTGAAATGTCCATTGCGTGCACTCCGGTTTTAACCTTTCCCCACTGTGTTTGAGGAAGGTCAGGGAGAATGGGACCTTGCTTCTGCTGAAAGGGCAGGAGGTGAGCTGCTTTCTCCTCTTATTTAAGCATTAGTATGTGCAGGTTCTCCAGACACAAGTGACAGCAGAAGATAATTCACGTTACACAATGGGAAAGATGGATTTGATGTGTTAGAATTCACCAGCAAAAGCTGGAAGCACGTGAGAGATGCTTTAATACTGGGCACAGATGTGTACTGGGTATAGAGAGTTTTGCAGATTCTTGCAATTTCTAGTCTCAGGTGCCAGTTCAGGTAGCCTTAACTCAGCAGAAATCAATGCTGCCATGGGGTGATGGTGTCTTTGCTGTACATTCCCCCTGCAAGCCCGATGCAGTCACTGTGGTTGGGTTGGAGTGTTATTTTCTGACTTTGTTTTCTGCCTCTGTAACAAAATGAACTTTATTCTTGGCATGGGGCAGCAGGAGCTCATGAGGTAGAGGAGGAGGAGCAGGAATTGCCCTTCTCAGGGGCAGTGCAGTTACATCTATGTAGGATTGTGTAACTGAAGCTGCAGTGCTTTAAGAAATACAAGCTGCCCCTGAGAATTGTTGTAATGTGCATTCTTGGAAATACTGCTGTAGGAGCAGGACACTCAGGATGCTTTAGGACAACCTGGGACATTGGGTATTTGTGGGAGTCCATGGTGGAAAGGAACTGAGGGGTGCTCAGCATTCACGAGGATGTGACTCTGCTCTGTGTGTAGATAATATCTCCTTCAAACTGATCTGCTAAAACTGGTGTATCACAAGCAGGTGCAGGACTGAGCTGAAAGCTGATTTATAGAAAAAAATAAAAATTGTGGGTTACAGTTCTTGTCTTCTGGTGTAATTAATTCATTACAAATAACTGTGTTGGGATAGTACATAGAATCCTGGAATGGTTTGGGTTGGAAGGGCCCTTAAAGCCCCTGCCATGGTCAGGGACAACTTCCACCATCCCAGGCTGCTCCAAGCCCCCTGCCTTGGGCACTGCCAGGATCCAGGGACAGCCCCAGCTGCTCTGGGCACCCTGTGCCAGGGCTCCCCACCCTCCCAGGGAGGAATTCCTTCCCAGCATCCCATCCAGCCCTGCCCTCTGGCATTATAAAACCATGCCTTTGCTCAGGCAGTTGCTGTATCATCTGCCTTTGCAGGGGGATTTTTTCCCAGTCCCTGTGTTTTCAATGCTTGCTCCTAATGCCAGCATGCCTTTCACCAAGGCATGTCTGGGTTGTACCTAAAGTGCCTCTCCTGTTCCTGAGTTTATTTGGAGGGTTTCTTCAGATGGTGCCCTCTTGGAGCAGATCCTGCTGCTGAAGGTGGGCTCGTGCTGCTGGCAGATTGCTCTTGGAGCCCTTGAATTTCTCAGAATTGAGTGGCAGAGGAACAAAGGCTGCTTGGCAGATAGGCTTAAGATTCCTGCTGCCATATTGGCACTGCTCTTTGCTTTGGGATTTTTCCCTCTAAATGACAGGGTTCTTATATGAAGTTCAAGTTAAAGCAAGTCTAGAGGTTTTTGTTATTTTTAGTGATGCCCTTTTTTCTCAGTTGCATTTGGAGTGCTGCTTTCCAGCACCTTAATGATGGTAGAAGTGCTTAGAGCTGGGTGGGGATAATACAGCTACATTAAAGGAAAATAATTTGTGTGCTTTTAGATTTGATGTACTGTTTCCTAATCATATTAATTACTTGGAATTCTTAAGAGAAACTCAAAAGATTTGCACTGAATTCCTCTAATTACCTAATTGACTTTATTTACATATATTGTAGTGCATAAATTATATGCAAGTGCATCCGGTTCCTGAGAGGGAGAATATCTGTGTGGGGCTCATGTTTCTCCTGGCAGCTGCTGTGTGCTGCTCCATCATAGCCAAAGAAATGATCCTGGAATCCTTCAAATGGGACATCCTGGAGTGGATAATGGAAAGGATTCAGGAGCAAGAACCCACACCAGATAGCGGGACAGGGGGAACTGAGGCAGGGACATGCAGATTAATTTCTGAGAAGCAATTAACTTTTCTAATTGCTGTTTCTACAGTAAGCAGCTCTGACCTTAGCAGCAAACTGGTTCACCTTCCTGCTCGTGTTTCCTTGTGTGTGAAATAAATAGCAGTGCTCACCTGCCCTTCAGGTTTGTTCACCTGTGGGGGAAGCAGCGTGGCTGTTACCCAGCTGTGAGCACTGAGCAGTGCAGGGGAGTGTTTCAAGGAAAAAATCATCACCTGCCTGTGTGTGCTGGTGGAAATATGGACATCAGAGTAAAGTTTGCCTTTCTGTGCTTTTCCACCTTTTGGGTCTTGGCCTTTCCTCGGCAGGCACTTGGAGCTGGCAGTTTGCATTGTTGTGGGCCTGCCCAGAAATGTAATTGTATCTGGGTGCACAGGAGGGAAGGATCTCACTGGGGCTGGGGCCTGCAGTGTTTTATGTTTCCGTTCCATGGGAGGAGCTAAGAACAGATTTCATGTTCTTAACTAAGCCTGTGGCCACCATCTTATTCTGTGTGGGTTTTTCCACAAAGGTCAGTGTTTTAACTCTGCCCTGAGTTGTCAGAGGCCCAGTTTTCTTCCTGCAGCTCCTTTTTGGCTCAAATAAAGTTGTGCTGAATTCCAAGTTCACATTTATTTGTTCTCTTTCAGTGTGCAAGGAGCCCCCCTACAAGGTGGAGGAGTCTGGCTATGCTGGCTTCATTATGCCCATTGAAGTGCACTTCAAAAACAAGGTAGAATCTGATTTCTGGTCTTCTAATTGTTTTGAGCTGTGCCAGAGCCTGAAACTGCCTGACAGAAAGACTCTAAATTATGTGACTGTTTTATGTGTGTGTTTTTTATTAGTCTAATAAATAGAATTTAACTGGGAGTTGGAAGCTCCTGCCAGACTTCAAAAGAAAGCTTTTGGCAGAAATGGAATTGCATAGAAAGGTGATACCAGGACAGTGGATGGTCCTGGAGATTCTGAACAGAGATTGTACCACTTATAGCTTCTTTAGCATGGAGGGTATTAAAGCAATTTAAAATATTTTATTACATATGGAAGTAAATAAACATAAAACACTGATACTGTTAATATTTGTAAACACTGTGTTGATTGGCAATATATTAAAAATCTGCTTTTGAATTTGCAAGCTTATCAAATTTTACTGTATAGGTATGAAATCTGCAGAGGCCCGAGACAAACATTTGCATGTGTAGCACAAGTGTTTAGAGCTGTGTTAAAGATATCCTTGTTCTAACTCAGTGCTCTTCCAGAAAGAAAACACTAAATATTTTAAGTCTTAAGATGTATTGCCAGCAAGTATATGAAAGTTCAAATTTGGATTTATTGCTAACGTTAAGTCTACCACAGAGGTCACATGCTGTAGGTTATGAAAACAGGGAATTGGGCATTTGTGTTCATATTACCTCAGTTTCAGTTAAATTGTTTTGTTAAACATGAATAATGGATATTTCTGGGTTTGATTACTGCTTAAATAATAAAATAAAAACTAATGTTTTGCTTATGATCCCTAAGAGGGAACTGAGGTAAAGTAAACGAAGAATGTTGAGCCACATCCCAGTAATCTGTGCTCTCCACCCCCTCAGCTCTCCCAGCAGCAGCCCTTACCCCAGGTGTGTTGACAGCAGCCCACATGCAACAGCCTCATTCTATTTAACTTCCCATCCTGCTTTCCCTGGCCCTCCCACAAACATCTGTCTGCTGTTGCCTTCTGTCCCCACTCCAGCCCAGGATGCTCTCCTGGCAGTGTCACTCTGTGAATAATCAGCATTTTGGGTGGGGTTCCTGGCCTACCACATTGCTCTGACCCCACTTCATGGGCTGGAGGAATAAGCCAGATAATGGGACTGAGCCACAGAAGACAGAGTGGCCTCCTAAACCTGGAAGTGTTTTGCCCACAAGTTGTTTTTTTGGGTGGGTAGGGTAAGCCAAAAGGCTGGGAAGAAAAGTGGTAGGCAAGGGCTGGGGGCTGAACATTGTTGATAAAAGCAGCTTTTTTGGCAACCATTGAAAACTATGACCTGAGTGCAACAAAAGCACCTCAAAAGTCTGAAAGCAGTTCTACTTCTGGTGGCTTTTTTGAGGTTTTAGATAGGAATCAGAAAACTCTCCATCTGCACAAAATGTTGGCTTAAGTCAGCATGACTGACCAAAAAATGTGAACTTCTCCAAGCTGTTTCCTTAAAAGTGGAACCTCTAATGCCTGGGAGGGGTGAACTGTGTTTTAGTGCTTTCCTTTCCTTTCCCTTCCTTTCTTCACCCAGCCCTTCTCCCCTTTTCCCTGCAGCTCTCCAATGTTTTTTTTTCACAGCTCCTCAGCTCTCCCTCATTTCTGTGTCTTTTGATAGGTGCTCACATTTGCTGTGACTGCCATCTGCATTCCTGTTTTCTTTTCCCCCTGTCCCTCATATTCCCATGTTCCTCATGGAATATGGAGCTGGCAGCTTTTCTGACTAGAACTTGCTTTCACACCCACTGGGGTCATCTCTCCTCATTGTTTCTCCACGCACGTGACTGCAGAGTTGTTCCCCAGCACTGAGCAGAGAGGTGGCTTTTATAAATAAGGGAAATAGGTGGGCTCTGTTCTCCCTGGAAACAATGGAAGGAGCTGTTAATTTAAGAGAAGGCTCTTTGTTTCTGACATTTTGGTCTTCAGAAACATGACAAATAAATAGGAGAACAGGTTGAGTTGCAGGCTTGTTTTCAAATCGACAGTTCTTCAAAACATTGATTTTTGCCCTATTTTTTAGCTGCATGTTTTCTGGAGAAGTTCTTTTCCATTTTTAAACTGATTAACAAATTACTAATTAAGGAGTTTCAGGCAGCACCTCTCATTATTTAATTGGGCCAAGGGGTGGTTGAGGGAAAAGGTGGAAAAGGGCTGCACTGATGATCCCTGAGGATCCTTTCCAACTCAGGATATTCCAAGGTTCTGTGTGAAGAGTTGGGCTCCTCTGTCCACCACTGCCCTGTGATGATGCCATCTGGGGATTTTAAGAGCTCTGATCATTTTCAGTAATTTGAGTTGAAGGAAATGTAAGAGGTAAATACTTCTACAAAGACAGAAATGCAAAGACTGGGATGTAGTAAAAATTAAAAAGATAGAGGAGAGGGAATGGCAAAGGTTTAGTATATACAGCCTGTGTTCTCCTGAATTAAAGAAGGTGGTGTTCAAACACCAAATAAATCAAAGTCTTCATTACTTCAGGACTTTGTTCTCACTCTGCTCTGTGTGAACCTGTTTGCACTGTTGGGATCAGCTGGTGTGTGTGCAGCAGATATTGTGAATTGATTACAGCATTTGGGACTCATCCTTGGGTAATTCTTCAAGTAGATGGTATGGATTGGTTCTGGGATTGGGGTGAAAAGGCTCTTTGGAGGTGACTGGGCAGGGGAGCTGGGTGGCTTTTGTGGCCATATGTTCCTCACATTGTGACACATTTTTGTTGATGTGTGTGTGGCCTCAGCTGAAACCAGACTTGCAGAGGCTTTGGGATTTGTTTATCGATGCATGTTTAGCTTTGTGAAGGTGAGAAGAGGAAGAATTTAAAGGGAGTGAGCCAGTCTGTGGAGATTGATCTTTGCCATGGTTGGCTGAAATGTTTTTTGTTTTTTTTTTTTTTTTTCCCCCACAGTTTAAGCCTCCTTTCTTAGCCATTTCCTTTCCCTGTTGTGATTTGTTACTGGGATGACAAATCCTGGCTGTCAGAGCCCGTGTGCTCTTTGCTTTGGCTAAAGAAATACCAACCTGTGCTCTGGGAAGGAACAGCTTTACTAAGAACAGTTTTAATGAACTTAATCGGATTTTTAAAGCAACTTGGCATAAAATTGCCCATTGACTCTTTGTGTTGGAGGACTCCCTTTTTGTTATCATTGTGTGTTTTTGAAGCAGCAGACTCGGTGTTCTTGGTGCCTTTTTGTCAGATGGGGAAGTGTCAGCAGAGTGTGAAAAAGGTGTAAAAGCCTGTTCTTATCCTCTGTGAACATTGCTGGCCTGTGTTTGTCCTTCGTGTGCTGCAATCCAGCTCATCCACGAGTGGGTGATTTCTCAGGGCTGGCATTTGAATTGCAGAATATAAACTGTGAATATTGCAGTGAGCTTGGGCAGCTGGGGGCTCTGAGCAGCCACAGCATTCGTGGTCTCCTTTAACACTGGCAGAGCCTTTGCTGCTGTAACTGATCCTGAAAAACAAATGGCAGGGGCTCAGCAGGTTGATTGATAAAGCTTTTGAAAGTCGAGTTGGCTAATGACAGCAGATCATTTGGACTGGAAATGTTAGTGTGCTATTTTTGTTTTGAAATCCTTTGTGTTCCTGTAACGAGGGCTGCTGTGAGTGGCTTCTGCTGCTCAAATCGATACAAACCGGCTACAACAAATGCCTTGCTGTTTTTCTCCTGCTCTTCCCTCTCCCCCTCAATTTCAACAGTCTGGAAGCTTTTTTTTTTCATTGTTGTCTCCAAATAAATCTCTTCTAGTGGTACACGTTGTAATACAGGTCTGGCTTTGGTATTCATTCCCTGTGACATTTTTTGCATCCTAATCAAATTAGATCAATCCTCCCCACAAAGCTAAAGGTCTAGTAGATTTTCATGTTATTCTGATATAAGGCAGATGATATTAATGCAACATGGATAAGATGTTGTATTAAAGTCTCTTTAAAGATGCTACCTCCTAATTTTAGTGCTAGAGATAAAAGCCTTCTAGGATTTACATAATGGATACATGGAACTTGGGCTTTTCCTATTAGTGAGAAGGAGATAAGCAAAGAAAGCAGAAAAATTAGTTTGATTTTTCCACTGAGGTTCAAAAGAAAAATGTGCATATTTTACCCCTTCTGCAACCTTTGTAGAGGTGATATAGAAAACAAATAGAAAAATATTGGAAGAGGGGAAAAATATTTGTGTAGTGAAATAGAGACTCAGTGGAGATGTTGTAGGTGGGCTGCACATATGGCAGGGGAGGTGGAACAGGGTCAGCTACAAGTGATGTCAGGACTGTGCCATCAGGAAAATACCCTTAAGGAAGGTTCAGGAACCTGTGTTTGCATGAGATACTTGATTTTACTGAAATTGCCATTTGTGCACAGGTTTGAGGGGAGGAGGAGCAGCTTTAACCTGTTGGAGTTTACTCAGTGTTGCTGAAAGTTGGGAAAGGAGGAGTGAAACTTGTCCTTTTTAGGTTTGTCCTGTACCATGTTCCTTCCCATACCTGCAGCAATTCCTTTTGTCCTGCTGCTGCTGCTGAGTGGGGAATCTTTACTTTTACCTTTTTCTGTCAGGAATTAGGATGGATTATCAATTTACCCATTCTTTTATCTGAGCAGGGCCAAGATCCCTGGGCTGTGTGTGTTTGAGTAGCCATTCAGTGTGGCACATCCACAGGTACCTCCAAGTGCTGAAAATACACATATATAGATATAGATATATATATATATTTTTTTTTTTTTTTTTTTATGCCAGTGTGTGGCAAAGACAGAAGTTTTATCAGCCATGCCAGCTTCATATCATGTATTTGGAGGAATTAGTAGATTATTAACTGCTTGTCTTGGAGTAGTAAGTAAATAAAGAGATGTATTTACACTAATCTATATAATTTATACTCATATATCTATTGTACTCATTAGAGATACATAAAATAAAACTATATTAGGAAAACCTAATTTTCAAACCAAGTAATAAGCATCTGATGGAGGAAAGTCATAAATGCTTCATCTCCCAAACCTCCCAAAGAATTCTCTCTTTTGGGAGAGAATCTCCCAAGAGATAAGAGTGGTTCATGGATTCCTGAGTGGAACATAAGGTTGATTATTTCAAAATCTGAATATTGGGCTATTCCCTTTCCAATGCCCTGTCTGGAAGCTGCCCCAGGACCAGTCAGACAGGTTGTACCAGCCTGGGAAGGGGTTTCATTTCTCCAGACATTCTGGATAAATGCCTCTGTCAGGCTGGATCTATGGCAGAAGGGAAGTGGTGTTAGATGTTATAGTTATTGAATAACCATGAGCCTGCTTCCTTGGTGTGCTAGATTTTTGTAGATAATTTTGTTTTATGGCTTTCTAAAAGTGATTTATGAGCTTTATGCGCACGCTACCAGTGAAATCCTTTTGATTTGTGTTAAGTGGCAAAGGGCACACCCTGCCTTAAAAAACAAGACAAGGAAATTTTAACAAAAGACTTTTTAAAAATTCCTCCTCTTACAAAAAGTGCCAAAAGAACTTTAACCCATTACTTGAGAACTCAAAGGAAAAATAAAGCAGCTTCAGAGCTCGTAACAGCACAGTGGCAGGAGGTGCAGACAGGAAGCAGTAAAAATAAAACCTAATGTACCCAGCTCAGGAGATTGGAGGTGGAATAGGGGGATTCACTGGATGAAGGGAAGTTTACAGCAGCTGCAAATAAAAGGCCTGGCTTTGTGGTGCTCACTTGTAGTTTACTTCTCTGGCATCCTGGGATTTAGGGGCAGATGCAAAGTGAGGTTCTGAGAGGCCTTGCTGAGATATCCCTGCACCAGCTTAACTATTTCATGGCCAAATGCACCACAGAATTTGGATCTGAACAATTCATATCTACCAGTTAGAAATGGACATGATCCACCCTTTTAAAAGCTTTTCTTGGATGTAGGGCCCTTTAGAAAAGCCTGTTGTTTTGGGAGCAGCAAAGGTCTTCCCTTCTCATTTTTTCTGATTGACATCAAGGAATATCAGAAGGTGGAATTACCTAAAAACAAAGCTTGGCTTGTGTGTAGTTGCTACTGAAGCAGCAGTTCATGAAGGATGCATAGGATTGTCTGGACCAAAGTTTGTAGGGTGAGAAAGAAGCTACTGTGGGTTGCAGCTCCCAGCAGCAGGATGTGTGGATCCCAACATGTTATTGAGAAAGGCTTTGAAGTGTAGCACTGTGGACTCAGCCTGGCTTTCCATTTAAAGCTGAAGATGGGTAGGTCTGGGTCAATTGAGAGAGATTTTCCCTGGGTTTCTCCCCCCTTTCTTCCCCTTGATGGTTGTTTGGGGGGAAGAACCTTTTAGTGAGGACCGGATGGATTAAGCTTTGGAGTGGCCTGAGCTGTAATCATTAGCTGGGCAGTGAGGGCAGTAAAGGAAAGAATGTTTATTTGCAGCTTTTTGCTTTGAGACTTTTGTGGTGGTTCTTTTAGGAGTGCTGTAATCTCAACTATTCACTGGGGGGTGGGGGGCTCCTTATGGCCTGGGGGATACAAAGGAGATTTTAATGATCAGGGCACTCTGCTGGGGCTCATTCCCAGGGCAGTTGTGATCTCTGAGCTGGATGAAAATCACATTTTAAAACTGCCTTAATTCTACAAAAATTCAGCAGACACATGATAAATATTTTGGTGCTTGTGAAAAAAGCACCAAAAAATGGGATACCCAAGGTGAGAGTGAAAGGGATTTGCTGATCTCAGAAAGCAAATGGGCAAATGACAAAGCAGAGCTGGTAATGGGATGGCAAAACATCTCCTGACCAAAGCCTGCCTTGCTGAGAGCCAAGATTATTTACTCTGTTGTAAACCAGGGAAAGCATTTTAGAAGCCATTATTAGGCCACATTTGGATTTCTATTCATCCTTCATTTCAGTTTATTAGGCTTTGAGGGACCCTGTGCAGCTGCTGTTTGAACTGCAGCGAGCGCACACGCAGAGCTCGCTAATGATTCTGTTAATGAGAACAGCCATGGAAAACAGGCAAATGACAGGGCAGTGTATTTTGCAAGGATCTTTCTTTTTCCTCCCAACTATCTGTTTTAGTAAACTCCTTTCAGGAGCTTGTGGATTCTTCAGGACTTTTCCAAAAGAGGGTCTGAAGACCTGGTGTGGGCAGCATGTTAATCTGAGAGTCTTCTCTGTATCTGATATCTTGTGTGTTGATGCCTGCCCCTGTTTGAGGGTGAGGATCCAAGACCTTGAGTCCTAGATGAGCTCAGGGTGCTGATTTTGATATAAACCAGGTGTAGCTACCACTCTTTGTATTGTTAGAGGTGTAGTTTAGCCAAGGAATGGCCTCTGGAGCAAACAGCAGGAGCCAGAGTGGTCTGAAGCCATTTCAACCTATTCTCAGCAAATCTAATGGCTGGGGCTGGGAGCCTGCAGTGCCTGTTCCCATCCAACAATGCCATTGCACCAGGAAATGGAGCTGCTGGATGGGAATTCTGGAAAAGACTGCTGTGCAGCTGCTCAGTGCTGCACAGGGAATGGGACACGTGGGATGCATTCATGGGAATGTGCAGGGCACTGCCGGCCTCACTGCTTCCCAGCAGAGCCTCTCTTGCCACATTGAACTTCCAGCTTGGAAATGCAAACTGCAGGGAGCAGCAGGCAGTGTCCTGTCGATATTTGTAATACACAAGAAGAGTATTTGCAGTTTTGGGGGGGATGGGGGGAAGGAGGGGGATTTTTTCCATTCTGTGCTGTGAGCGCAGCAGGTGGAACAGAGGCAGTGAGGCGCAGATGATCCCCCCACCACGCATACAAACTCAGGATTGCTTGGGTGAAAGTGCCCTTGGAAAGTTCAAAAGCCTGGGATATCTTCCCATTCAGCCCCTGCAATATGCATATTGAAAAGGATTTTACAAACCAAGCCATCCCTTTCCCTATTGCGTTTAATCTTTTCTCGGTGCCCGCAGAGATCCTGGGAGTTCAGAAGTTGTTCCTGCTCTCAAAAAGGATTATGCTTTTCTTAATATTGATACTTAGACTTGCTTCCCAAAGGAGATAGGATCTGAATTTTGGTGGAAACAGTAGTGCATAAAGCTTGTGAATCTGCTTTTCTGGGGAGGCTTGAACAGCTTTAAACAGACAATTTTCAGTCACAATTTGTGTCCATGCATTGCTTTTGCAGTGAGAAGCTTCATGCCTGAGTTCCTGATGAACAATGTTAACCTCAAGCACAAATAGTTTAATTTCCAGCTCTCTGATCTCATGGTGAAAAACTCCATGCATACAACACTTGGTGGTTTATTTGGGATTTTCAGGAGTGACTGTTTGGATCCCCAGACTTTGTGTGCTTGCCAAGCTTCTTCCAGTTTCCCAAAGCCTTTCTTGTTTTTAGGAGGAGCCCAAAAAGGTTTGTTTCACATATGACCTGTTCCTAAATCTGGAGGGGAACCCACCTGTGAACCACCTTCGTTGTGAGAAGCTGACTTTCAACAACCCCACCAAGGAATTCAGGCGCAAACTCATCAGAGCTGGAGGGGTAAGTGCCCAGTTTGGGATCCTGAAAGGAGTGGCCTTGTTTTGCTCTGAGGTTTCTTTAAACCCAGGAGGCTTTAAGCAGTTTACTACATTCATTTAAAACATGACCCAGCCAGTTTTGACTCGTGGTTATAGGGCTACAGCACCTGCAGCAGAACAAATCTGTTGTTGGTGTGTGATTTGGGACACTTTATTTGTCAATTTAAATGTGAGCATTAATATCAAAGCAGAAAATCCCTCTGGGAAGTGAGATCTGCTGTGGATGTTGCAGGCTGTCAGTCAGGCACTGTGACCTTCCTGCTGCCAGGAGCTGGGTCAGTACAGAAAAGCTCAAGGAAAGAGAGAGGCTTTCAAACCATTCCTTACAAATTTTTTTTTTTTTTTTTTTTTAGCTTAATAGTTAGTGCTTCCTGGTCAATAAATGGCCTCTAAACCTGGCATCAACTACTTGTGGCTTAGGTAATAAAAAAGTTAATGAAAAATTGGACAGTATAGAGTGAAAACAGGTATGGGGAAAAAAAAAGGTATTCTCTAGAAGGCCCAGTGAAAAATGGGTTGCTACAGTAGCTGAACCTTTGCATCTGGGAAGGTAATGAGTAGTGATAGACTAAAGGATGATCCTCAAATAGCTGCAGGATCTCAGCAAATCAGCCCAAGCCACAAAGTGCAAGAAGTTTTTAATGAGCCAGAGGATGTCAAGGCCAGGTTGGACAGGGCTTGGAGCAACCTGGGGTGGTGGGAGGAGTCCCTGCCCAGGACAGGGGCAGGGCATGGAGTAAGATGAGCTTTAAGGCCCCTTGCAGTCAAATCACTCCATGATTCCTGTTCCTCACTGTGCCAGTGCTTTCCTGTATTGGGCAGACAGAGGAAGGTGCTCATTTCAGCCCTAGGATGGCTGCAGCATCATCTGCTCTCTAGGATTTTCACAGTGTGGTATTTTAGTCCTTGTGTACTGGGGTGTTTCAGCTGTTAATCACTTTTGATGCCCTTTCTGTGGTGGCAAATTTCCACAGAATTATCCTGACAATGTAGGGAAGGTAAGGAGGGAATTGTTCCATGGAGCTCAGTGCTTGGTGGTAAGATTTTGTGAAGGGAGAGGCCCAAGCTGTGATTTTTTTTTTTTTTTCCTTTTTCCCCTGAAAGAGTGAATTCAGATTCTAAACCAAGGAAATCTTGCTCATTCCTTCCAGATTTATCTCCCTACCCTTTTTCAGGGGAAGAGCATTTGCAGCAGAACACACAGTTCTTGTCCAGAGCTTTATTGCCTGCCTGTGCTCAGAATATTGGCATTCCCTTTGGGAAAGACACTCGATATTGCATTGCTGCCTTTCAGTTTTTGTGGGTTTAATATTCTGTATTTGAGGAGTTGCCTTGAAACTGAGCATTCCATAGACAATATCTTTTTATGGCCAGGAAGCAGACGAGGAAAAAAACATTGAGAAGATGAATAATAGTGTGTTAATTGAGCAAGTGGCTTAACATAATCATGTGTTAATAGTTAATAGTCCGTGAGACTTCGTGCAGACATAATTTCCCTCCTCTTTATTCCCAGGTAATGGTGATGCCAGAAGGAGCAGAGGCTGTTTCAAGGCCAAGTCCTGATTATCCAATGCTGCCCACGATACCTCTCTCTGCCTTCTCTGATCCCAAGAAGACCAAACCCTCCCATGGGTCAAAGGTCAGTGCAGCACACGTTTGGGTCAGCCTGAGGTGAGGGAGTCTTTCAGGCCAGGCTGCTCAGAGCTTGTTCAGCAGCTGTTCCTGGCTGCTGCTAATTCTGAGCCTCCTTGTACTCTGCAGTTCAGTAGTTAATGGTCTGGAACTTGCCAGCCTTTAGGAGGTTTTTTTTATGATCTGATAGACTTCTCTCCAGGGAAGTTTTGAAAAGAAAATTAAATGTGCAGGACTGGGAATTTTTAGTGAATTGTGCCTTCCTTAAAGGCAGGTGAAATCCTCTGTGATTGTTCTGGTTGTGTCCTCCATGCTGAGGATGGGTTCTGTGGCTCTCTCATTATCTGCCATGCCCAGCACTCTGAGTGCCTGCATCTCTTGGCAGGAAGGCTGAGTGGGAAGTCAGCCCTTCCTGTGTCCTCAGGGCAGTGCTGGAGAGAACATCAAATATGCTTCACTTGCTCCAGTGGGTGCTTTCCAGACTGGCAGTTTGCATCCAGGTCCTGAGATTTCCAAAGAACCTCAGGTTTTTTCTTTTTTTCCCTTATGTACTGAAGCTATTTTTATATAATCCTACATGGGAGAAACAATCCCCAAGCAATGTGTTTTGGAGCAGATTACATGCACTTTATCAGCCTGAACAGTCACAGGTATTAACAACAATTCATTTTCCAGTGTAATTCAATTCTGATAGCCATGTTCTTCAGGGCTCTGAACACTCTGGCACTTCAGTTATGCCTTCTGATGTTATGAAACAGAGTGAAGATGACTTACCTGTTAGTGGTTGATTTAATTTTGGTCAGGAATTAAGCACTGGAAAACACAGCAGAGAAATAAAGGGCTCTGAGATGAGCTCTGGTGAAAATTGCCAGTTGCTAAAGAAACAACATTCTCCTGCTTCCCTTCCTCCAGGGTGCCCTGAGAGGTGCATCAGTGTTTGCATTCAGGTTCAACCTGAATTAAACATCTGTAGGTGTTTCTAGACTTTTGACAGACCCTGGAAAGCAGCAGAACATGTTTCATCCTTTCCTAAATGTTGAAGTGCTCACTGTCAGTTTGTGTGCAGCAGTTGAGGGAAGTGTGGATGTTTACCTGGGCGTGTGGGGGTGGATTTCTGCAGGGAACAAACACTGCCATGTGATTTATGAGGATGTGTTTTATCATTCTGTGCAGAGCTGCAGTTTCATACCCAGCTTGCATGTTTCTGTTGCTGAATTTTAGGATGCAAACAAGGAAAGTAGCAAAGCATCCAAGCCACATAAAGTAACCAAGGAGCACAGGGAGAGGCCCAGGAAAGACTCTGAGAGCAAAAACTCCTCCAAAGACCTTGAGAGAGAACAGAACAAGCCTTTGAAGGACTCCTCCAGAAAACCAACTGAGAACAAACTGCCTAAGGAGGAGAAGGCACCTCCAAAAGCTGCTTTCAAGGAACCAAAACTGGCTGTGAAGGAGACCAAACTGGAGAACACCTCTCCAAAGGGGGGGCCACAGCCGGAGCTCAAGTCTTCCAGCAAGAGGCCCTCCAACGTGGAGTCACCAAAGCCTAGTGCCAAAAAACAAAAAAAGAGTAGCTCCAAAGGGGTGAAGAATATCCTGGGGACATCTCCCAGAACCTCGTCTTCCTCATACCCAGAGAAGAAACAAACCAAGGAGAAGATGAATGCCAAAGTGGAGAAGGTGAAATCTGAGAGCGAGGCCAAGGAGATCAAAAAGCCTGTGGAAATGGAGGAGTCAAACTCTGAGGATGAGACTTCTTTCAAGTCAGAGGTGAGTAGGGATTTATTCTTAACCAGAGTTTGGAAGGGTGATGTTAAATCCCTGCCTGAAAAATATGTTAAAAATAATCTCTTAGAGGAGATAGGGCAGCAGATTGGTAAATGCTTAGGCTGGGTTGCATCTCAAATAAAATTCTTTGAAATTCCAGTCAATATTAAATGTTCCTGCTGTGTGATTTAGCTGTTGTTTCAGATACAAATTTTATTGAGATTTATCTGCAGGCAGTTAGCTAAAAGTCAGAGTTGAAGGTTATGATCTCTTATTCATCCCATGCAGTGGCATCTACAGAGCTACAATAGATACAGAGACACTTTCTGCCTGCTCACAGTAGCAATGTTCTAGAATGTGATCTTATTTCAGAAAAGAAGGAAATCATCTCAGTTTTAGTAACCAAAAAAACTAGCATTAAAATGTAAATAAAACCCCTCTTCCTGCCGTGGCCTGTAAGAAATATGCCATTGGCTGAAGCTCAAAATACAACCACATGCCACTAAATCTAAATAAGTTGTGTTGTGAAACATAAAACAAATTATGTTCTTGTACTACTATTTTTAAAAGCTGTCTAAATATTTTTTTTCCTTTTTACAACTGAGAACATTCCTCATCCTCTGTTTTCTAAAAAGTGTTTTCCAAAAGAAGGCAAAAAAAAAAATGCAAGAAGGGACAGACAAATCCAAACTCTTGCTACTTTTCACTTGTATATTTGTTATAAAGAAGTCATATATCTTGTGATAAGGTTCACAGGATAATGTCCTGGGAATTCTGGAACTGGTTCCTCCTGACTACTTCAAGAAAGGTTTATTTTATTAAGTTGAATTTTCTGGGGACAGTTTGTATTATGATTTAATCAGCACTGTGATACAACAAATATTGATGTGCTTGTCAGGAAGGGTTTTTTTTTCTGGGGGATTCTCAGTGGAAGAGTTTATTGGACAAGTGTTAATTCCTCTCTGAAGAGAAGTCACATCCCTGGAAGTGTCCCAGGCCAGCCTGGATGTGGCTTGGAGCACTCTGGGACAGTGAAGGTGTCCCTGTCATGGCAGGGGGTGGCACTGGATGGGCTTTAAGGTCCCTTCCCACCCAAACCATTCTGGGATTTTATGACTTGGCTTCCCAAATGGATTCACTGTGCACATTGGGCATTAAGAGGTAATTCCTCTCCCTTTGAGCCTTTTCCCCAAAGTGCAGCAGTGCTCAGCAAGCCCCACATTTCAGTGCACAGCCCTCCCTGCAGACCTGTGGCTGTGCTGCTCCCAGAGTGTCCCCGAGGTGTCCCCATCCCCTCTGGGTGCCAGCAGTGTGACTGGTGATGCTGGAACCACAGCCTGTGGCAGTGGGATTAGCATCTCCCCCAGCCTGTCCTGCCCAGTGTCCCCCCTGGCCCAGCTTCTGCTGCTCTGGGCACAGCAGTGTGACAACAGGGAGAGGTGGCAGCTGCCCCGAGGTTCCTGAGCCCCAGGGCACAGCTCAGGCTCTGTCCTTGTGCACCCTGGGGATCTCCCTGCTCCCAGCACTGCTCCTTGCTGCCCCAGGGTTTCTCCTGGCACATCCCTGAAGTGAGGGAGCAGCTGGAGGTGGAGCAGGGCCGGAAACTCTTCAATCAGCTCTGCTGGAGCAGCCAGGGATTGTGCAACAGCTCCAGGCTGCAGCTCCCAGCTGCCATCTCTGCAGGGGGAGAGGGAGAGGCCCTGCTGCCATTGGTGCTCCTGGCCTGCCAGCTCACAGGGGACTGCACAGGGATGAAGGAGTTTCTCCTGCTATTTCAGCTCCTGCTGGAAGTTACTTGGCTTTTCTTTCTTTTCTTTTTTTTTTTTTTTCCTTTTTAACCTCTTTTTTTTTTCCTTCCCCCATCAAGGCCAGTTCCCTGAGCTGGCCTCATGCTTGGCTGCCCCAGTGCTGACAAAAGGCAGAGCAGGGATGGGAGCAGTGTTGCTTTTTGCCATTGTTGGCGTGGCTTTGGTCACATCCTGGTGACAGTCACTGAGCACACGGAGCGTGTCCATCTGCATCCTCCTCTGCTCAAAGAGCTGCTGGTGTTCATGGCAAAAGGAGAGATGGGTTATCTGCATCAACTGCTTAGCTCCTGTGAGGTCATTTTAAGGGAAGAGCTGAAGATTACCAGGAGTGAGGGATGTAGGGTTGGAGCTGTGGGTCAGATGCAAGAGCTGTGCTCTGTTAGCTTGAAAATATTCATTAAATCTCACAGTGGTTGGGTGGGAAGGGACCTCAAATATCATTCAGTTCCATCCCCTGCCATGGCAGGGACACCTTTCTTTATCCCAGGCTGCTCCAAGCCCCATCCAGCCTGGCCTTGGACACTTCTAGGGATCCAGGGACAGCCACAGCTGCTCTGTTCTCTCTGCTCTCCACTTCCCTAAACAGCCAGGGCTGCTGCCATGTGCCAATAGACCTGATATTGGAATTGTTAGATTATTCTCCTTTGCTCCTAAATCCTTCCTAAGGGTTGTAGTATCATTTTTGACAGATTTTCCCCCCTTCTTATAGTGAAATAATGAAATTCTTGCCAATACTTGAGTGAGGATTTGGCCAGCAGGACCAAGGCAGGGATTGTCCCTCTGTGCTGGCATTGCTGAGACCACACCTCAAGTGCCACTCAGGACAAGAAGGACACTGAGGGGCTGGAGTGTGTCCTGGGAAGGGAACAGATCTGAGGAAGGGTCTGGAGCACCAGGAGCAGCTGAGGGAGCTGGAAAGGGGCTCAGCCTGGAGAAAAGGAGGCTCAGGGGGAATTTCTGGCTGTACACAACTCCCTGAAAGGAGGGGACAGCAGGAGGGGTCAGGTTGTGCTCCAGGGAACAGGGACAGGAGGAGAGGGAACAGCCTCAGGCTCCCCAGGGGAGGTTTAGATTGGACACCAGGAAGGATTCCTGCATGGAAAGGGTGGTCATGAACCAAAAGGGGCTGCCCAGGGTGGTTTGGATTCCCCATCCCTGGAGGTGTCCCAGGAAGGCCTGGATGTGGCACTCAGTGCTCTTGGGACAGAGTGGGGATGGGACACTGGAGGGATTCTGTGGGCAGCTCCACAGGGTGATCTTGGAGGAGAAAATTCTGCTGCCACTTTCACTTATCGATTGCCAAAGCTGCCAGTGTGCCTCTTTGTGCCTGTCTCAAGGTTTTTATGGTATTAACCCTTTCTGTGTCAGATTATTTATCAATGGGTTTGTGTGATTCTTCAGCATCAGGATTTGGCAGCAGTAATAGTAAGTAGATTCCTAGGGACAAAACAGTGAAACTGAAATGCTGATTTCCGGGGAATTACTTCTAAAAAGGCAAAATATTACAGTACATTGAGAATCCTTAAAGGAGAACCCTCATGAGTACCAAAACCCCCATTTGCAGGGGATTTTAGGAGCAGTTTGGGGGCAGAGCGAGTTGCCGTGGCCTCTTCTGCCCTCTGGCGGTTCCCAAGCTTATTGCAGGGGTTGCTGCTCCATCCATTTACCATTAAAATTTCCCTGTCTCACCCAAATTTGCTCCCTGGATGCTGCTGTTACCAGTAGTTCATTTATTCTTCACTCACTCTTACTGCACAGGATACTCCTGCTGTTTCTGCCAAGTGCTGACACAGGAGTTGGGGTCACAAGGGTTGAGTTGGTCTCTGTTATGTTTTCACAGTTAAGTGGATCACTCAAACTGGTGTAGCAACAAGTGGCTTTAGGATATAATAATAATAATTTAGGATTAATTTTGGAGTCATGTGAACTAGTTGGGATAGACATCTCCATGTCCATGAGGACAGGGGTAGAGAGCTGGGATTGTTCATTGGAGAAATGTTGGGGTTACCTCATTGTGACATTCCAGTGCCTGAAGGAGCCTGCAGGAAAGAGAAACTGTTTGTAAGGGGTGGAGGGACAGGACACAGGGAATGGCTGCCAGTGGCAGAGGGCAGGGCTGGATGGGATATTGGGCAGGAATTGTTCCCTGGGAGGGTGGGGAGCCCTGGCACAGGGTGCCCAGAGCAGCTGTGGCTGCCTCTGGATCCCTGGCAGTGCCCCAGGCCAGGCTGGACATTGGGGCTGGAGCAGCCTGGGGACAGTGGTTTGGATTAAATCATCTTTAAGGTCTTTTCCAGCCCAAACCACTCCATGTGATTTCAAATCACTCTGTGATTTCATGCTCAGTGATCAGTCTGAGGCTCAAGGGAACCTTGGTGGCTACAATAAATACACTTTTTAAGAGGGTTTGGGTAGTTGTGGGTTCTGTGCTGGTCATCTGTCACACTTCAAAGTAAGGGTTTTCACTGAAATGTTTTTCAGATGCTCCATATCATCATCTGGGGGGTTTGAATCACATGCTGTGCAGGGGTTTGATGGGAGTCCTTGATGTTGCTCCCAGGTGTGCTGAGTTATATCCTGCCAGACTTCCATAAATGTTGTTTTTATTCACCTCACAGTTTGTTTTTTTTTTCTGTTACCCCAAGAACTGTATTCAGTGCTGGGTGATGCTGTAGAGTGCTCACACTGCTTTGAGCTCTGGTTTTCTGGATTAGAAAGATTAAGATTCTTTTTCTTTTGTTTCCCTTTTATGGGGGGTTAAGTCTGTCCAGTCCAGCCCTTCCAACTCCAGCTCCAGCTCCGACTCCAGCTCTGACTCTGATTTCGAGCCATCTCAGAACCACAGTCAAGGTGTGTTGCAAAAAATAGTTTGTTAAAACCTTCCTTGTGTAACCTTAAAAGGCTCAGGAGAATTAAATGTGCTTTCCCAGCACAATAATAATACAGTTTCCTGCATGCAGCCATGTGTTAGAGCTGTGATGCTTCAGCAAGAAAAGGCAATAATGTTATAACATCATGGATAAGTATTTTTCTTCTCTTGGCAGCTAATTTATGGGTAAGGAATCCCTCTGGATTTGGTTCTTTCCCTTTTGGCTTTGGTTTCTGCCTCACTTTATAAATGTGTTGCTGCTGCCTGATCTGTAGAATCACCAGAACAGTTCTCCAATCTCATCTATGTTTTATTAAAAATTATAAATTCATCACTTTGCCAGTGTGTAACAGCTCCTTTCTCAGATCCCTCCACTGATAACCCAGAGAAGGGAACTGGCAGCAGTAAATGTCCCAAACGCTGTGACATTTAAATCAGAAAAATGTGTCCTGTTCTCATTTGGGGAGGGAGGGGGAGGGTTTGGGAGTGGTGCAGTTTGTCTGTGTGTCTCAGCCCGGGTGCTGAACTCCCTTCCCCGCGGGCAGGGCCCCTGCGCTCCATGGTGGAGGATCTGCAGTCGGAGGAGTCGGACGATGACGACAGTTCCTCGGGGGAGGAGCCCGCGGCCAAAGCCAACCCCGCCAGCCGCGATTCCAGGTGGTGACAAATGCGGGGCACGGGGGCTCTGCCCTCTGCAGGGGACACTTAGCTCAGGGTGGGCACACAAAGGCGCTGGGAGGTGCTGAGCTGGGCTGGCAGGTGTTGGTGACAGTCACCTAATTGTGACCCTCAGATCTCTGCAGAGCTGCTGGGGTGTGACACCTTTGATCTGAAGAGATCAGGGATGTGTGGGGGACAGGCAGAGTGTGCTGCTCGGGCTGCCTGGGACTGACAGGGCTCAGGAGTCACCCTGTGGCTGCCCCACTCCTCCAGACTCAGTGACAGCTGTTTCCTGCTCCAGGCCCTGGAAAGGGTTAAACTTCATCCTTCTTCCCTCAGGAAATGCTGTTACAGCCCAAACCTGGAGTCTCAGTGAATATTTGAACCCTAATGCTTGTCCCAGAGAGCAGCTCCACATGGGAAATGCTGGTGGAGGTTACCAAAACAAACAAACAAATATCCATTATTGAACTTACCATCAATGAAACAAGAATGGAGAGGTTTTGAAGGGTATTTTTATAGACATTTAGGGGATAACCAGTTTAGTTCACAGGTGGGACACCTACCATATCTGTAAGGGTCAAATGAGAATAAGAATAAATAGGAAATCTTGGAGGTTCCACCAGCAGCACTTAATGCATTCTTTGCCTGTGGAGGTGTCAGTGGGCTTCTGGTGCAGGTACTTTGTAACATTGGGTGGAATTCCTGAACAGTTGCTGTTTGTGAATTGAAGTGGTGCTTAGTTGTTCCAGGGGATTTGTATATGCCAGAGTTGAACTCTGTGATGTGTCACCAGAGCTCCCTGCTCAGGGAATGCAAGGTGACATCAGCTGGGACAAAAAGGGATTCTTGGAACCTGCAGTGGCCCATTCTCCCAGCCAAAGCAGCAGTCTGTGCTGAAGAAGAGAATTGCACTGAGCTCTGTGTGGCTCAGCTGGCAGCTGATGAGTTTGCTGCTGCTGCTGCTCATTCTCTGCTGGTGGTTTTCCAGACTGAGCCTCAGTGACAGTGACAGTGACAACAGCGCCGACTCGTGCCCGCCCAGCCGGGAGCCGCCTCCTGGGCAGAAGCTGCCCCCAGCAAACAACAAGGTGGGAAATCCCCCTCCCCCAGCTCTGCTGCCCACCTCCCCTGCTCCCTGCCTTGGGAATTCTCACTTGCACCAAATTCTCCCTATTCTGACCTCAGCAGACAGGTGATTCCTCTGCTGTGACACCCTCGTGTTTCCTGAGCTAATTTTGCTCCTGTTGTTGGTTTCTTTTCCCCTCAGGCAACTGGAAGGAAAAGCCCAGAGTCTTGTAACAAGCCAGAGAAGATCCTGAAGAAGGGAACTTATGACAAGGTGTGTCCTGTGGAGAGGGATCTTTCATGAGGGCCTGGAGAGCCAGGACACAGGGAATGGCTGCCAGTGCCAGAGGGCAGGGCTGGGTGGGATATTGGGCAGGAATTGTTCCCTGGGAGGGTGGGGAGCCCTGGCACAGGGTGCCCAGAGCAGCTGTGGCTGCCCCTGGCAGTGTCCCAGGTTGGACAGGGCTTGGAGCAGCCTGGACAGTGGGAAGTGTCCCTGCCATGGCAGAGGATGGAATGAGATGAACTTTAATGTCCTTCCCACCCAAACCATTCCAGGATTCTGTGACTGAGGAGCTGAGCATCACAGAACAGTTGGGCCTCACTGTGCACAAAGCCACCTGAATCAGCCCTGCCTGTTCATTGTTCTGTCTCAGCAGGGTAAAAGCTTGAGTTTAACAAAAACCAGATGTGGAAAGGACACACTTTGGAGAGTGACACTGCAGAAATTGTGTACATTAAATAGCTGGAGCCCCAGGTGGTGTTGATAGGCAAAATGCTGAAATTGTTGTATTTGTTTGCCCTTTGTCTGAACTAATGGCCTGGTCACTGCTGCAGTGCTGGGGCACTTCATTAAAAGACAGTTTCATCTGGCTTTGATCTTATAAACTAAAGATTATTTGATGCTTTGCTTTGCAGGTTTAGTTGGAACCTTTATTTGTTGAAAGAAATTCCCTCATTCCTTACCTCCCAGGAAGGGTAGAGCAGGGTCCATTCTGTGATTCACCAATTCTGTGAATCTATTTTGTTGTTGTTGGCTGCCTAAAAAACCCTAAAATTTAGAAAAACCAAACTACTCTTATCTAAGAGCAATGATCATGTTGATCCTGTGAACAGTCCTTCATTTGATGTTGTGATTTAGGTAAAACTACCTGGGAATACAGTGAGTGCACTCCAAGAATTTTTCCTTACTTAAATACAGATCATTGCACAGCAGATTGCTGGGGTTTTGGTCACTGATGCATGTGATGCTTTCAGGTAATTTGGAGTTAATTAGGAGAACCCACTGATGAGGAGCTCACACTGAGGGTCAGCAAGTGAGGTCCTTAAAGGTTCTGCCCAGTTCTTGGAGCTGGTTACTGGTGTGGGTGTCATTAAATTTTTAAAAAATTGCCTTCAGAGCACTTGTATTTAAGAAAGTCCTCAATCTGCCAGTACTTGGGAAGGAGGAAGAGGCAGAGAAGAAGTGGGAATGTCTGAAAGGGCCTGCAGTTGTTGTGCTTGCCTGGGGAAGCCCCTTTGGCAGTGTCCCTGTTTGTGTTGCAGGCCTACACGGATGAGCTGGTGGAGCTGCACAGGCGGCTGATGGCGCTCCGGGAGCGCAACGTGCTCCAGCAGGTACAGAGCCTGTCCTGGCTGCAGGGCTCAGCCAGGCCCTGCAGCACAGCCCTGAGAAAAACACTGAGAAATAACAAAATCAGCTGGCATGCAATGGTTTTGTTGGAAATGGTACAGGAGTGTGGTGTGGGCATCTTTCTTGTCTTTGCCATCCTGGTAGCAAATCCCAAAGTTGGGGTCTCCTGGTCTGAGGGGAGGAGGCAGAGGGGCAGGGGCTGAGCTCTGCTCTGGGACAGGAACAGGAGCCCAGCAAGGGCTGGAGCTGTGTCAGGCCTTGGCATGGAGCTCAGGGAAAGGTTCTTCCCCCCGAGGGTGCTGGCACTGCCCAGGCTCCCCAGGGAATGGTCCCAAGGCTGCCAGAGCTGCAGGAGCGTTTGGACACTCTCAGGGATGCTCAGGGGGGGTTGTTGGGGGTCTGGGCAGGGCCAGGGGCTGCACTGATGATCCCTGAGGGTCCCTCCCAGCTCAGGATATTATGTTATTTTGTAGTTAGAAGGAAGCATGCCCTCATCAGTGTCCAGACTGAGTCAGGCCAGCAGGAGGAGCTGGTTTGCTTTTTTGGGGAGAGGATTCTTTTCCTGTTGTGAGCCCCTGCAGGGGCTGGGAAAGCCTGGGTGGGCTCTGTGTACCTGCTGCCCTCTGTGCTGTACTTACACCCACCCCCCATCTCCAGATTGTGAATCTCATTGAGGAAACCGGGCATTTCAACGTCACCAACACAACCTTTGACTTTGACCTCTTCTCCCTGGATGAGACGACCGTCCGCAAGCTGCAGAGCTACCTGGAGGCCGTGGCCACATGACGCTGGGCCTGGCAAGCTGGCTCTGCTCTTCACCCAGAGATCCCCTCCTTTGGTACAGGAAACCACCCCATGGAACTAGGCCTTCTTATCCTCCTGCCTCAGCCGAAGAAGCACTGCCTTAGAGACCAGCCATGCTCTAGGAATGCTCAGCCAGCTGCACTTTTCTTGTAGGCTTCAAACCAGCGCCCGCCTTGCTGAGTCTGTCCCCCCCAGCAGAGCAGGCCTGCTGCACTTAGGCTGCACAGCGCCACCTTGGCGCTTTCCCTTCCAGCAACTGTGTTTCAAGAGCACATTTTGCAGGTGTCTCTGAGCTCTGGAGAAGTGTGGATGCTGTTCCCTGCCCGTGGATGCTGTTCCCTGCCCGGCACCCTGGGGGTGACAGCGCCTTTGGCAGAGCTGCCCGGGACACTGGGGACACAGGAGGCTCCCTGGGGCTGCATTCCAGCTGGGAGCACCCACTGGTTCAGTGACCTGGCTCCTGGTGGGGACAGGACCCTCAGTTCTCTGCAGGGACATTCTGTGCTCGGTGAGGAGGCCTCTGGAACCTGCTGTCTCCTCCTGGGGTTTGGAGATGTCTTGTTTGTTGATCTGAGCTCCTAAACAAAGTCCCACTCCTTTCAGTCTGCTTTAACTGTAATAGGACTCCAAAACTGTAAGCTGTATATTTTATATATATATATTATATATATGTATGTACTGTATGTATAAGAAGGGCCTAGTTGGGTCTTATGATCTTAAGGGTGTGTTTTTCTGTTGTTTTTTTATGGCTCTGGCAGGGGAAGGCGCTTAATAAGATTTGACTCGTTTGTTCAATGCCTCTTGTGGACAATTTGTAGTGTAAGGAAGCTGGACAGCAACCTCCAGGCATCCCATGCTCCAGAAGGGGCTCACCCGTCGTCTTTCCATTTGTCAGTGTTTGATAACTTTGCCAAAACATGTGATTGGTTTTGTTCTGTGTTCTCAAAGAGGAATCTCCTTACAGTGGCCCCTATAGTAGTGGCTGTACTTTGGGAAAACCAAAACAAGGGAGAGCTGAAGTCTTTGGCCACGCCTGGGAGATGCTGATGTGAAACACGAAGTGGAGTTGGGTTTGTTCCTCCTCCCTCTCCCCACCACTGCCTGTGCAGGACAGGCAGGAAACAAACACTAATGCAGCCCCTTCCCTCCCCTCACTTCTAGTTAAACTAGTGTTGACCTCCAAGTGTTCTCCAGTGGGCATGGGGCAATCCCAGTGCCTTCCTCCAAGCTGTGTTACACTCCTGGTCCCTAAATTCAGTATTTTCCCAGGAACTGCTCCTTGGGAGGGCTGTGGGAAGCTGTTGCCAAATGTCTGTGGAGCAGCGGTGCTGGGGAGCCCCTCTGCTCTGCGAGGGTCGCACCGCTCCAGCTCTGCTGTCCCTTGTTTTGGGTTCCCCCTTTCTTTATCATGGAAATGTTGCAACTAATCAACTGAAGTGGCAATATGATGATAAGCTTGTTTGAGTTGGGTCATGTTGACCCGATTCCCATTAATTTTGTCCTTGTACCACCTTTCATGTGTCGTGTGTGTGTGTGTATATATATATATATATGTGTGTATATATATATATATGGAAGTTCAAGCTCATGCCAGGTGCAAACCCTGTCACACCAGTGATCTCAGCTCTTTTCTTTCTTGCTGGACGATGCCAGGGCTGGATAGAAAGGCCAGAGAAGGTGGAGAGCAGAGGGCAGAGAGGAGAGGAGGTGGCAGCAGGACAGCCAGGGTGGAGGCTGGTGGTCACTCGTGTCTCTGTGGGGCTGTGCCAGGGGGAGCAGCTCTGTGCCCACCCTGGGCTGGGCTTGTGGCACTGTCCCATCCCCAGAGCAGAGGCTGTGGCTGGGCTCAGGCCCAGCTCTCCCGAGCTCTTTGCTGCCCTCCCTGCCCAGGTCACTCCTCCCCAGCTCCAGTCCCAGCACTTGGGGCTGTCACAGCCTCCAGAGCTGCCACCCCCCCGGCCCTGCTCCTGTCACCTCCCCTGCTCACAGCTGCCAGCCAGTCCCAGAGCAGCCTGGGAGGTTTCCTGAGCCTGGCTGGGAGCACTGTGGCCGTGGCATCGTCCTGTCCTGGAAGTGACTTTGTTGGTGAAGTCTGCTGAGCATTGATAGGGATTTTGTTTGGTTTTTATAAGAAGTATTTTACACATGGATTTTTTTAGACTGTTTATAATCCCCCTGAAAACCCGAGGTAGGATTGTTCCCCAGCAATAGTTCCTCTCCATTGTGTGCACATGCTGATTTGTTACTAAAAGGTTTTTGCAAGTACTTAGTTGTTCTACAGAGTTGATGTTTTTCGGGGTATGTGGTAGCGTCGGGGAGCACAGGAGGGGTGACTCTGCAGACAAAGAATGGTCACATTTGGGCCTCATCTTGTGTCCCCTCAGAGTTCCCTGTGTAGATTCCCTCTAGGCTGGCTGAACGCTGTTCTGAACATGCTGTGTACAGGTTTTTGTGGATAAAGTGTTTGTTCTTGTGTCACTCTTGAGAGCATGGATGGATTATTGTACTCTAGGAAGGAGGGGGCAGTGCTGCTGTGGGCATTGCTTCAGGTCCTCGAGGATGTGTAGTAGCTTGCGTTGTTAAAAAAAAGGAAGAAAAAAAAAAAGAATCCCAAATTGACTTGTAGCCATAATGGTTTTTGCAAGGAGAATGGACAGGACTCTGTTACTTTCCGTGTCCTTCGTGGTGGTGCTGCTGGCACAGGAGGTGCTGGGCAGCCCCAGGGGCTTCCCGGGAGTTGGAATCGTGTTGAGGTGGGATCAGGATCTGCTCCGCCCTTGCACTGGCAGCGCAGGGAGGGGCAGGAGCGTTTCCCTGGGTCCTGGTCTGCGACGTGTTAAGCCTTGAGGCTTTGATTACTGACATGTACTGTTAGAAAAGATTGAAAGAGGAGAGGAGAGGAAAGGCTTGGCTGGCGGCAAAGCCCGGCTGAGGGTTTGTGCCACGGAGGGAGCGCGGCCGAGGTCAGGCTGAGTCCATGGAAGTGCAATGACTCTGCCACCCGCGGGAGCATCAGAACGAGCCGAGCAATGATGCAACAATCCAGAAACAGTTTTTTTTGTCAGATCTTGGACCGTGTTTGATGGTGAGAGAGGTTTGAACGCCCCTCCCCGAGGGGCAGAGCCCGGAGCGGCTCCATGGGGGATGGGCTCTGCCGGTGCCGTGACACCCCTGCTGCCCCCGGGATGGTTCATTAGTGCTCAAAGGACCCCGATCGGGGTTTGCTTTCCTGGGGCGTGGAATAGCCATCAAAAACTGACAAGATGAGTTTGCACTCCTAAAGAAAAATGTAAGTACTTCAACTTCTAGAGAATTTTTAATTGTATTTCTGCCTAGAGCCGAGGTATTAAATACCTCGGCACCTGAGGATTTTAAAAGTTGTGTTGGGAGAAAGTTCTTCACTCAGCTGGAAGAAATGCAGCTGAGCTAAGACTTAACTGCAAGATTTAAAAAAAAAAAACCCACAAAAAAACTCATGTTTGTAATACGTTACAGGATTGTTTGTCCTGAATTTTAAACTTTTTGTTAAATTTGTGGAACTATGGAGGAATTTTCTAGAAAAAGTGAAATAAAGTAAGATGGAAAAGTAAAACTTGGAAGTGTTTTTTGGTTGTTGTTTCTGCAGGGATGGCACTGTGGCTTTACCAAAACCTCCCCTCATGGCACAGGTAACACCAAAGGGCCTGGGAGGGGAGAGGAAGGGGAAAGGGAATTCCATTGTCCCTGAATCCAGCAGGGCTGGGCCTGGGGCAGCTCCCCTGGGATTTGGGGAGTCCCCACTGCTCCCTCTTAGCTCAGCTGGGCTCCCCTGCCCAGGCACACCCACCCTGCTCCAGCCCAGGAATGAGAGAGGCAGGAGACACAACTGGAAGAGTTTATTACACGTTGCTCTGCAAACACTGGGACACAGCAGCTCAGCACAGCCTGAGCTGCACTTCCAGCACTGCATTCCCAGATTCCCACTGACCCTAAGCACAGACAGTTTTGGGTTTGAGCCCAGCCCTGAGCTGCCCCCACCTCCTCACAGTGCTGCTCCTTTCCATGGGAAATGGTGCTGGGACTCAGAGCTGGGCTGCCTGCATGTGTTCAGGTAAGGATTGCTGGTTTGAAAGGAGGCACTGCACAGGCAATCCTGCTGGGATTGGACAGCCTGGAATGAACCTGCAGAGCACCAGGAGCTCCTGCCTACAGGTGCTTCCCTCCAGCCTTGCAGCTGGGGGAGCCTGTGCCCTCCAGTCAGGGAATTCACCGTGAAGGACCTTCAGAGCTCTGGGCTGCTTGATCACAGACCCTCAGCAGCACCAGCCTGGGCTCCCAGCACCATCTCCTGTCCCCAAGCACAGGTACAGAGCCTCAGCCATCCTCCACTCTGCAGCTCCCCATTTCAGACACTACAACATTGCTGGATTGTAAGACACAGATTTCACACATTGTACACAGCCTTATAAATAATCCCTGGAGTAAATCATTTCCCAGAATACCAGCCATGGGTACAGCTTCAACAGTACAATTTATGGCTTCATTATAACTCAAAAAGGTAAAACAAACTCAAAATATTGCACAGACAAACCCAGTTCATGTGAGGTTCCACCTCCACTGCTGTGTGCAGTCACCCAGCATTTGTCATCTCAGACAGGAATACTTTGTGGGAAAGGAGATTTAAAATTCTATGGATGCCATCAGCATGCAGGGAAACGTGCAGCAGGGAATGAGGACACTGCTAGAAAATGAAATCTGCCTTTCTCCCCTAACAGGGAAAGGGCAGCTCCTGATTTGCAGCTCCTGTTTTACATTCATCTCCAGAAAAGAAAACTTTGGTAAGAACGTAACATGGATTGGTCACGTGGATTTAAGGTAAACATTGTATCGCCCTTAAAAAAACAAATAAAAAATACCAAGTTGAGATATTTGGGATATCTCAGCAAGGGACACAAGACACAGAACATGGGCAGGACCACGCTCACCACACTGCAGGGTGGGACAGGGACAGCAAAGCGGCACCAGGGGCTGCCTGAAGGCTGAGCCTTTATTTCACAGGATCCAGGCAGATGGGAGTGGCCCCGGGGCGGCTCCAGCCCGGCCTCTAAGTCCGGCTCGAGGGCTCCCCCGAGGGCGTTTCCGTGTCCGTGTAAAACTGAGCGATTTGGTCCCGGTATTTCTGACTCACCACGGGCCTCCTCAGCTTCATGGTGGGGCCTGGGGGAACAGCAAAGGGTTAATGGGGGGAACCCGGGCCTGGGGGAAGCAGGGCTGGAGGGGAGAGGCAGAACACGGGAACAGTGCCCAGTTCTAAATTTCTCTTTGGCTTTAACAGAATCTCCCTCCTTCCCCTGTGCTGGCACTGCCCAGGCTCCCCAAGGCTGCCAGAGCTGCAGGAGCCTTTGGACACTCTCGGGGATGCTCAGGGTGGGACTGTTGGGGGATCTGATGATCCCTGAGGGTCCCTCCCAGCTCAGCATGTTCTGTAACTCTGCAAGAGGCATCAGAGCACAAGGTAAGTGCTGCTCCATTCAGTGCTGCTGGGCAGGAGTGGGAACTCAGCCCAGTCCATCCCACCCCAAAGTGGCACGTGGAAAAGCCACAGTGAGGAAAGGCCAAGGGCAGCTCTGTGCACTGGGGGTTGTGTTGATGTTCAATAGCCAGGGAAGGGACACAGAGCAATCCCCAGACACCCCCCAACCACTCACCAAGCTCTCCACCAAAGAGGGAGAAGTCCTTCTCCAGCAGGACCCACTTCTGGACTTTCTGGGCATTGGACACAGCTCCCTCATTGACAGCAGAGATCCCTTTCTGGATGGCAGCATAGATGGCCTTGTCCTTGCTGCTGATGATTTCTGAGACCTTGGTGGCCTTGCTGCCCAGCTTCTGGCAGAACTCCAGAGCTTCTGCAGTGAGGTCATCCCCAGGCTCGCCCGTCTCTGCATCCACCACGCACTGCAGGCCACAACAGCTCCTGAGCACCTGGGCCCCTTCCCCACCCCACCCCACCCAAGCTCTCATCCAACCCCAATGGAATTTTGGGACAGAACACAGTTAAACCCCCTCAGACCTGCCTGCTCAGGAGCCAGCAGGGTACAGAGCTCATCTGCCAAATTCCTCCTGTGCTATCCAAAGTTAATCACTTTTTTCCAGACCTTTTCTGCAGCACAATTTACTTCCCTCCACTGTGCAGCAGCAGTCACAGCACTGAGCCATGACAAGTGCAGCAGGTCTCCTGCCCCAGGCCAAGGCTGTTGGCCTCAGTCTCACCAAGGAGCAATTCCCACTCTGACAGTCAGCACAGGCCACCATGGATGTGTCCTGGTGGAGTTTAAATCCTGAGTCTGACAAAGAAATCCCTGACAGCTCTTTAGCTCCCAGACTGCTCTGGGACAGACCAAAACAGCAAAGGAGAACTGAAGAGTTTCCTTTTCCAGCCTCAATTTTGGGTTATTTCTTTCTATTTCTTCCTGCTCTCTGTGGCACAGAAAAAGCTGCAGAAGAACAGCAGGGCCTGATGGTCTGAGCAAAGAACAACTCTGTGCTTTCAGCTGCTCTTTGCAGCTCAGCTACAGCCAATTCTGCTCTGGGCTCCTGTCTCCACAAGACACTAAAAATGTTTTAACTCCCCCTCCCTGGAATTAATGAGACTCAGCAGCACAGGTGGTGGATCCCCATCCTGTTTTCCATTACCTTTAGTGTCAGGAGCATAGAAAGGAACTTGGCTTTGTCTCCAACCAACATGGCATTGCTGATGATGGGAACAGCATTCTTGACAGCATCCTCAATGGGAACAGGAGGAATGTTCTCACCTCCTGCAGTGATGATGAGCTCTGGAAAACAATCAAATCCTGATTAATGCTTGGAGCTTCTCCCCTTCCCACAGTCTGAAAGAACTCAACTGCTCCTTGGTGTCTGCTGGATCAAACAGAGTCTGTGCCAGCAGAGCTGGAGGAGGCAGCACACCAGGACTGGGAAAGTCACAGGGTGACATCCCCAAAAGTGTTTAGAAAGGTGGGGATGTGGCACTTGAGGCTGTGGTTTAGTGGTGGTGCTGTACTCAATGTACTCAATGATCTGAAAGGGCTTTTCCAGCTCAGGGCTGATCCCATGACTCCAGCAGGCTGGAGAGAGGAGCAGGAGCTGCTCACACCCAGCCCAGCAGGGTGTTTGCAGTCTGGCAATGCAGGGGGAGCCCCTTGGCACCCTGGCACAGACCCCTGGGCCTCTAAGGTGGTACCAGATTGTCAGGAACTGAAGTGAAAGGAGGTTGCCTTGTGCAGAGCAGAGGGGAGCCCCCCTTCTCAATCTCCTGCTCCTGAGAGCAGCCCTCACATGAGGGCCTCTCTCTCTTTGAGGGCTGAAGGCTTGAGTGGCCTTGCCTTTGTCTGGGGTTGTTCAAACTGCTGTCCCAAGAGCCACACTGTGACAAGGCACTTGCACAACAGTGTTAAGCTGCTGTTTTCCTTGGAGTCAGCCAGCAAAGCTCCTGAAACTCAGGGAGCTGCTGGTAAAACAAGCCCACAAAGCAGTAACTGCATTGGTGCTGCAATCAGAGGGTTTCTCCCCTACTGAGGCTGCCCCTCCTCTCCTCCCACCACAGGGCAGGACACCCTGCAGCCACATTCACGTGGAGATTACAGCAGGAGAAGGATTTAAGTGTTTCTCTGTGCAAGTCACAACCATACAACCAGCAGAGCCTCCCCTGTACCAGAGGAGGTTTAAGTTGGATATTGGGAAAAATTTCCTCACTGTTCAGCACTGGAACAGGCTGCCCAGGGCAGTGGTGGAGTCACCATCCCTGGAGGGATTTCAAAGATGTGGAAACTGGGGACGTGGGTTAGTTGGGCTCCATGAGCTCTTTCCTAACATGAACAACTCTCTGATTCCACAGTGCTGCACAACATCAAGATAAAGTCAGGGGATGTGTTACCTTTAATTCTGCCTGTGATGAAGAGGAATCCATCCTTGTCATGCTTGCCCAGGTCCCCTGAGTGCAGCCAGCCATCCTCATCGATGGCCTCTTTGGTTTTGTCCTCCATGTTCAGGTAGCCCATGAAGATGTGCCTTCCTGAGAAGCAGATCTCCCCAATGCCATCCCTGTCTGGTTTATGGATCAGGGTGTAGCAGCCTGACAGCTCCTTCCCACAGCTGAAACAGAGCACACAGCAAAGATTCATTCATTTTAAACTGGATTCAAGCAGAGGTTACAGCAGCAGCTCTCAAGCTGAAGGGTTTGAACAAAGCCCCAGCAAAGAGCTTCAAAGGCATCTGCTGCAGAAGGGCAGCTGCAGAAAGAGCTGCTATTGCAGAGAACAGTGCTCACACACCTGCTGCTCTGCACTCATTGTTCTTAGCTCCTGAGCTTTGAATGAGCAGATTTATGTCCTTGGCAGCAAACTTTCACTGTGCAGGCTGAAGGAGCCACTCAAAGACACCCTGCACATCCTTGAGTCATTTGCCATTAAAGGGAAGGGTAGGCTGGAGTTACCAATCCTTCCATCATCCCACCAGCCCCTCTCTTCTTCCCCAGCTCCCACAGAACCCAGCCAAGGTAAATGCACATATCCCTGCTGCTGCTGCTGCCCTTGACAGATCTCTTCATGCCCTTTCAGTGTCAAGTCTCTGGGGATGAGCTGCAGCAGGAGGGATGGATGTGCCAGGGGCAGAACCCCCTGCTCCCAGGAAGGTGCTCACCTGCCCAGCTTGAAGGCGTGAGGTAGGGAGATGGTGTGAGGCCCAGAGCTCTCACTCATCCCATAGAGCTCCAGCACAGGGATGTTCAGGCTCAGAAAGAACTCCAGGGTGTCTCTGGTGATGGGAGCAGCCCCCGTGTAGCACTTGGAGCAGCGCTCCAGCCCCAGGGCCTTGCGCACCTTCCTGTACACCAGCTGCCTGGCCAGGCGGAAATTCACCGGCACCTCCGAGTACCTGCACAGCACAAGCACAGCCCTTCCTGCTCCATCCATCTTCAGCTCATTCTGTGTGAGTCCAGGGTATCTCCCTGGATGCAAAGACCCCCCTGGCAGACCCCTCAGAGACCCCCGAGTGGGGAGGTCTCACACCTGAAGAAACCTTCAGAGATGGGACACATTCCAGAAAATAATGGATTGTTCCCCCCTCCAGCCCTTGCTGTTCCCCTTTGCATCCAAGAGCCACTGGCACATAATCCTGGATGGAATAAAATCCCTGATCTGACAGTAAAGTTCTCCTAAAACTCATCAGCATCCCTGAAGTGCAGTAATTATCCATAATAATTATATAATTATTATCACAATTACCCATTCATCCTCTTGAGGTTGGTCTGCAGCCCCACTTCCTTGGCCCATGATGCCACTTTCCTTCGGAATGCTGAGGCTTTCATGCCCACCGATTTCATTTTCTCTTCCATTTTTTCCCAGACACGAGGAACTCCCAGAAAAGCAGTTGGCCTGACTTCACGCAGGGTCTCCACCAAGGTGCCCTGAGAGAAGCAGGATTTAATGCAGTTTTTAGAAGTAATTCATTGCAGACATCAAGTCAGTAATGATCATTAGCAAGTCTTGGGTGACTGCATGAGTTTTGAGGAATTGTTTGTTTTTTGCAGCACCTCCAGGAGAAGGGAACCCCTGAGGCATTGCAGTGGGAGCAAAGGTCGATGCTTTCAGTGCCAGTGCTGACACAAGAATCCTTACTGAGGACTCAGCTTTAGCTGGGGCCATGGTGCAATGTGGGCAGAGCAAACACAAGGCTGTTGCTCAAGCAGTTCTTGATGTGGCACCAGGTGTCTGGTAAAAACTCAGCAGCTCCCAGCTGTAAAGTGCCGGATCAGCTTTTCCCAGTTTGTGACTGAGGCAAAAGGTCAAAACCAACAGGGGCAGTTGGTCAGTGGGCAAAGCAAACCCAGCTAGGGAAGCTGACAGAACCACGGGCCTTGTTTCAAGCACCCACCCCACCTCAAGCAGCTTATTTTGTTTACCTTCAATGCATCTGGTTGAGCAAAGTAAACTTGCACTCCGAAGGTCATGGCTGCCCAAATGTCACACATCTGGGCAGCGATGTGGCTGAGGGGCAGGTAACTGACCACGTGCTCCTGGCGCTCGTGCGCGTCGCTCAGCGCGATGAAGCGCCCGGCCACCGCTGCTGTCCATGTCAGCTGCAACAGCAAGCACAGGCCTGAGAGCAGGGACAGCACAGAGCACACAGAGCACAGAGCACAGCACAGCACAGAACACACAGCACAGAGCACACAGCACAGAGAGCACAGAGCACAGCACAGAGCACAGAGCACAGCACAGAGCACACAGCACAGAGCACAGAACAGCACAGAACACACAGCACAGAACACACAGAGCACAGAGCACAGCACAGAACACACAGCACAGAACACACAGCACAGCTCCAGCATCCTGGCAGCTCAACAGCAGCACTGGGCTCCTTCTGCTGGAGCAAAAACTGAGGGGAGACTCCTCGGGGGCTGCAGCTCCTCCCTAGAGCTCTGGGACAGGGACAGGTTCTTTTTGAATCCTCTCCCTGGAAAACTTCCATGAAAAGCCTTAACAGAGTCATTTATGGGGAATCTGTTTTGCTGTGCAGATCTGGGCCCCAATTCTAACCTTGCAGACAGTTCCAGAGCTCCTGTAAATCATCTGCCTTTGCTGGTCTGGGAGTCAGGGGTAAGGCTGGGCTGGGCAGAAAAGTGACCAACGTGCCCAGCTTTGGGCTCTGAGTCTGAATTTGGGCTCTCAGGTATTAATTAGGGCTCCAGAGTCTGATTGCACAGATCCTGGGTTTTAAACCCTTTCCCAAAGTACAGAACACTTGGCTCCAGCCACATCCCACAGCAATGAGATCCATGTGTCCCTGACAGGTCTGAACTGTCTGGGACAGGAACAGGAGCCCAGCAAGGGCTGGAGCTGTGTCAGGCCTTGGCATGGAGCTCAGGGAAAGGTTCTTCCCCCCGAGGGTGCTGGCACTGCCCAGGCTCCCCAGGGAATGGTCCCAAGGCTGCCAGAGCTGCAGGAGCGTTTGGACACTCTCAGGGATGCTTGGGGGGGTTGTTGGGGGTCTGGGCAGGAACTGATGATCCCTGAGGGTCCCTCCCAGTCCTGAGCTGTCAGCTGCAGGTGGCTGTGGGCACTCACGTTGTCGTGGCTCAGCATGGCTCCCTTGGGCTGCCCCGTGGTGCCCGAGGTGTAGATCAGGGTGCAGCACTGGTTGGGTTTCTGGGCCGCGATGATCTCGCGCAGCCTCGAGTCGGGCACGTCCCTGCCCAGCTCCATGAACTCCCTCCACTGCAGGGAACAGAAGAGCTCAGTCCCTTTGGAAGGCAAGAATGAAACTCTTTGCTACACACCAAGAGAAAGAAGCTGTTGTCCCTGTCCACTCCTCTGGAGGAGGCTGGAAATCCACAGTCACCCCACAGTGTTTTCTGGCTGACACAGGGAGAAGCTGACACAGACCCACCCCACCAGCTGTACAACTCTGCAGCAACTCCCTGGAGAAACTGTGGGCCCCAAGGTGTCTGGCAAAGGTCAGCAGGCTCACAGCCCCTTTACAACAAGGATTATCCAGGTTGTACAACAGCAGACACCTCCTGCCCACCACAGCCAACTCGAGCTCAGGGGATCTCATGGTCAGTCACAGAACCCCAGGCTGGTTTGGCTTGGAAGGGACCTTAAAGATCATCTCATGCACTGCCTGTCACCCACCAGATGTTTAAGGCCCCACAGCTGAACACAACCAGGACTTGGAAGCTGTGAAAATGCCCAGGACTTACTGAGTACAGATTTGGTCTCTTCTCTTTGATGTCCTCCCCATACTGGACAATGCCCTTCAGATGAGGTAGTCTGTCTTCAATCTGTGTTAAGAAGGGAGATTTGTGAGAAGGAGCAAATGCTGCTGGTCCCTGTAACCCCACTTAGAATGCTCCTCATATTTGCCACTTTATGTAAAGCCAAGAGAATCCCATCTGTGCTCCTGAAAGAATGGGTTTGCCTCACTAGTAACAGTCATAATTTGAGCTGGGATGTTGCCAGACAACCTAGAGGATGCTCAGTTGTTCATTTTGGCTTCCTCTATTTTAAGCCCAAGGCTTTTAAGAAGTGAAAGCACCACTTAATCTCCTGTGAGACACAGTCCCAGCTCACCTGGCTGGAGCAGGGAGCACACCAAGGAGTTCACCTCTGCTCTCAGCAGACCCAGCACTCCCCTCAGGTAATGCCCTCCCACAGCATTTTACCCTCCCACATCTGTCAACAGGTTGCTGTAACCCCCAGGCATTTTAAAAACATAATTACTTCTAAGATTTTCTGCAGCTGTTTATGGTTTTCCACCACTATAATGTTGGCACTGCAGTTCTCTGCTACATAATGACAGGCCTCAGGAGAGTTTGTAGTGTAGATCCCAACAGCAAATCCCCTGGAAAAGGGAAAAAAACAAAACAGAAAAGCAAAAACACAGAGTCAGAGGACAAGCAAAATTGCTGGCAAAATCCAGACCATTTCAGAGAAAAAAACAACTTTAAGAAGTGAAATGATAACAAAGAGGGGAGGGCTTAATTCCAAGAGGAAAGATTCTGTTCTGGGGCGTGGGAAATGTCAGGAGTGGTGTGAGGGACCAAAATATCTCATGTGGAAGGCAGATATCACAATCCAGACACAGGATTTTCCAGCATTTCCCACCATATTTTAATCACTGTGTACATAAGAATGCTTTTGGATTAACCTACTGGTCATCTTATTATGAGAGAAGCAGCTGGCTAAAAAAAAAAATTAATTTTTGTCTCATGAATTCATTACTAAATAGTTCAGCTTCTGTCTACCTTCATTAAATACAAATATAAGCAATTGGGTTTGGGGCTTTTTAATTTGTTTTACTGGGGTTTTAATCAAAACCTGCTTCCCATGTGAATACTGCAGTCACTCTGGCTGCCAAAACAAAATGCATGGCAAGAAACAAGAGTCTTACCCTGCAAGGATAGCTCCAATGTCAGCAATGAACCACTCTGCAGAATTAAATCCCAGGATTCCCACTCCATGGAAACGCTGCAGCCCCAGCTGTAAACAAGAGATGGCATTACAGCAGCCTGCCTCCTCCTCTGGGCTCAGATCTCTGCTCTCAGCACAGCACTGAGGCAACAGTTCAGGTTCTTACACAGGGAAATTCCCACTGAAAAACTGCCCAGCAGCCAAGAGGGAACCAGGGAAAGTTTCACATCCCTGTCACATTGTAAGTGGGCAGCAAAATTGGGATTTGCTGGGGTCTGCCCTTGGGAAGATTGGCTCACTGGAATTTACAGTGAACATTATATTCACAGGAGTACAAACCTCCAATCCAGGAGTTACCAGATGGGCTGGGCATGAGGAGGTGAGAGGTGAAGTCAGGCAACACCTCCTGGGACATTTGGTATGAGTTGGAAATGTCAGAGTTCCAAAATGGCCACAGCAACAAGTTCCAGTCACACTCAGCCATGAAACTCCAGCTCTTGGAGTCCCAGTCTTTTACTCCCTCAACCAGACTGTTTTTATCCCAGAGTGGAAGATTCCACCACAGGAGTAAAACCAGGCTGGCCTTAACTTGAAGAGTTAAGGACTTGATCCCAACAGTAAAAACAGGCAGTGTTGGTTTCTGCCTCCAAGACTCCTAATTCCAGCAGCACAAGGAAAAGTTTGGGCCACATGGAACATTAAAATCTGGTTTGTAAGCAGCCCTTTGAGTTTTTTTCTCAGAAAAATTAACTTTTCCATGCCTCTGGAGGGGCAGTGTCCAGGTTTGCCATACACCTCAAACATCTCACTTTAAATGTTTCCTTACATCCTTTTTTTCTTGGTTAAATGTAGACTGTCAAAAAAATAAAATACCAAGGTGTTCATAGCATGTTCAGGCACTTCCCTGTCACTCTAAGATTCACCTGCACTCAGGGAATTTGCAGGTTTAAGATGGACTTGGCTGCAGCCAGTCTAGCACTTAAATGAGTGAACATTAAACTTGATGTTTTCCACGGTGGTAGGAAAAGGAAGTACAGTTTTAGATTAAAAGAGAGATTTGCATCAGGTATTGGGGAGGAATTGTTCCCTGGGAGGGTGGGGAGCCCTGGCACAGGGTGCCCAGAGCAGCTGTGGCTGCCCCTGGATCCCTGGCAGTGTCCCAGGCCAGGCTGGACATTGGGGACAGTGAAGGTGTCCCTGCCATGGCAGGGGTGGCACTGGATGAGCTTTAAGGTCCCTCTAACCCAAATCATGCTGGTTTTAGGATTCTCTGAATATGCACAAAGAGAATTCAAACTCTTACCTTCAGAAAACTTTTGGCTGCTTTCCAGCACTCATCATAGTACATCTTATAAGTCAGCTTTGTCCACTGGCCATCTTTTTTGGATGCAAGGGCATAGAAGTCACTGTATTTGTTGACACTTTCCTGCAGGAGCTGGTGCACAGTCTTTGGGGCCTCACTGCCAATGCCCTGCTCCTCCATCCTCAGCCTGACCTCTCCATCACGACGTGTTGTCCACACACTGGAGCCAGGAGGGGATGAGGCTGCTTTGAAACAAAAGGGCTTCAGCATCTTAGATTTAGATATTTCTTGCTGTTGTAACAGCAATAGAAACACAAGTCTCAAGCACATGAAAGCAAATGCTGTTACACCCCCTCCCACACCCCTTTTCTCACCCCTTCTTCATGGCAATTTTGCCAGGTGACCCCCAGTATTTTAGACTAGGAGCCTCTAGAGCACTTTCAATTTTTGTTAAACATTTCCTACTTACATCCCCTCTAGCCTGCTCTGCTGCCCTAAGGCTCTTGTACTGGTAAGGTGACAGTCTCCTGCATCTTATACTCTGCTAATTTAATTTTTTTTTCTTTTAAGGAGGACTGAAAGCAGGATACTGTACCTGACAGAGCACCAGGCACTGACACTGCCTGTTTAATCCTTAAGCACAGCTGTGCTTTAAAGTCTGAGTCCCAGACACTTCTGCACAACCCATCCTGCAACCTGAGTTGCTTCTTCCATTGTCATGGTTTGAGAAATCCCTCTCTTGTTGCAATAATAATTTCAGGCATCCCACAGTCCCCAAAACTTCCATCCACTCACCTTTGGGACTGAGTGACTTCACCCGAGATTTCTCCATCTTGGAATCTTCCCCTGGCTCACTGTTGTGTGGCTCAGCAGTTCTGCAAGGCAAAAAGAATTATATGGATGAGAACTCTGAGGGCTGCCTGCCACAGTCAGGTTTGCTCCATCCCTTAATGGCACTCAGTTCTTGGATGTCAAAGTGATTCCTGATGTTCTGCAGGTGACTTTATTAATTCACTGCCCTGCATGGCCCCAGCAATGGAACAGGCACCTCTGAGTGTGCAAATTCTGCCTGTGCTGGTTTTGAACACATGAGTGTTGTCCTAATTGCAGCTTTCATTGCAGACAAGCTGCAGAAGAATGCATAAACATAATCCCAAAAACAGCCATAATTTAATTCCTAAAGTCTGCTCCAGGTGCCTGAAACCGAGTCTGCAGCTGGGAGGAGGAGAAGGGGGGCAGGAAGGGACACTTGGATCTGGAACTCATCTCCTGTCTGCAATATGTGAGTCCAACAACAGGGGAGGCCCTGGGGACACTCTGAGTCACCCCATGGGGAAACCCATGGAAATTTCCTGCAAAGAGCAGAAAATTGCTTTAACAGGAAATCCTGTTCTTAGGTATTGCTGTTCAAACCAGTGCTCCCACCAGACACTTGGGAAGAAACAGAAACAGGCTCATCCCCATGTGCTTCAGCCATGCTCCTCCCAGCTGAGCTCTGCTTTCACTTTCAGCCCTGCAGGAGCTGGTGAAGCACCACTTGCCTGCTTGCAAAACTGCTCTCACTCCATCCCTTTCCAAGCTGGGCTGTCTCACAGCCCTAATGAGGAGGGTAAGGGATAATCAAGTCTCATGTCCCACTCGAGAGCAGGAGCTGGAAGCCAGACCCAGTGAGATTTGGGAAAACCACCCTCCAAGCAGGCAGCTGCTGCTTCCTTCCCTGCCCTGGGCAATGCCCTGCCAGGACCACAGGCAGAGCACTGAGATCTGAGTTGTGGCTGATTTCAGGTTACACTGCAGAGACCCAAACTCTCCATCCTGCCCTGTCCTACCAGCCCTTTGCCTCAGCCCATCACGCAGATGTTGTTTCTCCAGGCTGGTGTTTTCCCTTCCCCACAGCAACACCAACCCCAGGCTCTTCCAGAAGGGCCCTGACATCACAATAACTCCAACACTGCAGGGGCAGCAAGGAGCCCTGGCTCTGCCCATCAGTCACTCTGCACACAGGTGACAGCTCCTGGGGCACAGGCACTGGATGAATTTCAGGGTAAGGAGGAAATTTCTTCTCTCTAATCTACATTTATTCAGAATTTATAGGGAACAATCAACTATGACTGTTTTGGGCATATGAGGAGGTTTAAGGCCCAGGGAAGATCTGACATGGCTGATCCCATGTCCTGTCCTAAAGCAGAACTACTTCTCTGAACTAATCTGCAAGCCAGGGCTGAGTAAATAAATTCTTTATTTCCCCCAAGGGGATTATGAGATATTCCCACCTCTGTGCTTCTTCCTCATTATTGAGAACATTTTTCAGTTCAAATTAATCCTCAGTTGCAATAGTTCTGCACCATTTCTCCATCAGCTTTTATGATCAAAGCATGCAAATGACCCAGTAATATGAGCAGAAAAGCCCCAGCTATTTCCCTCACAGTCAATCAAGCCATCTTTTGCTCCCCTTTATGACATGTAATTCAATACAGCCCCAAAAAATTTAGGTAAGGAGGTTTTAGTCAGCTAGATTCCATTATGCTGTGGTGAGATATAGACCCTAATTTCCTCTTTAGTCTGTAAATCTAAGCAGCCTCTTACCAGCAGGAGTTTGAGATCAGTGTAGATACTGCACATGAGCTGCTGCCTGCAGAGGCAGGGCTCTTCCAAAAATCATTCTAATTAATCAAAGTAAGCATGGTAGAATATAAACTATATATACAGGTTACAACAGAGTAAATAAAATCCTGGATTAGACAAACCTGGGTGAAGAGTCGAGCAGCACATCTTCTCGTGACACCTCACCGTTCCCTTGAAGAGCTGAGTTGCAATAAACCACAGGGACCGGTTCTGCAAGTGCCATCCTCGCCTCTGACTCACACAGCACTGTCCCTGCAAAAAACAGGCTTGGAAATTTAAAATACAGCCAAACGTCACAGCAAAGCTCCACTGACGTGAGCGAGGCAACCCCAAAGAGGCACAATTCGAGCTCGCTGCATCTGCACGAAACACGGGAAATTCTGACAGCTCAGACCCCACGGCAAAACCGGCGTGACACCCACAGCTCCCCCAGAGCACCACGAGCCAAACCAGTTCAATTCCAGTCTCCTTTTACCCCAAACGCTGCTCCCCCCCGAGCCCTGCAGCCTCACCACGCATCGCCCGTCCCGCAGCCTCCCCTCCGCAGCCGGCGCCGAGCCCGACGTGTAATATCCTTTATTTTTAAACTAGCGCCCAGGAGGCAGATCTGGAGCATCTTATGTCATGTGCTGCTGCCTCGCAATTGGAAGCGGCTCGTCACCCCACACCGCCGCCTCTCTTAAGGAGGCTCCGGCCCCACGCCTGCCCCCAGCCTCGCTCCCCGGGGGGACACAGCCCTGGGACACCTCATCTTTAATATCTTTGAACCAAAATTAGCGTTTTTTGCTGTTTGTTCTTTGCAGCTTTCAGCACTTTGGTAATTTCATCGCCGTTTTTTTTTTTTTTAACGCTGATTTTATTTAAGGTTTACACTCATCAAAAATTCTTTGATTCTTCTAAGTCGCCAGGCTGAGGTTTAATTGTTTCAAGGGATTTCAAGCCGATTGGAGATGAACCCCATTATCCTTGATCCCTCTAAGAAGCGGATTTTAATCTGCTATTTCGCACTCGCATTACACAGACACATTTAAATCGCGTGATGCGAGGGGCGTGCTCATCTCGATGAGGGACAGGAGTGAAAGAACCTTTTTAATGTCACAAATGGGAGGCAGCACGCCGCAGCCGGGAGGGGAAAGGCAGGGCAGGCACAGCTCAGGGACGGCCCCTTTCCTTGCCGCTCACTCATCTGCGCCAGGACACGTCGCCGCTCACGCCACGCCGGGAATAGTTTCATTGACGGGCAGCGAGAGGGGGATGGACGGCTGCAAATAACGCCGCACTCGGGTTATGGGCTGGAGAGCCAGAGGTTTATTGGCAGTGTGAGGAGATGTGCTGCTTGTGCAGCCCCGTGCTCGGAGCACTCAGAGCTGCCCAGACTGCAGGAGCCACCCGAGGTGTCCCCGCGGTGCCACCCGAGGTGTCCCCACGGCCCCTCTCGCTCCAGGAAAAGCCGAGCAGAGCCCAGGTCATCACTCCTGACCCCCTTTCACAACGCTGCTCCCATTTTGCTTCCCAGCACCCCATAATGAGGGGTTCAGGGCACACAGTGTCCCTGAGGGAAGCTGTGGCCTCTGCACGAATTACAGCGTTTCTGTAATGCCAGCTGTGCATTAGGGCAGCAACCAAGTTCCAAGGGAAAGGGTGAGGTGTTCCCACTCCTGCTGTCGGGGAATCATGGAATACCAGAATGGTTTGGGTGGGAAGGGACCTTAAAGTCCATTCACTGCCTATCCAGGCTGCTCCAAGCCCCATCCAACCTGGCCTTGGACACTGCCAGGGATCCAGGGCAGCCACAGCTTCTCTGGGCACCCTATGCCAGGGCTCCCCACCCTCCCTGGGAAGTACTTCCTACTAACACCAGCTCTAACCCTGCCCTCTGGCAGTGGAAGCCATTCCCCCTGGAACTCCAGGCCCTTTCAAACAGTCTCTCTCTCTCTGTCACTCATTTTCTTTCAGGCTCCCTTCCTGGCCTCCATGAGGTCTCCCCAAAACTTCTCCAGGCTGAAGAACCCAAATTCTCTCAGAGCTGCTCCATCCCTCTAAGTTCCCTTTCCATGGTAGGTTTTCTGCATCACCTTCAGTCACTCAAGAGGGAAAAGCTCTTCCCAGTGGAGACCATCCCTGAGTTGTGCTCTCACTGCAGAACCCAGGGCAAACACACACCATGAGCTGAAATGCAACCTGATTGTGCAGCTTCTCAAACCAGACATGCATTTTATCCAGCAAATTCAGGTTAGAAGCAAATATTTCCCAGTATATACAGACCCTGCCTAGCTTTGCTCAGCACTGCAGCTCGGGCCTTCCCTCCCTTGATGCTTAGTTACAAACACAACCACTGGAAAACACACATGTTCCAGGGTTAGGAGGGGATGATCTTTAATTAAGGTCCTTTCCAACCCAAACCATTCATGGTTCACCAGAGCCAGGTGTACCAAGTGCTCCCACCCCACGCTGTTCCCTCAGGAATTAGCAGTCCATGATGTACCAGAGTGTTCAGGAACATGGAGAACACACTGCCAAACAAAAAAAAACCGCAAGAAGAAACCTCCCTTTTAATTAAGTCTGTCTGACTCCTTAAATCATTTGAATAAAAACACTTCTGCTTTGAGGGAGCGCCGGACCCAGTAGAACTGAAAATGGGGTGTTTCTTTGGAACCACTATGGGGCTTCACTGACAAGCCAGAATAAAGGTCTGAGGAAGTGCAAACTTGTGACAGTGAAGGGTGTAGGAGTGGCTTTTCCATTTCAAAGGCTTTGGACACACCTTTACCTAAAACACACACCGGCTCAAATTCAAATTACCGAGCACTTTATCAGCTACTTGACATTTTCCAGCACGGCCCCACTCGGCTTCCTGTAGCTGGTTTCTTTTAACCGGTAAAGGCACCACATCCGCCCTGCTCCTGTCCAGAGCAGCTCCAGGCAATTGCCACATCATCACCAAAACAGAAACCTGGGCCTTTGTTCTCTTTAAAGGTTCACTGAGTGAGGAAACAAAAGCTTAGCAACACTCTTCTTCCTCTTAGATAAGCTCCATTTTTAGGAGAGGCAGTGATAAAAGCTTCCTGAGCACTGAAGGTTTTGTCCTGGACAGCAGCACTGACCACAGGTGCTGGGCAGTTACCCCCTGCCCTCCGGATGCTGCAGTGGAGAAAACAGCAGGAAAAGCAACTTCAGCCTGTTGGGATGCGGAGTGACTGTCAGCACCGCAGCCAGGCTCCTGAGCACCTGCAGAGCTGAGCTTTTGGCAGCAAAAAGCACTGACCATGGCTGGGCCAGCAGACGGGCACAGCGGGGGCCGGGAGCGGCACTCGGGTCACTCGGAACATCCCCGAACCCTCGGGTCACTCAGAGCACCCCCAAACTCCCAGGTCTCCTCGTGGAGCATCCCAAACTCTCAGGTCACCTCAGAGCATCCCCAAACTCTCACGTTCCCTCACGATGCGTTCCTGACAGCACAGTGGAAGGGACATCCCCTCTCAGACCACCTCTGACCGGCGGCTGGGGGAAACTCCCCGCCCTAACCCATCCTGTGTTCATTTAACCAAAACCAGCAAGAATTTCCCCCCCACGAACACCCACCCACGAACGGGACACCACGAGAAGCAGTTGACGGTATAGTGCGCCCCACAGCGAACCCCCCGCGGTGGGCGGGCACCCACACACACACCAGGTGAGGCTGGGGACGCCCAGGGGGGCTGTGTGGAGCCGGGCCCCCCTCCCGCCCTCAGTCCCAGCCGGGGCCGGGCTTTAGGACCGCGCGTTACCTCCGGGCCCGGCGGGAGCGCGCGGCCCCTCAGCAGCTCCCGCGCGCCGCCGCCGGCGCCTTTTACAGCGCGGCGCATTGCCCTTGGCTCCGCCCACCCCGCCCGTTCGGGGCTCCCCATTGGGGGGGGGCAGAGAGGAAGCCGCGCTGAGGAGAGGCGGGATTGGAGGAAGTGGCTGTCAATAACATACAGGCCACGCCCACACACGGGTTACCCGCGGTCAGTGCCCGGCATGGTGTGCAGGACACCGGCATTGGGTTGTGCCAAACACCGGGGATGGTGCCAAACACCGGGAATGGGCTGTGCCAAACACCGGGAATGGTGCCAAACACCGGCAATGGGCTGTGCCAAACACCGGGGATGGTGCCAAACACCGGCAATGGGCTGTGCCGAACACCGGGATTGGGCTGTGCCGAACACCGGGAATGGGCTGTGCCGAACACCGGGATTGGGCTGTGCCAAACACTGGGAATGGTGCCAAACACCGGGAATGGTGCCAAAACCTGGGAATGGTGCCAAACATCGGCAATAGGCTGTGCCGAAACCGGGACTGGGTTGTGGCAAACACCGGCAATGGGCTGTGCCGAGCACCGGGACTTGGCTGTGCCAAACAACGGGAATGGTGCCAAACACCGGGACTGAACTGTGCGGAACACCGGGAATGGGCTGTGCCAAACACCGGGAATAAACTGTGCCAAACACCGGCAATGGGCTGTGCCAAACACCGGGATTGGACTGTGCCAAACACCGGGAATAAACTGTGCCAAACATCGGGATTGGGCTGTGCCAAACACCGGGAATAGGCTGTGCTGAACACCAGGACTGGGCTGTGCTGGGCACCAGCAATGGGCTGTGCCAAACACCGGGAATAAACTGTGCCAAACACCGGCAATGGGCTGTGCCAAACACCGGGAATAAACTGTGCCAAACACCGGGAACGGGCTGTGCCAAGCACCAGAATTTGGCTGTTCCTGGGCCAGGAGCACAGCCCAAACACCGCCCCAGGCTGTGCTGGAACAGTGTGAAGCCCTGGAACACCTGGGGTGATGTGGTGGCGCGGGCTGACCCAGCAGAAATTTTTGGGGAACAGAGGAAAATAGTCAAAATCCTTCTGAAAACTGCTTTTTGCTGTTTTAGCCCTCAAGTAAAGTAAGGCTAAGGGCAAGATTCAATAGGACAAGAGGACATGGCCTTAAGTTGCACCATGGGAGGTTTACGTTGGACATCAGGGAAAAATTCTTCATGGAAAATGTTATAAATCATTGGAACAGGCTGTGCAGAGCCATGGTGAAGTCACAATCCCTGGAAAAGTAAAAAAAAACCTCATGGATATACTGCTGGGGGACACGGTTTAGTGGTGACCACGGGTTGAAAATTGGATTTTATGGTCTTAGAGGTCCTTTCCAGCCTTAATGATTCTGTGAAAAAGATTCTTAAGTGGATCCCTGAGCAACCACAACCCTTTGAGCAAATGAAACAGGAGATGATGGTTCATGAAGAAGTTCTTGGGCCATTCTGGACAGGGCAAAATGGAAAATGTGCTCCAACCTGGAGCAGAAATCTCTGGGGAAGAATCAAAGTAGGCTTTTATATTTAGGGATGCAGGGGATGAGAAGCCCCCTGCACTCCAGGGAGGAGCAGTGTGGGGCTGGCAGAGCACAAACCAGTCCTGTGCTGCTGTATTCCAACCAAGGTCCAGGCTGGACCTGCTTAGAGCATCACCAGCACAAGCCCTGGGCAGTTCTGATGTCCAAGCCCCCCATTACCAGAGCCTGTGGTCTGGTGGCAGCTCCATCATCTCCTGCCCTCCCTGGATCTTGCTTGTTTCAGCTGGAGTTCACCAGTGCATATTGATTTCTTTATTAATTTATTTTTAAGGGTTATGATCAGGTGGATCCATATAACTGTTCTCAGTTGTTCCTGGCTGATAAAGCTGCAGAAAAGCCAGGATTTTGTTTATCCTGTTAGGAAAACAGTTGTATCTGTGAAATGAATTATTGCTGCTATTTTCCTGGTGGAGACCAAGAGTTCCAAGCCACTGTTGTTTTTTTTTTCCCTGTGAATTCTTCTCTGCCTCCTTCCACTACCCAGAGACATTCCCCACTCACACAGGGAGTTGGTTCACACCACTCAGCTGATGAGCAAAGCTAAGGAATATGTAGCTGGGGAAGCTCCTGGCAGAAGGTCAGGCTGCAGCTGCAGAGGACAGAGCAGTGCTGATATTGCAGCTGTAAAACAGCCCAGCAGAGCAGGACAGGAGGGCCAAGGCAGCCTGGGGAGCCCTGTGCTGTCCCCTGGCCCAGGCAGCTCCAGTTCTTGCTGTGCTGGCTGTTTCCACCTCCTGAACTCTGAGCTTTCCCCTGCAGCTCCCCAGTGTCCCCACCTCTCCCCAGCTGTCTCACCTCCTCCTCTCTGCAGCCCCTCCAAGGTGGCTCCATTCTCACTCACGTGGTGAATTTATTTTGAAGAGCAGCCTGGAAGTTGGTGAGATCTGTTAAATTCAGATTCCTGACCCTGGTCCTCAGCCAGGACCTGCTGTGTTGATGAGGGGCATATAATTCCCTGTGAACCAAGGAGAGCTCCAGGGGCAAAGCCCAAAGGTTAACTCGAGTGACAGGAGTCACCAGGTCTATTTTTGGCCATTCCCTGAGCCATCAAATTACCTTGGGCTCGCTGTTTTTCATGTGCTGCCTGTGTCCTTGTCCATCAAACTGAGGTTGCATCACTCCCAAGGTAAATCCTGTGCTGTTTGCTGAACTCCTGCTGGCTCTGGGGCCAAAGGGGACCACGGTGGTGCTGAAGAGCAGAGATGAGCACAGGTGGTCCTCAGGCACAGGCAGGAGAGGGGCTGATAGCTGGGAGTTATTATTGATTGGTGATAACACAGCACAGCCCTTTCTAAACAAACCAGGAGTTGTTGAGCTTGAAATAGCAAATGCACCAGAATGGCTGGTCAAACAGCTCCTCTGCTGGCTCTGTGTTTGCCAGGATTAACTCCTGTGGAGCCACAGGGCTCTCAGTTCCTGAGCAGGGGGCCCCAGCAGCTCCAGGAAAATGAAGGAACCAGGAGCAGGACAGGTTGGGGGTGACCCAGTGGAAAGCTGCAGAGAAATACCTGGGAGGGAATTACAGCTGCAGGAGGGACAATGGGACCCTGGGGCATTGGGAAGAGTGTGGCAGCAGGGCAGGAGTGATCCTGCCCCTTGGTCCTGGTGAGGAACACCTGGAGCAGTGCCCAGTATCCAGTTCTGGCTCCACGGTTCAAGAAAGACAAGGAGCTGCTGCAGAGAATCCAGCAGAAGCCACAAAGATGCTGAGGAGTCTGGAGCATCTCTGTTAGTCAACAGAAGAGAGGGCTGAGGGAGGATCCACAGCCTCGAGGGGAGGACCAAGATCTCCACAGAATCCATTTGGCTCCTTGGTAAAGCTTTGGTGAGAACACACACAAAACCTTCAGCTCATGATCTTGGGTGAGTTACAGCAGTGACTGGGTTTTCTGTGCTGGGATGTTACAGATTTTTACCTCTGTGATAAAAGTCACTTTTTCCCAAGTGTAGACACACCTCTGGAGGTGTTTAAAAGATGTGGAGATGTGGCACTTGGGGATATGGTTTATTGGGGGGCTGCCAGTGTTAGATTATTAGTGATTTTAAGGGTCTTTTCCAACTTAAATAATTCCACTATGCCTTCATTTTCTGGACATTTCCAGGTATTTCACATGGTGAGGCAGGGGGAGATGCCAGCAGGGACAGAGCTGTCCCTCACAAGAGATAAATGCAGATTGGGGCTGTGGGATTCTGGATTTGTGCATGTAAATCACATCACTGAGGGCAGGAACTCTGGTGCACAGGTTTGGTAGTGAGACATGGGCTGGCTGCTGCTTCTTCCCCTCAGCCACAGCTTTCCTGTGCCCTACAGAACATCACCCAGTGAAATTTCCATTTGCAGGTTCTTTCCTCAAGGAAAGCATCATCTCTTCGTGCAGCTGTGGACACATAGAGTGGAAATTGGTTTCTTCTTCAGCTGAATGGTTCCCCTATGGAACAAGCCCTGTCTGCCCATCTGAATTACCCAACACAGTTACATAATTTTCACTTTTATCACCAGCCCTGGCACTGGATCTGGGTGCTATTCTGGGCTAGGACTCCTCTGATAACACTCCCTAATTTCCAGCTCCAGAGTTGCTGGTGGTGAGTGACTCAACCCAAGCTGTTGCACCACAGGACCTTGACTTGGAAGATAACGGGGCGTGGGGGGCAATAAAATATTTCAGCAATTTCCACTTGAAACTGGACACGAAGAGAAGATGGATGTGATGAGGAAACAGGCTGGAAACCATGTGGTCACAGGCAGAAGAGAAGCAGAAGAGTCTTTTTATACCTGAGTCATTTCCAGACTTAAATTTCTCATCGTGTCTTTACTGTCAAGGACTTGCAACATCTTTTCTGGTCATGTGGAAGGGTCTAGAGCAAATAGGTGTGGGAAATACTGGAAAACCCCAAAAAACCCCCACAGCCTAAAAGCATCCAAGCACAACAAAAACACACACACACTAAAATCCCCACCAAATTATGCTTTAGATTAATATCCAACTCTCAACTGTCATAAATCAGCAAAGCCAAGGATTCATCATCAGGACACAGCAGCTGATAACTGACCTTTATCTGCCTCTATCTCTGATTAAATGACTATTCTGCAATTCTCATAAATAAAACAAGGCAAAAACTGTTTACCCTGGCCTGTCATGGACATAAACTCCTTTCAAATTTTTTTAAAAACTGCACACTCATGGATTTTGGAACAACACAGAACGGGCAAAGGCTGTTTGTGCAATATGCAAAGTGTAGTGTGTGGAATACATATTTATAAAGCCTGAAAAGCAGCAGAGAATTAGGATTTCTTGGCTGTATAATTATTTAGTTTGATGTCAGATATCACCTCACTTCAGAGGCCATGCCTATATCCCCTGAACTTTCAACTTAAACCTAAACTGCAACACTGTCTATGCCCACAGGTAGTGCCAGTTTTGGGAAAGAATTTACTGGAAAGCCATTTGCTCTAAAATGAGATGGAAACAGAAGTTGCATGGAGAAGAGTTGTTTCCAGCAGCTCAGAAAAAAAAAATCCAATTGCACCTCTAGAACTCCAGTAAAAATGGAATTTTCTTTTCTCTGGCTGCTGGAGGGCAATGGATGCTTCCCCATGGCCAAGCCAAGGGACTTTGTGGCAGTGGTGTCACAATGTTTGCCAGGCAGAGCAGAAGCTGTGCTGTGACAGGAAAGGATGAATGTGTAACCAGAGACAGGAAATGAGCTCTGTCCCTCGGTGACACCAGCCAGGTGCCACTGCAGGGGACAGCACAAGCTGACAACCCCCTGCTGATGGCTGACTGAGCAGCAAGACCTCTGCACCTGCAATTCAGCCCAAAAATGTTAATAATCCACAGGGCCACTTAATCATTTTCTGTGGTTTTTAAACATAAACTCACCCAAGTAAAACAGCTTTAAGATACAGCCACAAGGATATTGAGCTCCCCTATGTCAACAAACCAAACCTGTTTGCTCCATATTCAGACTCCAAGCTCCCAGCAGTGCCCAGGGGGCCAAGAAGACCAGGCTTGTGCCAGTGGCCTGCAGGACCAGTGACTGTCCCCTGTGCTGGGGTCACACCTCAAATCCTCCTGTTTTGTGCCCTTCATGGTTAGAAGCACATTGAGGGTCCAGGGAAGGGGAGGGAGCTGGGGAAGGGTCTGGAGCAGCAGTGTGAGGAGGAGAAGCACAGAGGGCACTCTCCAGGTGTCCCAGGGGCTCCTCTTTGCTGCCATGCAGGTGCTGAAGGTGCCACCACCATGTGTGTTGTTGATTTTGTGTCCCCTTCCCACCCCAGGGCTTCACTTTGATCCTGTCCACCACTCCCTCAAGGCTCCTGTTTCAGCACATGTGGTTATCTGGGAAATGAGAGGAGCCTGATTCCAGCTCAGAAAACCTGTGCTTTGTGCAGAAATTCCATTTAAACCCTGCCCAGGGGCTGTTCACTCACTGAGGGTTTCATTGCACAGATGTTGTGCAGAAGCTCTGTTGACAAAAGCTGAGTAGATTCAGTCATATCAATATAACTGCACTTGATTACCCCCAAATTGTGGACACATCCTCCTCCTGTGGGCTCAGGAGGCTGCAGCTCACTGCTGGGAGTGGCACACAAAAACCCCACTGCCACTGGTTTTTTTCCATGACTTTATCCAGTGTTTTTTGTGGAATTTCCAGGCAGCTACGGCCAAACCAAACAGATAAAACTGCAGATAAATGCTTGGTCCTTGAAATCCTGTAAAAGGAAATATCCAGGGTGGGGGAAAAGAGAGTATTTGGGGGTTTAGCTGTGCTAAAAACTTGTTAGGGGGAAGATGTGAGGTTGGGAAGAGTGACCTTCCCAAATCCTGTGTTGTGCAGGGAAATCTTTGCCAGGGAAGGGAGACAGGAAAAAAGAGCAGGGGAAGGGCTGAACATCCACTCTTCCTTCTCCCACCTTCAGCACTCACCTGTTTGCTTCCAGGCTGGGCAAGGCTGAAGGAAAAAAATGCTTTTTCACTGGCCAGGACAGGACAGAGCATTCCATAACAGCCTGGAATTCATTGTCCTGCTGGGGAGAGGCGTGGGCAGAGCAGGACAGGGTAAAGTGCCACTGGGAAATTCCAGAGTGGCCTTGGCACAGCCACACTCAACAGATTTCTCCTCTCAAGTGAAGCCAAAAGCTCTGGAGAATGTTGTTGTCTGAGCAGCAGCAAGGTCAGGGGTTTGTGATGCAGAAAACACAGCCCTGGGGCTGTGGCTGGAGCAGGAGCTCACCCACAGCTGTGCCCAAGAGCTCCCTGAAGGAAAAGCTGCAGCTTGCACCAGACCCACTGGAATTTCCTTGGAAGTAGCTGGAATGGAGATTAAATGGAGATTTAATTCCTAAGTGCACCCCCCTACCTGCAAAACCAGGGCTTATTTATGTGCACCACAAATTAAAAGGATTGTGAATGAAATGATCCTGAAGTTTAATTTAATTAAACTGCTGATTTATTAAAGGGAAAATCCATGATCACAGGTGGGATGATGCTCATAACCTGCATGGGATGGTGCTGTTGCTCCTGTGGGACAGGGGACACACACAGGCACCAGTTCAGACTCCAAATGTTTTGCACTGAGCTCACTCAGAATTAAAACACAGTGTGGAGAGAATCCCAGAATCATTAGGGCTGGAAAACACCTCCAAGAAAGGGGGGAGCTGACACAGAAATCTCCCAGGTAGGAAAGTGCTCTCTGCACCCATTTAAAACAAGCAAGTTTTTTCTTTAAGCAAAAATTCCAAAGGCAATTTTATTGTTTCTTTCACTTTTAACCCTCTGGAATTTTTTTTTTTTTCACACAGGAAACAATTCAAAGGAATCGTTTCATTTCAGGTTTCATTTCCAGCACCCAAAACAAGAGTGTTTTTCATGGAATAACACAATATTTCAAAGGATCCTGCTACCTTTACAAGGAACTTGCTTTCATCAGAACACAATTTTTCTGTCAAAACCTCCCTTTAGTGAAATCAAGTCAATCAGTGAGATCTTTTTGGGTGGGATTTGGTTTGAGCTGAATTCCAGATTGCTTTGAGGAATGTGCCCTCCTGTGGGTAGCACAGACAGCTGCAGCGAGCTGCTCCTCTGGGAGAAAAGAGAAGGGAGAGAAAAATCAAACTTCTCATTCTTTACCATTCTTTACAACTTTTTGAAATTAATCTCCTTCCCCCAGCCCTTGTGTGAGAGATCTGGCTCATGAACAGGCTGGAAAAAACAAAGAAAAATTAATCCCAGTGATCATCTTGGCACAAGCAGATCATTAAGGCAGGTCCTTAATTAAAAATGACAATCTGGTGATTCCCTCTGACTCCAGGGTTTCCCAAAGGTGCTGTGCTCAGCATTACCAAAACTTTTAAGTATTATCAAGTGTTCAAAAAAATCTGTGGCTGTGGCACTTGGGGACAGGGTTGATGGTGGCCTGGGCAGTGCTGGGCTGGTGCTTGGGGTTGAATTTGGATTTCAGGGTGTTGTTGTCACCCGTGCTTTGGGTTTCAGGCAGTAATTGGCATTTTGGGAGGAACAGGAGCACGGCCAAATGTGGTTTATATTTATTTTCCAGAGGAATGGATGCTGTTCAGTGGGGAATTGTGCCTTGAAATAAAGTGATAACAGAGATGCAATAACACATTGGAGATAATAGAGGGGAGAGGACTGAGGAATTTCATTCAGCTCCTGGTAAATTTGAGTGTTAATTCAAAATCAGCCTGGTGTCATCCAGTGTGGCCAAACCCAATGCACGGTGCTCAAGCAGGAATAAGTGACCATAGGATTAAAAAAATTGCTGTTTATTGAGTGTTTTTAGGAAAGGTCTGGGATTTTCCAGTGGGAAAACCAGAGGATTGCTTGATTTGTAAAACAAGAGATTGAGGGAAGGAATGAGAACAAGCTTCAAACATATCAGGAGTTTTTAAGGCAAATCTATTAATCTGGTCTAAGATTCCAGCAGTAAAGGTGGATGTTTAGGTGTACTAGGTGATTTTATAAAAACTATTCCACCTCTGTTTCATTTTATTTCACCTAAAAGTTATTATTTTAAAATATCTATGTCTTAAGCATCTACAACCCATTAAAAATAAAAATTATTTTTCTCAGGAGCTTCTCAAAAGCTTACTCAGTGCATCCATGGTGGTCAGACACACAACTCCATGAATTTTTCCAGTGTAATTTTCATGGTAATCTCCCAAAATCAGGAACAGCAAGCCCAAATTTGCAGATGGACCACATGCTAACCAGTGTCTCCAATTTATATTGCTGCTCTCAGTCACTTCCTTTTCCAGTAACTCCTTTCCCAAAGTGTTAGGTAAGAAAAGTAATAATCCTGTGGTGTTTGGAGCAGGCTGTGTTATTGGAGTCTCCATGGGTACAAATTCCACACACTTCCTTGGCTGAGGCTGGGACATATTTTCAAAAAACGTTGCAGAAAAAAAAAAAAAATACATCATAAAAGGTTGGGTTTTTTTATTGCATGTCAGGAAGGTGATCCTGGAAATTGTGGAATTCCTCATGGGGATTTTTCAGAGCAAGTGGTGGTGATTCTGCTGAATTTACCTGTAGGGGAAAACCCCATAAAACCCCACAAAGAAAGATATTTCGTAAAGCTTTATAAAAAAATGCTGCTTTCCTTGGCAGCACCTGCATTCAAAAAATGTGAGAGCAACCCAGGGCTTGTGCTGGGTTTCATTGATAAAATAAAACAGGACAGGATGTGGGGAGTGGATCCCCATCCCACCTGGCCTTGGGCACTCCCAGGGATCCAGCTGTGCCAGGGCTGCCCACCCTTGGGACCAATTCCATCCCACATTCCACCTAAATCCCACTTTTTCAGTAGGAATCCATTCCCTCTGTGTCCTGTCCCTCCATCCTTTGTCCCCAGTCCCTCTCCAGCTCTCCTGGAGACCCTTTAGGCCCTGCCAGGGGCTCTGAGCCCTCCCTGGAGCCTTCTCTTCTTTTCCTCTTCCTCTCATTCTCTTTCTCTTCTCCTTTCTTTTCTTTCTCTTCTCTTCTCTTCTCTTTCTCTTTATCCTTCTCTTTCTCCTTCTCTTCTTCTTCTCGTTCTCTTCTCGTTCTCTTCTCTTCTCTTCTCTTCTCTTCTCTTCTCTTCTCTTCTCTTCTCTTCTCTTCTCTTCTCTTCTCTTCTCTTCTCTTCTCTTCTCTTCCAGAGCAGAGGGGCTCCAGCCCTGGGAGCACCCCCGAACCTCTCTCAGGTTCCCAGCACCGGGCTCGGTCTGTTTGTCCATAGATTATTATTTTATTATTTTTTATTTTATAATTTTTTTATTTTATGTCACGGGCGCTGCTGCTGTTTCTCCCCTCATCCCCACCGCACCCCCCGGATCCGCACCCAGAGCAGGGAAGCAGCGGGTGCCGGGCCCGCAGCCTTTCACCGATATCCCCCAAATTCACCCCAAACCCCACTTGCTGTCGGTGACGTCACGCCCCGTCGCCATGACGACGGCTTGATGTCATGCGGCGTGGGTTAAATAAAAAACCAAACAAACCCAGCGGCAACGGGAGAAAACGCCAGCCCGCCACTTTGTAATGTTTAACAGCCGGAAAATCAACTTTTTTTGGGGAGGGCGATGATTTATTGAGGTGAAATCACCGAGGCGCGCGCCCGGCCCCGCCCCTTCCCCTCCTTCCCCGCGCGCCTGCGCGCGTCACGCGCCCGCCCCTCCCCGCGCCGAGGCGCCAAACCGCGCGCCAAGCGCTGGCCCCGCCCCCTCCGCCTCGCCATTGGTCCTCCCACCACTCGTCCCGCCCCCTCAGATGATGGACAGGCGCTGCACCAATGGGAATAGGAAGCTCTCTGGTCACGCCCCTTTAGGGCGGGGCCGAGCGGTGACGCGCGGGGCCGGGGTAGCAACAGTTGCCTCGAGACCCGGCGCCCGGCGCCATAGTGACCGTAGCCCTGGAGACTGTTACTTGCCAACGGCGGCAACGCGCGGCCCCGGCGGCCGGAGCCCAGCGCAGCCCGCGGCACCCGGCGGGGACGGCAGGTGAGCGGGGCCGCCTCGCGGCGGGCTGGCTGTGGGACCGCGGCCGGGGGGGGTGCAGGGGATGTGCGCGGTCTCCGCGGGGCCGGCGCGGCTCGGGCCGGCGGCGCGCACCCCGCTTGTCCCGGCGCGGGATGCGCGGCCCCGCTGCGCGCCGGGGCGGGGGGCGCCGCTCGCGCCGCCCCCGGAAAGTTGGGAGCGGGAGAGCGGCGGAGGCGGCACCGCCGAACCGCCCCGGGCTCCCCCTCCCCGGGCCGGCGGCGCTGCCCCGGGGCACCGCCCGCAGCGCGGCCCCGCCCGGGCACGGGAACCGGCACCGCCCGGCCGCCGGCGGGTTCCCGGAACTGCGCGGGGAGCGAGCCCCGAAGTGTCCGCTCGGGGTCGGGAGGGGGCACGGGGCTCCCGCTCCGCTGGGCTGGGGGTCGGCGCCGCTCCGTAGTGCGCCCGTGCCCCTCTCCGTGCTCTTCCTGTCCCCTGCTGTCCCTGCCCCTGTCTCTCTCTTCCTGCCGTCCCCCTGCCTGTGCTGTCCCTGTCCCTTTCCTCCTGCTGTTCCTCTCTCTTCCTGCTGTTCCCGTCCCTCTCCCTCTCTTCCTGCTGTCCCTCTCCCCGTACTATCCCCGTCCCTCTTTTCCTGCTGTCCCCCCTCCCCATTCTGTCCCCGTCCCTCTTTTCCTGCTGTCCCCCCTCCCCATTCTGTCCCCGTCCCTCTTTTCCTGCTGTCCCCCTCCCCATTCTGTCCCCGTCCCCCTCCCCGTGCTGTCCCCGATCCCCCGAGCGCTCCTCCTCCTCTTTGGGGGTGGAGGGAGGTGATTTCAACTCCTGCTCATCCCTGGAGTTTGCCAGTGCTGGGAGATCCCGGCGATCGCTGTCGTGTCGGTCTTAGAAACGAGGGGAAATCGCAGCGAGACCTATTTGCAAGCATTTGCCGTCTGTTCTTGACGTGGTTTCTCCAGTTTGTTTTGAATAAAGTGTGTTGTGAAACAAGATTCATCTCCTGTTAGAGTGGGATTTTGTGGACGTGCCTGTTTCAAGCGTGAGTTCCCGCTGCCTGATTAAATCTTTCCATTTTTTTTATTTAGATAGAGCTCTGAAGCCTTTATTTTGACTTTGCTATTGAAAGAGGTGAGACTTACTAATTAAAGAGCGGAATAAATAATAATTTTATTAAATATTGTTAAATCTACTTTACCTTTTTGCATTTGAAATGTCCTTAAACTGAGGCTTTAACTGATAGGTTAAACTGAGAGCTCAGCTTCGGAATCATTTAGTCAAGGGTTTTTTCATCTGCTTCTGCCCAAACTTTTTAACTCTGTTACAAATCATTTGAGAATAGAGAGTAACGTCTGGCATAGAAAAAAGGAAAAAAACAGTCTCTAAATACCAACCTAAACTCCTGGGCTTCCCTCTCCGCCTCTGCTGTTTCACTTTTCGGTCTGAGTTTGCCTCAGTTCAGGATCAGTTTAGTTTCAGGTTTTGTTTTAAAGTGGCAGGTTTAGTAGAAAGGGAGGCATTTTGGGAGGCTCTTTCATGGTTACTTCATTCAAGACGGGTTCAATCAACCTCTGACTGTGTCTGCTGAGAGAGTTTGGGATGAACATTTTGATTTCTGGGTGGCTGGAATCAAGTGAGGCAAAAACCCCAAGGCAGGACCTTGTAGGACCAGCCTGTGGGGTGCTGGATATGTGAAAATCTTAGTTCACGTTTTAAAAAAACCAACACATCCAGATGAGTCTTTACCTCTCAGTGCTGCTGTCCCAAGGGAGGGGACATGTATTGGAATTCTGTGAGATGTGTTGCATTTGCCTTGGGGTTACACAGCTGTGGGAGGCTCTGGGGGCTTGTTGTTTGGAGTTGGTGTTGTCAGAGCTGTTCCCATAACCACAAGGTTTGGAATTGCTCATCTTTTTAATCAGAATCTGGGTTCTCAGGTAACAACAGGATCTTGGCCTGAAGGCTGAAAGCGCAGACAGAAGGGGTTGACAGCTGGAATTTCTTTGTCCCTGCTTGCTTCCTGCAGAACAGGAATGATCCCAGTTGGAGATAGGGAGAGGAACATCCCCTGCCACGGAGGAAAGGCAGAGCCAGGTCCCTCCCAGCCACTGTGACTCCCACAGACAGTCCCTGCTTTGCATCTCCCTGCTGAGCTATTTGCATCTCATGAATTCCTCTCCCAGGAGCGTGTCCCTGTCCTGGGGCCCCTGTGCCAGCTCCTGTGGGGTCTGAGCCACTGGAAATGTGCAGCACCTGGAGAGGGGTGAGACCTGCAGGCAGCACACTGGGGCCACAACAGCAGCAGGTTCTTCTTCTTTAGCATCAGGTCTGCCCTCTCAAAGAGTGATTTGTTGCTTTGCCATATAAATTTGTAGATTTGGCCTGTAAATGGAGGATCCTCCTTCCACACTGAGCCCCTGCAGCTGGGCTGGGAGGGAGGGATGGGGTCACCATCCCAAGACTGAGTGTGGTCTAGAGAGAGTCGCTGTTAAATCTTGTGTTAAGTATATGAAGGTACATCAGAAATACACTCTTTGTGTCCTTTTGTGTGTGTAAACACGATCAGACCCATCCCTGGAAGTGTCCAAGGCCAGGTTGGAGCACCCTGGGCTAGTGGAAGGTGTCCCTGCCCTTGGGACAGGGTGCACCAGGGAAGGATTTCAGCTCCCTTCCAACCCAACCTATTCTGGGATTCTGTAATCACAGAGCAGCCAGTGCCTCTGATGACGTCGTTTGCCCTGGCTTTTGGGGGAAATCCTCCAGCTGAGAGCATTCCCTGCCACTAATTGTCACTTCTGCCACTAAATAACTTCGAGGCTGCCACAAACGCGGCGGAATAGACGGCGCCAGTCATTGTCTTTAAATAGTCCCTTGCTTGTAACACCTCTGAGCACCGACAGCTGCCACGTTTAATCACGACATGTTTTCCCTGCGGCTCCAGGCCCGTAAACAGAGCTGCTTTCCCGTATTCCAGCCCATTTCCCCCGCTCTGCTCCAGCTAAAAGCGGAGTCCGGGCGCGCCGCTGATTCAACAGGCGGCTCCCGCCCGCTCGGCTCCTCCGCCCGGGTTTGTGCCGAGCCTGCCGGGTCAGATTTAACCCGAGCCGAGCCTGCCGGGTCAGATTTAACCCGAGCCGAGCCTCCCTTGGAACAAACGGAGCAGCAGTGCCGGGCTGGATCCCGGCCAGCCGAGCCCAGCGTGCCGGGGCTCGCCCGGAGCCGGGACCCATCGCGATCCGGGATTGCCTCGCCGATATTTGACACGCTGGGAAGGGTTCTCTCTCTCTAATCTGCGCTTTGTTTTGTTTTATTTGGACTGGCAAGTCTTTATTCCTTTGTTCAAACACTCACAAATCCAGCTTATTGTCTGGGAACGTGCCGGCTTTCCCACGTCGGGATGTGTCTGTCCAAGCAGCTTGTGGAGTAATTCTCCATAAATGCATAAATAGATGACAAAACCTTCCTTCAGCACATGGACCCCTTAACCCACTGAGCGAAGAGGAATCCAAGCAGCTTATGGACTAATTATCCATTATTAAATTCATAAATAGATGAGAAAACCTTCAGCACAAACTTTTAACTCTCAGAGCAAAGAAGAATCCATTTGTACAGGGCACTTCCTAGAGTCCCTTTTCTTAGCACACAGAGGAAATAATTTCAGGGTCATATTAACACACAAATTAATTTCATTTGGGGGTCTGAAAAACAAAGTTCACAATTTAGAATTTTAAAAGTTTAATAAGGGATAAAACAAGGGACAAAAAAATATGAATGTGAAAGCAGAAAAAGAAACACTTTTAGCTTTTGGTGATGTTTTATAAGAAATGGCAATGTTTGCATTTCAGAAATTATTTCAGGACGCGTTAATGCACAAATTGTTTCCAAGTAGGGGGAGAAGAAGAAAAAAAACAAACTTTCAGTTTTGGGTGATGTTTTATGAAAGATGGTGATTTCTAGAAAAGTTTAAATGTTGTTAATTCAGCTGAGTTGTTAAAACAATATGTAATTATGTCTAGACATGTGGTTTCATGTCAATGAATGAGAAAATCTTCCCACAGTATTCCTGCTCACTTATGTCACTGCAGGGTTAGGCAGTGTCTGCCCAGCAATAAAGTTATAAGGTGTATTTTAAATTTCAGCAGAAGCAATAAGTTTCCCAAATAGATGTTTTGGTTCCTTGATCTGGTCAGAAAATCACAGAAGAACCTTTCCCTGAGATCCGTCCCAACCCCCTGACACAACTTCATGTCATTCCCTTGCTTATTTCCTAATGTTCCACAGGAGTGAAGAGCTGCAGAAATGCCAAATGAAAGCATTTGAAAAGTCATTTAAAGGCAATTAATAAGTTTGCTTTTTTCCTGAGTTACATTTCTATTAGGAATTTGTTTTTCTGAGATTAATAAATGCCAGAGGAGTCTCAGCATTGTACAAATGTGTCGTGGGAGGAAGCTTTGCAAGAGGTTAATGACTGAACATTGCAGTCAAAGGAACAGGTCACAAAATGCTGCACCAATAATGACTTTCATATAAAGAATATGCAAACAAAAATCAGATGCTTTGTTTTCTTGTTCCAAATCTGAAAGAAATCCTCAGTGTCTCCAGCAAGAAGCTGATAGAAATAAGAACTATATTGACTGTGGAGATATTCCTCCCTGATGCTGCATTTAGCTCATTTACATATTCCCACCATCCAGGTTCCACAAATCTTTTTTTTGCTGTGTGAGGGGGTTTTTCTTTGGCTTCATGTGCAGAATGTGTGGATGTGTGTGAGGACAAACAGCAGCAGGTAGCTGGGGAGGAGCAGCTCCACACACATCCCTGTATCTCCTGGCAGGGTGCACTCCATGCTCTGGCTCCTTCAGGGCATCTCTGATCCTTACAAAGTCTCATCCTGGCAAAGAAAATGTGGAATGTGAGCAGGAGCAAAGCACAGGTTCAGGGGATGGCAGCTTGCAACAGCAACTCTGGGTCAGAGTGGCAGGATAAGAGGGTTGAAACTGAAAGAGAGGAAATTCAGGTTTGACTGAAGAAATTCTTCACTGTCAGGAGGGTGAATCACAGGTTTTCCAGTGCCTGCCTCATCCCTGGCTGTGTCCAAGGCCAGGTTGGATGGGGTTTGGAGCAGCCTGGGATAGTGGAAGTTGTCCCTGCCCATGGCAGGGGATGGGATGGGAGAAACTTTAATTTCCCTTCCAGCCCAAACCATTCTGTGATTCTGTGTTTGAACATAAAATTGTATTTTCCCCATTCCCTCTAGAGAAGAGGACCCTGGCTGGATTTACTTCTCTCCCAAGCAGCTTTGGAGTGCACATTTTCCCATCAGGAACCAAATCCATGCACTAAAACTCACAAACATCCCATTTGCAGCTGTGCTGGGATGAGGGAACCCTTGTGGACTCCACACATCTGGAGCAAATTTGGGTGTGAAGAGAGATGGTTCTGTCCCCATGGCTGAGTTTTGGAAGGGCAGGAGGGTGAAGTCAATGCTCAGTCTGTGCAGAGAGGCTCCAGTAATTCAGGAATTAGTCTGGGATTACATGGCTGGTGGTTCTTGGAGGTTAACACGAGGCAAAGGGTCCTGCTGAATGGAGCTGTAACTAGGGATGCCTCTTCTGGAGGTGTCACTAGTTAAGATTGACAAGAAACATCAGGGGAAGAGGAGAGAAGGGAAGAGGTGGGGGTGGAATGATTACAGGCAAACAACCTCAGCAGAATTAGCAATTTCCTTAACCACCACCTGGTTAGTCATTGTCAGACTGTTCCTTAGTATCAGCTTAAGATCCCATTGCCACCATGACAACCCTGGAACTGTTCTGGAGAATTTCTGGCTTAACACACAGCTGATTAAACATTCACCCTGCCCAGGGAATTATATCAGTTATTCTCATTCTTCTGACCTCTGGTGTCTGGGAGTCCTGGAGGCTTTAGATAAAGCAGCTTCACAGTGACAGGTAAAACCCTGCACTGCCCTTGTCCCAGTGCAGCTGAGCAGGACAGAGTGGGACATTTGACAAGGACATTTTTCCCCCTAAGACAGTGATTGGAGAAACCAGGGCACTGAGCACTGCAATGTTATTATTATCTTATAGAGACATCCAGCAGTGCTCCACAGCAATACAGTGATGGCCTCAGTGCAATGCTGGTGGAAGTCACTGTGCTCCCCTGATTTGTGAGGGTTATTTATGATGGATAAGTGTTTTCTGGAACAGATCTGAGCACCTGGTGATGCTTTTGCACACAGGATTTCCCGTGTTTTAGGTGCTGTTGGAGTGGAGCATCCACTCATGTGAAAGGGAATGGCTTTAAAAAGAGAGGAGGTTTAGATGAACATCAGGAAGAAATTGTTCCTTGGGTGAGGGATGAGGCTGTGGCACAGGTTGCCCACAGAAGCTGTGTGGAAGTGTTCCAGGCCAGGCTGGATGGGGCTTGGAGCAACCTGTTCTAGTGGGAGGTGGGAGAAAACAAAACAGGATGAACTTTAAGGTCATTTTTCCAACCCAAACCATTCTGGGATTCTTCTTCTGTTCCCTTCTTGGCTTTCTCCAAGATCTGATGCTGAGCTGAGCTGATGCTTGATGATGTGTGGGTTGGCTTAGTGCTGGTGGTCCCTAGGATGGGTTCAGTTTCTGGCTGGTAATGGACAGTTTCACAGTTAAATATCTATTAATTATCCTTTACTTGGTGTATGAACAGAGCTGCTTAACAAGGCACAGGAACTCCAAATGCAAGTGGCATTTCCATCTCCATCACCTCATGACCAGGGTGGCACAGGGTGTCACCTGTGTCCCCAGAGCCCAGGACAGAACTGTGTCACCAGGGGGGTGAGCAGGGCTTTGCTGGGGAGAGTGGGGAGAGTCGTGTGTCCTTCCTGAGCCTGGTCCAAACTGCTGCCAAACCTTTGCAGCCTGCTGAGCCCTGCAGGGATGCAAACATGGGCAAGGGCTGAGGAGCAGCTGAGGGCACTGGGCTGGTTCAGCTGGAGCAGAGGAGACTGAGGGGAGACTCCTCAGGGCTGAGCTCTGCTCTGGGACAGGAACAGGAGCCCAGCAAGGGCTGGAGCTGTGTCAGGGCTTGGCATGGAGCTCAGGGAAAGGTTCTTCCCCCCGAGGGTGCTGGCACTGCCCAGGCTCCCCAGGGAATGGTCCCAAGGCTGCCAGAGCTGCAGGAGCCTTTGGACACTCTCAGGGATGCTCAGGGTGGGATTTTGGGGGGTCTGGGCAGGGCAGGGGCTGCACTGATGATCCCTGAGGGATCCAGCTCAGGATATTCTGGGATCCTGTGATCCCAGGCTGGAGCAGGAGGAACCTGGAGATGTGTCCCCTTCTCAAGGGAAACCAGGCATGGAATCAAGGATGGTTCTGCACAGAGCTGGATATCCCAGCCAGCTCTGGGGCCTTTCTGACAAACAGTCTCATATTTTCTGTTGCCCAGGCTCTTGTTTGGGCAGCAAAGGGAGGTTGTGCAGAGCCTGTGATAAGGTGAGAGGAAGCAGGCTGGCAGATAAGCTCAGGCTCTCTGGGTGCTGGGGGTGCTGTTGGCAGCACTGTCACCTCACTGCTCTGTGCAAGGATGTTTTTCCTCTCCTTCCCTGAGCTGTCTGGGATGGTCCAGTCTAAAAAACAACTCCAAATCCACCTCTGGACTGTGAAATATAGGGGGAGATGGGAATAAGTGCACATGGAGTGGTTCTGTCTGATTTATCTTCAATTTCTTGTGCTGTTCAAACCCCCACCTTTCACCCCAAAGGAGATGAAATGCAGATCTTTTCAAATATTCATGACCTTAAATGACCAATCATGGGAGGAAATTTTTCTTTAATAGGTACAAATAATAAGAGAAATAATGGCTCCTGGTCACCAGGCTGGTCTTCAGAGCTTCCTTTTTCCTAGCAAATATTTATTCTCCTTAATGTGACAGATGTGCACCATTGTTAGAAGATTTCCACCTGCCAGGAAGGTGAAATATTCTCCACAGAATATTTCCTCAAGCCCCTGGAAGAACCTGGGGCTTGCCTGCAGGCTGCTCAGCTCTCACAGCTGCTTGCACTCAGAATTTAGATTTTTCTATATGAATCACCTCCCCTCAAACCAGAAATGCAAAGTTCACCCTCACATTTTAAGCACTTCCTCTGTCACATTGACCTGCAGCACTCTGACTTGAGCTGGGCTTACAAAAGCAAAGTTGTTGCTGCTCCAAAAAATCCAAACCACCAACAAAACAAAAAGCCCTCACAAAATCCCAACTTGGTTTTAGGTAAAAAGCGGAGTAATTTTTTTTTTTTTTTTTTTTTTTTTTTTTTTGTAACAATCAGAAAACTCTGTGTTCCCAGAGGTTTCTACCTGGATACTGAAATTTGGAGTCAGTTCATTATTGAATCTTATAAAGTGACTATAAACTGATAAAGTGTAAAACTTATAAAGTGAGGTAGAGGCACTAAAGTAGAAATAGCTTCTTTAAGTCTCATTATCCAATATTATTAGATAAATATTAGTTACAATCATTAATAATTTTAAATAAAATCACTAATATTAGTTAAAAGCCATGCAATTCTGAGCTGTTGAAGTGCCAGGAACCCCAAAAGGATCCCAGTATTGTCACCCTGGATGGGGTGGGGTTTCCTGTGTGCTCTCAGAGGTTTTGTGGGAGAGGCAGAGCAAAGATCACCTCACACCAAGGACAGGGGTTAATTATTGAATTATTCTGTGCTGGTTTCATCTGTCACAGGAGCTCTCCTGTGCAATCCCATCCAGGACATTCCAGCACTGCTGGGCTGGGCCACAGCTGAGTGAGGAACCTCAGGGCTGTTTGGGTTCATTAAATCCCTGTTAATTAGGGATGAAACCCATGGAGAGGGATCTAATTCTGTTCAGAATTTAGCCCCTGGACACAAACAGTGCCAAATTTCCCCATGAAACAAAACTCAGCCTCCCAGTTTGCTGATAGCAGTTTGGGGGTGTTTGGAACTCCAAAGGGTTCTCAGTGGTGGCAGCTTGGGTCTGGGAGAAATGCTCTGAAATCTGCTCAGAAATCTTCTCTGAAATTTGCTCTGGAGCTGGGGATGCTCACCTGGAGAAGGGGAGGATGCAGGGAGAGCTCAGAGCCCTTCCAGGTGCTCCAGGAGAGGGACTGGAGACAAGGGATGGAGGGACAGGACACAGGGAATGGCTGCCACTGGAAAAAGGGAGATTTTGTGGGATATTGGGAAGGAATTGTTCCCTGTGAGGATGGGGAGGATTTCCCAGAGCCCCTGGATCCCTGGCAGTGCCCCAGGCCAGGCTGGACATTGGGGCTGGAGCAGCAGGGATGGTGCAAGGTGTCCCTGCCATGGGATCTCCTTCCCACCCAAAGCATTCCTTGATTCTGTGATTACAGCTCAGACAGGCAGTGGATTGCAGAGTGAGTCTCTCTGTGGACTGCTTTGTCCTTTTCTGCCCTTTTTTCATGAATTAAATCTGTCACACAAACATGATCCACCTTGTTATGCTCAGCATTTTGCCTGCTGCCCTGTGGGGAAATGTGCTTTGTCTTTAGCCCCACAGGTTCCTTGCAGGCTCTTTGTGAAAATCCAAATCACCACTTCCTTGCTGGGCACTGAAAGGAGATATTTTCATATCAAAACATCTGAGGGTGTGACTGTCACAAGAAAATCTCTGGGTTTTCAGGCCCTGGGGCTGCAGCTGTATCAGTGTCTGGGATTTTGGGGTTATTTTCTAGATATTTATACACACTGATGTATAAAAATACACCTGTATACATACATATGATGATAGAGTGTATTTCCAAGAGTAAATTGTGATCAAGTGCAGTTCCAAAGGTGTTTATTCCACATTTCTGATTCATCTCTTTTCCTCTCAACTCCTTCATCTCTGGGATTTCTGTGCTACCTTAGACTCCCCTGTGTCAGGGGTCCCCCACACTCAGGCTGGGCTCTGAGGCATAAATTAATCTCTGATCTAGCCAGTTTCATATTTTTCTGATCAACAATCCACATCCATTGGCACTTCAGAGTATGTTTAGGAAAGCCTTCTTTATTTGTTCTGTGCTCTGATTTCCATTTTCCAGTAGGGAATAACTCAATCCCAGCTTTTTCTATTTTTTTTTTTCCCTTAGAAGCCAGAAAATTAAGATGGGTTAACTCAAAAGGATTAATATTTGTAAAGTGCTTTGAAAGCCTCAGGTGATTGTTGCTTTACTCACTGATCAAAACAAGACACACATTTTTAGGGGATGGTGTCATTATTGTTCTGCTTCCAGTTTTTTTGGGCAATGGTGTCACTATTTTTCTGCTTTGTGCCCTGCTGGAGTATTTTGTGCACTTAGAGAATCCCAGAATGGTTTGGTTGGAAGGCACCTCCTGGCTTCTTTCTGCTCCCTGAAAATGATCCCCCAGAAAAGTCCCTACCCAGAGGACTTTCCTATTTTCTTGTTTTAAAATTTCCTCCCCCAGTTTGCTGGGGGTGGGGATCCTGCAAGGCTTGAGCTGGTGGAGATGCAGAGTGATGCTCAGAGCTGTGTTTTGGTGCTGAAAAAATTGAGAGAGGGAAAACAGCCAACAAACCCCTGGAGAAATGGTTTAATTAGAGAAATTTGGGGGGAAGAGTGGTTGGGGCATTTCTTGCTGAAGTGACTCCAGTGTCACTCTTCAGGCTGTTTTAGAATCCAGATGAGCACAGCACACTCCTAGAATGCTCTAAAAAAGGGAATTTTGGAACAAAAATGAACTGCAGATGAGTAAACCTCCATTGTTCCATATTGCTCTGTTTGCAGGACCCAATGAAACTCAGATTTCCCTTTTTGCACATTTAAAAAGTCAATTTATATCATGGGTTAAATTTCTCCAGCTGTGTTCTAACCTTGTGTCCTTAAAACCCCAAGCTTTTTCCTTCAACTGCCACCAAATAATTAATACATCACACACTGCAATTCTAATTCACTTTCCCCTAAGAATTGCTTAATACCTTGGTGATGAGTCTCTCCTTAGTCAATCATTAAGGAATTTCTGTTCTAGCTTTTTATTTTGGCAGCTACAAGCTTGAATTTATATTGTGATGTTTGGGCAATGAAATGTTCCACACAGTGAATGCATTCTCTTGATTTCTGAGTGTTTTCTGAATATATGAGGATTGAATTATGTGATTAGCCAGAACATCATGCAATATTCTGCTGGGGAAAAGTAAATTGTCTGTGGATGAGTTTCCACTTTACACTTCAGGTTTATAACCATTGTAGCACAGCAGTAAAATGGAAGTTGGTGACAACTGACATCCTGTGGCCACTCTGCAGTGATTTTTATACCTTCTTCTTTCTCAGGTTTATAAAAATTTTACTAATTTTTCCTGCATCAGAAAGCTAATCTAAGAGTTGAGCTACTACCTGTTCCCTGGAAGAATGATTTCCCCCAAAACAGGAACATGTGCACACTGGTTAGAGGATATAAGCAGTAATAAAGTCTAATAATGTAATAACACAGGATTTGAATTTTAAAAGCCTGCCCCCCAGTGCAGCCTCAGCTGGGTACAGGGAGCTGTGTGAGTCCTTGGAGGATGCTGAGTGCTGCAGGGAGGGGAATCACCCCTAGGGATGCCATTCTCTGAGTTTGGGACAACTGGGGTTGTTTTCCCACTGCAGAAGCACAAACAGCTTTGGCCTTGCACACACAGGGACTGGAGAGCCAGGCTAAAAACACCATTTAATTAATCTCTCCTCTCCTCTCCTCTCCTCTCCTCTCCTCTCCTCTCCTCTCCTCTCCTCTCCTCTCCTCTCCTCTCCTCTCCTCTCCTCTCCTCTCCTCTCCTCTCCTCTCCTCTCCTCTCCTCTCCTCCTCTCCTCTCCTCTCCTCTCCTCTCCTCTCCTCTCCTCTCCTCTCCTCTCCTCTCCTCTCCTCTCCTCTCCTCTCCTCTCCTCTCCTCTCCTCTCCTCTCCTCTCCTCTCCTCTCCTCTCCTCCTCCTCTCCTCTCCTCTCCTCTCCTCTCCTCTCCTCTCCTCTCCTCCCCTCCCCCCTCCCCTCCCCTCCCCTCCCCTCCCCTCCCCTCCCCTCCTCTCCCCTCCCCTCCCCTCCCCTCCCCTTTCCCCCCCCCCTGTCCCCCTCTCCTCTTTTCCACTTTCCCCTTTTCTCCTTTCCCCTTTTCCCCCACAGCTGTCCCTGCCTCTTTCCCAGTCACCACCACCTCTTGTAACTCCTATTTTATATCCCATTGTTGCTCCCTTGAGTCCATTTCCTGAACTGTGTCATTCCAGGCTCCCTCTGTACCTTTGTGTCACTCCTGGAGGGGGAATCACCCAACACTGGCACAAATTGTGAGAGACAAAACCCCTCAGCTGTGAGTGCAGAACAATGGGAAATATTCCTTCTGGAGTGCTTTCTGCCACAGCACCTGAGTGCAGATGCAGGGAAGATTAATGGTGCTTTTTTTTTATTCCCTTCCATCTGCAGAAAGTAAAACTTCTCCAGTAAAAAAAAAAATTCAATGTTCTATTGATTGTAAAAATTGGCTGTTAATGTCTTGATTGCTGGACTCCTCTGCCCTATACCACTAACTCCTTTCAATTTAGCACCACATGGTGAATAAGAGCAAAAAATTTCCAATTTGGAAGGTTGAACTGGAAATTCAGGATTAACAAAATCTACTTGGCTTTTTTTTTTTTTTTTTTGCCTTTGAAACAGGCAGATGGGATCGTTTAACATATCATTTGCTAAAGCTTATTTTGATTGAAGTCTGATGTCAAGTAGCACCCCAAGCAAATATTTCAGAATAAAACACCATATTTCTGACTTACAACTCTGTTGCTGTTGGTTTAAACTAACTGTGGTGTTAAAATCCCTGTGGCTGGCACAGGTTCTGGTAGCAGAGCAGTAATTGTTTGTGTACTGTATTTTAAACCACTCGTGTTTTCCGCCGTTACGTTAATGGAAAACATATTTTGACATCTTCCCCTTTAACTCCCTGCCTAAACTAACTGGGTTTGGAATTCCACTTGGCTGCACAGAAGAGATTCTTCCCTCTATTCCCCACCCAAATCTCTCCTTGGTAAATAAAGGAGCCAATGAAAGGTGAGGTTTTTTTTAAGAGGATAAATCATTCCGCTGTTAAAATTGGCAGCACCGTGGTCTTTCCTGGCTACCTGCTGCTCTGAGGCTCTCCAGAGCTGCTGGAAGCTGTTTCTGAAATGTTGGAACATGTTTGGATCATAAATACCCAGAGCTCATCAGAAATCTGTGAGTCAGAGAGGAGGGAAGGGTTGAGGGTGGATGTTGTAGAAACCCCAATCCCAAAATCTCAATGACAGAATAAAGTAGATTCATGCTCTGCCACCTGTCCTGTCCCCACTACAGGAGATTTTCCCTGTCCCCTACAGAACTCTTTTCCTTTTTTGTGTGTTTGGGAAGAGGGATTTACCCTATGGAATGTCAGATTAGTGCTAGGTTGTATCCATTAAAATACAGGTTCATGCAATTCAGTCACAAAGGAAAGTTAACAGAGCAATAATGGGGTGATAATCGAACAATTCCTAATTTCAAAAGCAAAATAGAGTGAATCCCTAGTACAGTGCAAGAGCTGAATGCTGATTCCTCTGATCCTTTTGAAACTGTGCAGCTCAGGCAGGAGAGTCAACTTGAGGTGAGTTGATCAAACCTTCTCTATGGAAAAAAATCCTTTGAAAGTTTCCCAACCCACACAGAGCAGGGTCTTGGCTCTCAGTGCCTCAGACTGATCTCCCTCTGCTTCATGTGATGACAGATCTTCAATATTCTTCCCAGCAGAATAAGGGGGAAAAGCTGCTGCTGCTGCTTCAGTGTTCTTGCACTGTGATTTTGCAAAATCCAGAATGAGAAAATGCCTCAGGCAGGTCTGAGACACAAATATCCAGGAGCTACAGCATGGGCAGCATCCTCCTGAAAGAAAAGAGTAAAAAAAAAAAAGAAAAAAGAAAGAAAACAAGAAAGAAAAGTGTTCCTGCTTCTTGAGCTTTGGCACAAAACTCTTTGCAGTCAGCTGGGCTGTGGCTGGAAGAGAGGCTGGTCTTGCTCAGAACAAAAATTAATTAATCCTTGCACTGGGAATTGTGTTCCTTGTGGGAATTTGAAAATATTTAAGTGGCCAAGAGAAGCTGTGAACGTGTCCCCATCACTGCCATCTCCTTCATGTGCTCAGAGAATTAAATCTGTGCAAATTCACAGATTTGGGGCTGTGGCACAGCAGAGACCTCTCTGTCCCCATTGCAGCTCTAGAATGTGGCAGGAGACTGATATTTGAAATATCCTGGAAAAAAAAAAAGCAATTCCAGGTGTGCCTCTGCCTTTTCTGCTCCTTTAGGAGCTGGGGGGATTTTTTTATTTTTTGTTTGGGTTTTTTTTTTTTTCTGTTATAATGTGGATTTTAAGGAGTTCTTTCCTAATATTTTTCCCAGAAATTCTTGGAATTTTGGCAGATTTTGAGTATTTTAGTGAAAATTTTAGGACTTTTTGGACCATTTTTAATGTGATTTTTTGTGGGGTTTTCTGCCATTTAAAGTCAGATTTCCCTTGGAGTTTTTCCCACCCATTTTCCCTTTTTTTTTTCTCCTCAGAAATCCCTGGAATCTCACTGGTGTTTGGGGTCATTTTTGAGTTCTACAGTGCAAATATTAGGACTTTTTTGGCCATTTTTAGCATGATTTTGGGGGCATTTTTGCATTTCTTAGTGAGATTTTTTTTTTTCATTTTTCTCATTCTTTAAGCTGAATTTTCCCTTGATGCTTTTCCTAGAAATCCTCAGAATTTTTGCAGCTTTGGGGTATTTCAGTGCAGATTTTGGGTGTCCAATGACTGATTTTAGGACTTCTTCACATTGGATGTGGCATTCAGTGCTCTGGGCTGGTCACAAGCTGGGGACCAGTCACAGCTTGAACTCCATGGGCTGGGAAAGTTTTTTCCAACATAAATTATTTTCTATTACAAAACCTTTTTTCCCCTGCAAGAATATTCCTAGAAAACCTTTATTTTTGCTCACAGTGCTGCACTTCTCCACTGGTATTTGCATTGCTGATTATTTGGCCTTAGGAGAAGAGTTGCTCTGCTCTCAGCAGCTGCTGGCTTTCCTTTCCAGAGGAGATGGATTTGTTTTTTCCATCCCTGAATAATTTAGATACTATTCATAGCTTAAAAATATGACTTTGCAGAGTAACGAGGTGCTTGTATGAGGCTGAAAATGAATGTTCTGATGTATTTCCACCTGCAAATTACAAAACTGCTGCGTGGAGTTTGCTGTGACAAAGCTTTAGGGACTCCAGTTCAGTCTGCATTTAATCAATTTGTTTTGTGGAGGAAAATCTATATCAAATCTGGCAGCCTTTTTAATGGGTAGGTTTCAGAAATGAAATTATGCCTGATTCTGGTTCCAAATGTGCTGTGACATTAGTGTTTAAAAGAAAAATTAAAATTACATGTTTTGCTTCTCTTCATTGTGAAATGGGCAGGCATTGTGTATAAAGAGATTTGTTTCAGTTTTTAAATCTTTTTAACAGGTTTTGTCACCCTCTAAAACCTTTTTAATAGTTTTTGTCACCCTCAACTGATATTGGTTGGGAGTGGAGCCCCAGCATAAGAAATGTCTCATAATTGGAAAAACAAACATTTTCTGGCTGGTTTGTATTAAAGAAAACACTTAGCCTGGAGTTTTGGATTGGGCTGGTGACATAAATCAATAAGATGCTCCAAGCTGAGGCAAATACTCAATTCTTTGTTTGGAAGACGTGAGCAGTGACACAAGTGGGACCCTCTCATCCCCAGTCCCTCCCACACAGTGTGAAGATATCAGACAAAAGATATTGGGGAGAAATTCCTGCCTGGCAGGGTGGGGAGCCCTGGCACAGAATTCCCAGAGCAGCTGTGGCTGCCCCTGGATCCCTGGAGTGTCCCAGGCCAGGCTGGACATTGGGGACAGTGAAGGTGTCCCTGCCATGGCAGGGGTGGCACTGAATGGGATTTAATGTCCTTCCCACCCAAACCCACAGAGTTTCTGTGAATATTTCCATTGCTTGGCAGCTTCTCTGGAGCCTCCTGCAGCAGAGGAGAGTCTGATCCCTGAACTTTGTGCTGCCAGGACCTACCCTGTGATGCTGTCCAGGCTCTGGAGGTGCCTGTGGGATGCTCCTCTCTGCTCCTCTCTGCTCACTTCAGCTCTGAGTGGAGGCATTCTTAGCATTCCTTCCAGTCTGCATCGTAGCTACAAACATCTAATCACACTTCTCCACAACAACTGGCCTGTAAATTAACATTAGAATGGATAGTGAGGGTTTGTAATTACTCAGAAATGTCACTGGGCTGGAAGCATGCAGGGCTCTGCCTGTCAGCAGCTTTCCCTCTCCTGCTTCTTGGATCTTCCTGCAGGTGAAAAATTCATTTTTCTGGGGTTTTGTTGTCCTGAGCAGCATCTTGTTGTAATGATTGTCCTGGTAATGGTACAGGAGTGTCCCCAAAGTGAGGGACCAGCCTCAGGGGAGCTGGATACATCACTGAATTTGTTTGCTGAGCTAAAATGTCCCAGCCATTTCTAAACACCACCAGCTTCTGCTTTCTTCTGTCCCATTCCAATTTTTATATTTATTTCTTCAGACAGAACAGGCACTGGAATGGCTGGAAGAGTTGCCTTTGGCAGGGATGGGGATGCTGCTCCCAGAACTGGCTCTCAGAGGGAGGGGAGCAGAAATTTTGGAATTGTGTCTCAAATCCTGCCTTGGGCAGGGCAGTAGCATCCTTCCTGCTGCCAATATCTGGAATATCAGGGTTATTCCCCCAGGAGAATTCCCACTTGCTGCCCATCTCTGGAATATCAGGGTTATTCCCCCAGGAGAATTCCCACTTGCTGCCCATCTCTGGAATATCAGGGTTATTCCCCCAGGAGAATTCCCACCTGCTGCCCATCTCTGGAATATCAGGGTTATTCCCCCAGGAGAATTCCCACCTGCTGCCCATCTCTGGAATATCAGGGTTATTCCCCCAGGAGAATTCCCACCTGCAGAGGGACACGAGGGCTGCAGCTCTGGGGGTGGTTGCTGCTTCACCAAACTGACTCTGGAATTTTTGGCTCCCTGTGTGGGCAGCACTGCAATTCTCTCCTAGCTTGGCTTGGAGCAGCTGCATCTCCTGGTGTATCAAAAATGAGTTTTTCATCCCCTAAGGAGAGCTCCAGGTGGGTAGTGCAGTGTGGTTGATACATCCCATCCTAGAACTAAACTGGGAATTATCTACAGCTCCATTCCCAGCTTCCTTCAGCCAGCATTTCCTTTTGGGAGAAGAATGATCTGCCACGAATTGAGGCTGCTGCCTTTTTGTGGAAAGGGGGGAAGGAATGAAATAATAGTTAATACTTAATGCATATGAGCAGAGATGCTGCTGGGGTTGCCTAGCAGCCACTTAGACAAGCAAGAGAATAAAAAGAGCTGAGTGAATGTGTTTGGAGCTGGTTCCTTGGTCTGAGGGTGGAATCTGACCCATGCAGCTTTTTTTTTTTTTTTTTTTTTTTTTTTGGGAGGGGGAGGAGATGGTGGAATTTACCACTAATGGATATTTTAGCTCTGGATCATCTCTATCCACTCCCCCACCCCCATCTGGTTTTCCTTTTCAGTTTTTTTTCAAGTGTAACTTGGAGAGCTTTAGCCAAAGGGAGGTGTTAAAGTTTTATGTGGTTTTTCTGGAGATGGAATAGGCAAAAAAAAAAAAAAAAAAAAAATCCCTCAAAGAGATTTTTTCCTTCTATTTAGGATGGTATCTCTGGCAGTCTGGAGATCATTAGCATTTCATGGCCTCTTCAATATACTGCTCAGTAAATGCTGTAGAGACTGGAAATAACTCCTGCAGTCCCACTTAACACTCCTTGCATTGCTCTCCTTCCTGCAAGAAGTTCATTTCATCTTCTGAAAAGCAAAAGTAGAAAGAAACTTTTGGGAAAAAAAAGGGGGGGGAAGGGGTTTGAGCTCCTCTATGAGTGCAAATAAACTCCTTCCCCCACGAGACCAGAAATTCCCCAAAGTATAAGGTTGGGTTAAAACCCACTAGGAGATAAAAATAAGGAAGGCTGACAGTTTAAATAGTGATTTTCTGAAATCGTGTTCTTCTCTTGACTTTTTTTTTTTTTTTTTTTCAGTGAAAGTTGGAAAGCTGGAAACCCTTTTCCTTGTCAGGCTCTTGTGGGAGTTACAGGACTCCAGCAACTGGAATCCTAAAACCTCCTCTGCCATCCACACTTGAGAGGTGTGAACTCTCAATTTTAATGTGTTTTCCTCATCCCAGCAGTAATTTTTAGCATATTAAAACAGGGAAAAGGGCACTTAGGAGAAAGAAATGAAGTGAGAAGCATCTTGGGCTGAATTTGGAATAAATATAGTGGGTCTTTGAGGGCAGCTGGTCTCTTTTACACTCTGAGAGGAGCTGATGGCTCTTGGGTCAGTGCCAGCAGAGATGTCCCTGTAGGAATTCTGGTGTAAGGAGCAGGGGGGTCTAGCAGGGAGTTTGGGCTGGGCTGTGGGTGAGACCAGAGCTGGCAGGAGGTTGGTCACATCCACCTTTGCTGCTTCTGTTCTTGTGACCAGAATTCTCTTTGAAATCTTTCACTTGGCCAAATGTCCCAGTGCCAAAACATCTTTTCACCATTTTCACACAGTTTGGAGGCTGCAGTGCTGAAGGTGGCCTTAAAGCAATGATGGGATGGGCAAGGGTTGAATGAGCTTGGTTTGATTGATTTTTTCATTAATGAGTGTAAATGCTCTCAGATCACCTCAGAGAGCTACAGGTGCTGTCTGTGTTGTTTCTTTGTCAGGGAGAGGCTTCAAATCATCACTTCTTAATTTCCAGTTGTCATTTTTAAGTTGCACTTGCCTGTCTTTCTTAAGTAGCTGCTCTTTGTTGAATGCTGCTCTGAACATCTCCAGCAAAACAGAATATTTCTGGGCTCAGAATATTTCTGGGTTTCCCCTTCTCATGCAGGGCAGTTCCCCTGAGAGGGAGAGAAAATACTGAAAGACCAAGGAGTAGTTTGGGGACTGGATCAGCAATAGCTGAGGGGAAAAAATCCTTAGACAAAGAACCAAAATTTTGGAAGACTTTCTTTAAAATGTGCTCAGAATTTTGACTTTTATTTTTCATCCAGTGGATGGGTGATTCCAGCTTTTTATGACATGAGAAGTGACACAGCACGCTGGGGGCTGTGCATTCCATCAAAGGCTGGGCTTTATCCTGAAGGTCTTTCCCAATTTAGTGATTCTGTGATCAGTGGCAAAACACCTGGAGAAACACCAAAGGAAGCTCTGAAAGCTGGAAATCCCCAATGCTGAGTTTTTCTTGCTCACTGCCAAGGTGAACTGAAGTGATGCCACTGCTTAAGCTTAGATTAAAAAGCTGGAGAAACAAATTCTGGGAACCTGTGACAGCATTCTGTGGTTTCACTGGTGATCAGCAAGCACAGCAGAACTTTTATGTGTTAGATCAGACCACAGCACCCAGGACAATGATGTTTCCACCAGCCCAACAAAAGCCTTTCTCTGTTCTTTATTTCCCCAGAGCAAGCTCTCCCTTAAAATCCTCCCAGTGTCTCGACATTTTTGCTTATGATTAATTACCTCAAATTCTAATGTAAAAAAATCGATGTGGAGAATTTCAATTAGCTTTCCATGATCGTGGCACTAGAAGAAAACATCCTTTTGATTAATTTCTCCTCTTATCAAATCAGAGGACACTCCAAAACCACACACCCCCTTCTCCCAAAAACTCATTTCCCAGCCAGGCTGCCTTTCCCTGCATTCACAGCCACCACCAAGAAAAGCAAACCTGTTTTAAGTAAACTCAACCCTGCTTGAAAGTGATCTAAATTCTGCTGGAAAACTTGGAGGGGGTGGCACTGGATGGGCTTGAAGGTCCTTCCAATCCAAACCATTTTGTTTGGAGGGATCTACAAATAGGTAGAGGGAAAAAAAAAAGAAATAAGTTGAAAGAGAACTTGCTGAGAGAGACTTGAGTAGTTTACACCCAGCTCCATAAAAAGCTCAATTCCTCAATATTATTATTTTAAAAAACCCCAGCCGAACAAAAAGATTTCTCTCCCGAGCATCTGCTTTGACGAGCCCGCTAATCCGTTTATTCTGAAATGACAATTCAATAAATTAAACCCCGAGCGAAACAAAGCGGCGGCGGCGCCCGCGGGCTCCCCCCGCTCGCGGTTCCCATGGCAAAGGCGTTATTTGTCCTTCCCCTGGAAGGGCTCCTGCAAATTCCCAAATACCCGCTGACATGTTGGGCGGGATGGGGATGTTTGGTTTGGGAAGCGCTGCCCGCGTCGCTCGGCAACGGGAGGGGACCGGGAGGGGACCGCGTCGCCATGGCAACAGCGCCCCAAACATCGCATCCTCCATCCCGCCAGCCGCGCCTTCCTCACAGCTCCGGGCTCTTCCTCACTGCCCCGGGCTTTTCCTCACGGCCCCGGGCTCTTCTTCCTCACGGCCCCGGGCTCTTCTTCCTCACGGCCCCGGGCTCTTCCTCACCGCCCCGGGCTCTTCCTCACCACCCCCGGCTCTTCCTCACGGCCCCGGGCTCTTCCTCACCACCCCGGGCTCTTCCTCACCACCCCCGGCTCTTCCTCACGGCCCCGGGCTCTTCCTCACCGCCCCGGGCTCTTCCTCACCACCCCCGGCTCTTCCTCACGGCCCCGGGCTCTTCCTCACCACCCCCGGCTCTTCCTCACCGCCCCGGGCTCTTCCTCGCCACCCCGGGCTCTTCCTCACAGCCCCGGGCTCTTCCTCACGGCCCCGGGCTCTTCCTCACCACCCCTGGCTCTTCCTCACCACCCCCGGCTCTTCCTCACAGCCCCAGCCTCTTCCTCACCGCCCCGGGCTCTTCTTCCTCACCGCCCCGGGCTCTTCTTCCTCACCGCCCCGGGCTCTTCCTCACGGCCCCAGGCTCTTCTTCCTCACGGCCCCGGGCTCTTCCTCACTGCCCCGGGCTCTTCCTCACCACCCCGGGCTCTTCCTCACCACCCCGGGCTCTTCCTCACCGCCCCGGGCTCTTCTTCCTCACCGCCCCGGGCTCTTCCTCACCGCCCCGGGCTCTTCCTCACCACCCCCGGGCTCTTCCTCACCGCCCCGGGCTCTTCCTCGCCTGCCACGGGACTTTGGGAGCTCTGGATGCTTCACAGAACTCCTCAGAGGGGTCCCCAGAATCACTCAGAAGGGTCCCCAAAACCTTTCAAAGGAGTCCCCAAAATCTCTCAGAGGAGTCCCCCAGAATCACTCAGAAGGGTCCCCAAAACCTCTCAGAGGGGTCCCCAAAATTCCTCAGAAGGGTCCCCAGAATCCCTCAGAGAAGTCCCCAAAACTCGTCAGAAGGGTCCCCAAAACCTTTCAGAGGAGTCCCCAGAATCACTCAGAGGAGTCCCCAAAATCACTTAGAGGAGTCCCCAAAACTTCTCAGAAGGGTCCCCAAAATCTAACAGAGGAGCCCCCAAAACCTCTCAGAGGGTCTCCAAAATCACTCAGAGAAGTCCCCAAAACTCCTCAGAGGGATCCCCAAAATCCCTCAGAGGATCCCCAGAATCACTCAGAGTGGCCCCCAAAACCCCTCAGAGGGGTTTCAGAATGAGCAGTGAAGGCATTTCCCCCCTTCCCAGTTTATGGTTCAAATGGGTTAAAATCTTCCCCAAATGACCCAGCCCGTGGTGGGTTTGGTGGGATGAGGTGGAACTGGGGGTGGTGGGATTTAGGGCATGGTGGGATGAGATTTGGGTTTGGTTGGATGAGGTGAGGTTTGGGGATGATGGGGTTTAGGGCATGGTGAGATGAGGTGAGGTTTGGTGGGATGAGGTGGAACTGGGGGTGGTGGGATTTAGGGCATGGTGGGATGAGATTTGGGTTTGGTGGGATGAGGTGAGGTTTGGGGGTGGTGGGATGGGGTGGGATTTGGGGTCTCAGGGCCCCTGTCCAGCCAGAGCAGAGACAGAAAGGTCACTGGGGTGGGCTGAGCTGCCCAGCACAAAGCCACCCTCTCGTTCTCCAGGCCACAAATGGTGCCCACAGGAATTTATTGCCTGGATAAACGATCTCAATTAATTCTGGTTCTGTAGCAGTCAGTTCTCTTTCTTTGGGACAGTGGGAACTGTTGCAGTGAGAAGCTGTTGGAAGCCTTTATCTCCCATTCCTGCAGGATTTCCTTACAGTTTCTCTTATTGCTGTCCTCACCAAAAATCCACCAGTGCTCTTCTCCAAGTGCAGAATATTCAAATCCATGTTCCCAAACTGCATTTTTAGGACATCTACAGCAGCCTTCTGTTTGCCTTTCCAGGGAGAATTGCCTGTCTCTAGATAGTTTCTATCTTCTATTTGGGGTCTTGTTTAGTCCTGGAATCTGTGCCAGTCACCAGCAGCTTTATGATCCTTAAATTCCCACAAAAAAATCCCCAGCTCCTTCCCCCTCCTCACTGGAGCAGTGCAGTGCTGGGGAAGCAATTGCTGATGTCCCTGTGCTGCTGAAATGTGCACTGGACACAGTGATGGAGTGGCTGAAGAGCTGCTGGGAGTTTAATTTTGGGCTACCCCATGTGACTGAGGAGTGGCTGGAGATAACAGAACCATGGAATGGTTTGGGCTGGAAAGGTCCTTAAAGCCCATCCAGTGCCACCCCTGCCATGGGCAGGGGTCCTTCCACTGTCCCAGGCTGCTCCAAGCTCAGTGCTTGGGCACTGCCAGGGATCCAGGGGCAGCCACAGCTGCTCTGGGAATTCCATCCCAGCCCCTTCCCACCCTCCAGGGAACAATTTCTTTCCAATATCCCATCTAACTCTGCCTTCTGGCAGTTTGAAGCCATTCCCTGTGTCCTGTCCCTCCAGGCCTTTGTCCAAAATCCTTCTCCATTTTCTGTGGAGTGCAGGAGCAGAGCTCAGATTTTGTGGTGGTTGCTCCCCAGTTACACCAGTTTCTGGTTCAGGGCAATGCTGCCTGTGTTGTGCTGAGCTGGGACAACCTGGAACCTCTTCCTCCTTTTCCTCTTCCTCTTCTGCCTCCCAAACTACAAATTCCCAGTTCATCCTACAGTTCACCCCATGGTGGGATTTTCTGGAGACCCAGAGCCCTGACTCCACTGATGCTGTACAATTTGAGACAAAGTCATCTCTTCTCCAAAGAGCCCCAGTTTGTGTTTGTTCTGCTTCACTTTGTGAGGCACCACCACACTCATGAGTAGTGCTGTGTAAATAAATAGCAACACCCTGAGCTGTGCTGGCAGCAGTTCCTGCTGTGCTGGCTGGGACCAGCTGCTGTGCTGCCCCTCATCCCCATGGAATACTGCAGAAATCCCTATGGAATACTGCAGAAATCCCTATGAATTACTGCAGAAATCCCTATGGAATACTGCAGCCAATCCACATGGAATACTGCAGCAATCCCTATGGAATACTGCAGCCAATCCCTATGGAACACTGCAGCAAATTCTCATGCATTACTGCAGGGAATCCTTATGGAATACTGCAGCCAATCCCTATGGAGTACTGCAGCAATCCTCATGCAATACTGCTGAAAATCTCCATGGAACACTGCAGCAAATCCTCATAGAATACTGCATCAAATCTCCATGGAATACTGCAGCAATTCCCTATGGAATACTGCAGCCAATCCCTATGGAGTACTGCAGCAATCCCCATTCAATACTGCAGCATTTCTCCATGCAATACTGCAGCAATCCTCATGCAATACTGCTGCAAATCTCCATAGAACACTGCAGCCAATCCCTATGGAATACTGCAGCAATTCTCCATGCAATACTGCAGCCAATCCCCATGGAATGCTGCAGCAATTCCTGCTTCACACTGAAATCCTCAAAAGGCTGCTTGGTCTTAAAGCCAGTGCAGGGCTGTCTAGTCTAAGCAAGTAAAAAAGGAGGATTGGTGAGCTACAGGTGTGAGTTAACCTGATCTCTTGGAATTCATCTCAAACAAGTGACACTTTCCATAGTTCTCTGACGTCTGCCAAGCTATAAAAGCCATAGGACAAGCTATAAAAAGCAGCACCAAGGTTTGCAGTTCCTTGTTCCAAAATGAGCCCAATTCAGCCAGAGGAGGATTAGCTGTACCCAGGTACCTGGGATTGTCCTGGGATCAGGCACCAGCAGAGCCACAGACTGCAGGGGACAAAGAACCAGAGACTGGTTTGGCTGATGATGGAAACTTTTAGATGTGTCCTGGAAAGGAGCCTTTGAAATGCTTTTGTGCCAGATTTTTCCTGGAGATGCTGTTTTCTCACATGGGCCTGGAGGGACAAGACACAGGGAATGGTTTCAAACTGCCAGAGGGCAGGGATGGATGGGATATTGGGAAGGAATTGTTCCCTGGAGGGTGGGGAGGGGCTGGGATGGAATTCCCAGAGCAGCTGTGGCTGTCCCTGGATCCCTGGCAGTGCCCAAGCACTGAGCTTGGAGCAGCCTGGGACAGTGAAGGTGTCCCTGCCATGGCAGGGGTGGCCCTGGATGGGCTTTGAGTTCCCTTCCAACCCAAACCATTGGGGGATTCTATTTCAGAATATTTCTGTTTTCAGAAATTGTACTTCCCCCATTGAATCACTGTTCTGGGAAACCCCTACAGTGCATATATTAAGAATATGGGAAACAATCAATTCAAGCCCAGAACTTGTGCTTGTTTTCACCAGGTAACACCAATGTGTTTGTTACAGCCTGGACATGGAGAGCACTGGAGTGTGACTTTTAATTCCTCCTTCCAGATGTGAAAGCATCCTCACTGCTCAGCAGACACCCAGATGTTGTTTCTCAGCTAACATTTGCCATCATTGTAGGAAAACTTTTCTGAAGTCAAGGTTCAGGTGCTTTATAAGAAAGAAATAAGGAGTTCCACTTGTTGCCAGGGTTGTTCTGCACTAAAAATCTGGAATCTCTTGGACTTTTCTTACCAATAAACAGCAATGGGATTGCTGGGGGGCTGCACTGATGATCCCTGAGGGATCCAGCTCAGCATATTCTGGGATTTTCTATTGAAGAGCAGCAGAGCAGGAACAGGAACATTTTCAGACCTCAAGGAATCCAATCCTGGCTTTTGATGCCTGGAGAGTGTTCAGGTTATTAACCCAAAAGGAAACAGGACAGGTTTTTGTATGGGAAGGATGTTCCCAACAATATTTTGCCCCTGTTCATGTCTGAGATTCCTACACTTGGGATTTGATTTTGCCAGTAATTCCTAAACTTTGTGGCTTCTGCTCTTCAATTTTATCTGGCTCTAAAGGAAACTCCAAATTACAGGGCCAGCACAGATCCATTCCTGACTCTTCTGTCCTCAAAGTTAGTTTTAAAGAAACAGCAGAGATTAGTGCACTGCTGTTACACAACATTTATGTGTGTATATATATATTACTTGACTTTATTCTGTGAAACCTAATTAAAGACTGAGTGTATATTTGTATTTCAGTATATTATTAACTTGCTAATAAAAGCCATTTCCAAATTTGTATTTTTCCATGAGGACCAGGTTTCTGGAAAAAAAAAAAAAACAACCCCAGCTATAGTGCCTGCTGCCCTTGAAAAGTGTGTTTTGGGTTTATCTGTGTTTCCAGGTAACTGGAGCTTGTAGACAAGCAGTGTTTGCTTCTGTTTTAAATTAATTTAACCTAATCAGTGGCAGGGTCTGGTGCCTTCTCTTGTTTATAAAATTTTGAAGCAGTATAATGAGTAGTCTCTTCAGAAAGCTTCTTTTCAAGTTTCTTGGCATGTTTGCTTCCCACTTGCATTCCCCTCCACTTAACAGCACTGTTGGGAAGGGGAGAGGACACTGAGGGTGAGGTGGCTCAGGTGCCAACTGCCTGGGAGGGGACAAGGACATGTCCTGTGTGTCAGAGATGGCCCAAAGCCTCACCTTGGCTTCTGGGTGAGGAGGGGCTGGGTGTGCTCCACCCTTGGGATGGGGCTGGAGCTGCTCTGGGGGGTGCCAGGGACTGTCCTGCTCTGTCCCAGGCTCCAGGGGTGGCTCAGTGACACCTCAGTGTGGGATGGAGAGTTCTGGTGCTGAGGTCAAAGTTTGGATGAGCCAAGGCTCTGTCTGATCTTAACCTGCTCACACATCTTCCAGGACCTGAGGGGCTGGCAAGGGAACTGGAGAGGGGCTCTTTGTCAGGAACTGGAGGGACAGGACACAGGGAATGGCTGCCACAGCCAGAGGGCAGGGCTGGATGGGATATTGTGCAGGAATTGTTCCCTGGGAGGGTGGGGAGCCCTGGCACAGGGTGCCCAGAGCAGCTGTGGCTGCCCCTGGATCCCTGGCAGTGTCCCAGGCCAGGCTGGACATTGGGGACAATGGGAGGTGTCCCTGCCAGGGCAGGGGTGGCACTGGATGGGATTTAAGGTCCCTCCAACCCAAATCATTGCAGAATTCTGTGAGATTTCCTGGCTCCCTCTCCAAGGCAGAGCAGCAGCTCATCTTCAGGACTTTCAGAGCAGTTGAGATCCCAGGAATTGCTGTGCCCAGTGGGAATGTCAGGACTGGCAGCTGAACAAACACCATGGACAGGGATTGAATTGAGTTCAGGTGCTGAACAAACAGAGTCCCAAATGCTTTGAGCTGCACCCACTGCTCACAGCCAAGGTGGGAGCTCTGCTCTCTCAGCATCCCTGAGGAAAAGAGAATTTCCAAGTGGGAATGCTAGGCAGAACAGGCTCTCCTTGGCTCAGCCATCAAAACCAGAGTTTCTTTTGATTTCCCATCTGAGAGAACTGGAATAATGTTTTTCCAAAACAGAGATGGGGGCACACCATGGTCTTGGTTGGGAGCCATGTCCTGCTCCTGTGCTCCTCCACCTTGGGAGCTTTTATGGGTGTGATGGTTTTGAAAGCAAAACCAGTGAGAGACTCCATGTCAGAAATACAATTTAATAGGAAAAAAAAAAAAAAAAAAACAGAAAAATAAAATACATGCAATAATACAAAAGAAAAAAAACATTGATAATCAGAATACAACCTGACACCCTGCTAGTCAGGGTGGTGGCAGTCCAGATGAAGTGATCTTTCTGTAGAAATCCTGGCAGTGATCCTGGTAGCTCTTGTTCTCTGGAAACCAGTGGAAAAGGCTGCTCTGGTGTTCCAAATCTCAGTTTTTATCTGGGTAGGAAAGGCTTGGCTCCTCCCCCCGGGTGGAGCATCTCCCAGTGGGATGATGGAATTTTATCAGCCATGCACTGGGATTCAATGGCCATTAACAGGAGATATCTCCTGGAGGGAGGATGGGCTGTGGAAAGATAAAAAACATTTTTTTAACAGCTGGCCTATTAGCAGAGGATATCTCCCACTGAGATAAGGATCACTGCCCCACCTGGTTTAACAGATGGTGACAGAATACAGACTTTGGGCACATCTTTACATTGTAACCCAGGACACTGAGCAATGGAAAAAAAAAAGAAATTGGTGTATTCCTGACTGGAATTTCTGTTATTCCTTGGAAGTCTCAACCTTTGGAGACACGAGCAGCAGGGATGAAGGATGTGTGTGAGGCAGGAGCCAGGCTGGGTCTAACACAAATATTTGCCTCAGAGGAGGGAGAAGTGACTTGATCCATTTTCATTCACATCAAATAAACCAGTTCCTCCTTCCAAAGGATGAAACACTTCCTTTCTGTGCCCTGCTTCAAGCACAACCAATGCCTTTTCAGGGCAAGTTATTGCATGGAGACTGAGCCAGAAAAGTTGAATGAAATGGAAAATATTTAAGAAAGTTTTCTTTAGTAAAATAACTGTGGCCTAAAGTGTGGTGGGTGAAGTAGATGGATACTTGCAACTGCTAGAAAATAATCAAAATCAGCCATTCCTTGCATTACTTTTATTATTTTCAGTCTGTTTTGAGAGTGTTGAGAATTCTCAGTAGTGAAATCATTAAATGTAAATTCCCTGGTTCCTTTTTCTGCAGTCAGGGGAGAAAATACCATTTAGAGCTCATCTAGAACATGATGGTTAAATAGCATTTTTATTTCTCCTGCATTTTGTTATTGCTGTTCTGGTTTTCCCATTTATCTAAGCTCCAAGCCAACTAAACCTGAATAAAATAACCAAAAAACTATTTTTAAATGTAAGCCTTCCCTTCAAAATGTGCAAAAAAATGCACAAAATCAACCAAAAAAACCAAGGGAAAACCTGGATTTCAATTTTGATCCTTGCAGGTCAGTGATGGGAATGAGAAATTGTCTTGTTTTGTTTTGTTTTTAGTTATACTGCAGCCTTCCTATTATTTTCAGTAAAATAACAGGTATCAGGAGATTTTTATTAAAAATTCATAGCTGTATCATGGACTTGCATATGGAAATGGGGTTGGATGAGATTCCCTGGGTAATTCACCCCCTGGTCAGCCTGAGATTCATTCAGCAAAAGAAAAACCTGGAGCACAGACTGTGCCAGCTGAGGCTGTTGGCTGCACTAAACCTCATTAATTCCTTTTAATATTAAAGATGAACAAAGGTTATTTGTTGTATTAATTGAAGGGGAATTTTCCTGTACAAAATGCCAATGGCAATCCCATCCACCTCCAGGTTTCCTACAATTCTGGTGCACGCAACACTTTTAGCTCTACCATGGAATTTTTAAGGTTGGAAAAGATCTGTAAAATCAAGTCCAATAAATACAAATCTTGCTGTAGCTGAGTTTGTCTGTCTCCTGTGTCCGTAGAGATTTTAGCTGCAGATTTATTTTCAATTCTCACAATGGGAAGTGTCTGACAGCCTGCACAGGTGATGATTTGAAATTCAGGATTCCTGGGTTTACCTGGAGAGCCAAGGCTGTTGGCATTTGAAGAACACCAGAAATAAAAAGCCCAGCATAATTAGAGCAGCTTCACCTGGAAAAATAAACTTTTCCCACCTTTAGCTCTTAATTTGAAATAAAAGCTGTGGAGTTTCGTGGTGGACTTGGCAGTGATGGTGGTTGGACTTAATGATCTTTTTGGGAAAAGGTCTTTTTTTGGAAAAGGTCTTTTCCAACAGAAATGGTTCTATAAATACATTCTTCAGGCATCAAAAATCTGATTTAACATTTCCTGTACCTCTAGGCAATCGTTTTCCTGTTGGATTTTTATGCCCTACATTTAAATCCCCTTTGAGAAGTTGTTAAGCCCATTTATGAATGGCAAGGACAGGGGCAGTGGATTTCTTACCCATGGAGGTAATAACACCCATCAAGGTTTACTGGGAAGCTTAAGCATAAGTAGCTATAAAAAAAAAACTTTATCCCAGAGGTCAAATAATTGATTGTTCTTAAAAGTAACAAAAAACTTACTGAGGATATTTTCCTTTGCCCAGTATTACATTCTATTTCAAAAGTCCTGGCAGAAATAAAAGGATGTAATAAAATAATTTGAAAAGCTTAAATACGACCAAAGGATGACCAATCAAGTAAGCTTCAAAAAGCAAATTAAATAAAATAGTTCATGGTCTGGTTTTTTTCTTCAAATGAGCAAGTGATTCACTGGAACAGCAACAATTTTAATGTTTTGAAAGCAGCATTAATAGAACTGTGTGATTCTGTAGAGGGGAAATTCCTGCCTGGGAGGGTGGGGAGCCCTGGCACAGAATTCCCAGAGCAGCTGTGGCTGCCCCTGGATCCCTGGAGTGTCCCAGGCCAGGCTGGACATTGGGATTGGGACACCCTGGGACAGTGGAAGGTGACCCTGCTATGACAGGGGTGGGATGGGATGATATTTAAGAGCCTTTCCATCCAAAACATTCCATACTTCATGGTTTTCTGAGTTGGCTGCTGCTGTAGGGTAGCTCATAGGTTTTGCATTTTCACCTCAAAGAAATAAGATATAAAATAAGATATATCAAGATTTATAAGATATATAAATACAAGACCTAAATATCCCAGGAGAACCAAGGCTGTGCCAGTCTCACCTCTGATTTATGTGACCTGCTTTTAAAAATTACAGATAAGGTGGAGAGGGAGTTCTGTCCATGTCCAGTGGTCACCTGGACAAATACAATAAACACAAATAGGCAAACAGAATAAAACCAAAAATATTGTGGCCACAATTACAGCAGGAGCAGCTCTGGGCCTGAGGAAGGCAGGAATTTAAATCCCCTTGAATTTGGGGTTGGGAGCTGCCTGGGATGGGTGGCTGCTGCTGGACCAGGTCACACACAGATAAAACATTTCCCTGAACCCTGCTCTGCCCCAGAACTCCTTCCACAGCTGGGGGCTCCACATTCAGCTCCCAAATGTTTGTGTTTAAGGTGCTTAGGAGTTCTGGTAAAACACTCTGTGGAAAAATCCATCTCCTGGGTGGCAGAGCACAGGGAGCAGCCAGGGCCAGCTCTGCCATCAGCCCCCCCTCCCCAGACTTTTTTGGGGTGCAGGGGATGCTGCTCCATCCTCATCCTCAGCACCTGAAGGAGTCACTGATCTCCCCCTGCTGCCTCCTCCTTTCCCCCCACTCTCCATTCAAACCTGAACACAGGAAATATTTTGAGCTGCTGCTCTTATCTCTGTTTTCCCAGCGTTTTGGAGCTGCTTTAGGCAGGAGGGATGAACAAAGGCAAGGCCATTTACATGGAGGCAGCAGTGCCTTATGAATGAAATGAGTTTTTATCAACCCCCAAGGCTTGCTCTGCTCCTCCTTGTGTTTCTGAAAAGCTCTGACAGCCCTCAGAGAGCACTGCTTGAAAAACACCTTGCCTAGGGGAGTATTTGTGGCTTTTTTAGGAGTGGGAAAATTGAAGCACAGGGAAAGGGAAGCATCCTGTTCAAGGTCACAGAATGAGCTGGTGGCAGGACCAGAAATAGCACCCAGAAGTTATTAGGGTTTTTTTTTTCCCCTGAATTTCCTTTCCTGTCCCTGCTGTTTGCTTGGATACCAAGATAGCTGTGTGTAAACAGAAGGTTTCCAGAGGCAGCAGCCTCAATATCTGCCTGATTCATTCAGTGATGATGCAACCTGGAATCCAGATGTCTGTGATGCCTTCCAGGACCTTGGTGGCCCTTGTGACATCACTGGCCACGTTGAGCAACCAGGGCTTTAAACTTGTCTCTCTCTGAAATGCCAATGTGCTGAATAAATCCACTGTAAGGAGACCTTGTAGCAGCTTTTTAGTGTCTGAAAGGTGCCTGTGAAAGAGCTGGAGAGGGATTTTTTATAAAGACGTGCAGTGACAGGACAAGGGGAATGGCTTTAAGGTGAAGGAGGGCAGATTTAGATTAGAAATTAGAAATTAAAAAGGAATTTCTGGCTGTGAGGGCAGTGAGGCCCTGGCACAGGGTGCCCAGAGCAGCTGTGGCTCCCCTGGATCCCTGGCAGTGCCCAAGGCCAGGCTGGACATTGGGGCTGGAGCAGCTGGGACAGTGGAAAATGTCCCTGGCCATGGCAGGGGATTGGAACAAGAAGAACTTTAAGGTCTCTTCCTACCTAAACCATTCTGGGATTCTCACCACCATTTTACTGCTTTTTCATAGTCAGGTCCATCTGCTCATTTCTCCACAATAAATGACTTATTTTGTTCTACTTCACCCAGAACTGGGAATATCACCTGTGGATGCTGCTGATCCTCTGTGTGACCCACCAGCAGCTTTGTTGATTATTAATTAACTTCTCAGTTTGCAAACTGCCAGTCCCAGGGGCTGCCAGGCTGTCAGAGGCCACAAGACACCTTTTAATGGCTCCTGTCTCCCTTCTGTGAGAGAGCTGCAGGTGGGATAAACCCCTGTGTCTTAGGCCAGGTCTAAGAGGAAGAAGCAAAACTCAGCTCTGGGGGAAGCAGGAGGGCTGGTTCTGAGCCAGTGAATTTCTGCTTAGAGGATGATCCAGAACACTGTGAGGTGAGAAGTGGCTGGGAGGAGAGCACAGAATTTCACAGAATTTCACAGAATTTCACAGAATGCCCAGGTTGGAAGAGACCTTCAAGATCAAGTCCAACCCAGCCCTAACACCTCAACTAGACCAGTGCCACATCCAGTTTTTTTTTAAAACAGATACAGGGATGGTAACTCCATCACCTCCCTGGGCAGATGATTCCAGTACTTTATCACTCTTTTTGTGAAAAACTTTTTCCTGATGTCCAACCTGTGTCTCCCCTGGCACAGATTGGGACTGTGTCCTCTGGTTCTGTCAGTGAGACCAAACCCCACCTGAGCACAACTTTCAGGGAGCTCCAGAAGGTGATAAGCAGGAGTCCTTTCTTAGGTGTTTGCTTCAGAGATGTGGCAGAGCTCAGGGGAGCTCTGGAATTGCTGAGTTTGAGACAGAACAGCCCCTGGATCCCTGGAATGTCCAAGGCCAGGCTGGACATTGGGCTTGGGGCCCCTGGAATGTTGGGAGTGTCCCTGCCCATGGCAATGGGATGAGCTTTAAGGTCCCTTCCAACCCAAACCAATCTATGATGGAAACACAAGACTGAAATACCCCATGAGAGCCAAAGCTATGCCAGTCCCACCTCTGATTTATGTGACTATTCTTAATAAATAAAAACCAGGTGAAGAGGAGAGAGCAGGACTTTGGGAGCCACATTTCCTCTCCTCTTTGGCAGCTGCTGCTTTCTCCATCTCTGGAGCTTTGGCTCAGGTGCCAGGGCAGAGCAGAGCTCTGCAGCACCTTGTGCTGCTCTCTGGGAGCAGAGGAATTCTGTGTGTGCTGTCAGCTTCCCATCAGCACAAATTAACCAGAGCAGATGGCACACACTGATCTGAATCCAATTCTCAGGAAGCACAGGATGGCTTTAATGAGAAGTGAATGATTCTTTCTCCAGGATGTTGCACTGATAAATAAAATAATAACAAGTCCTGTACGTGTGGCTTGGCAGTGCAGGACTTCTCTGTCTGTCTGCCTTGTCTGGAAGTGCCATCTGCAGATTTCCTGGGAGCCTTTGTGTCTGCTGTGCCTGTCATCACTGCCTGGTGGAGCAAACCTGAAAATCACCCTGGGGATTTGTTTTGGCAGCAGACAATTCACCTTCTACCCTGCCCACATCTCTCTGCTCCCTTCTGGTTGCTGAGGGAAAGCAGAATTCAAAATGTATCAGCAAAGATGAGTGGTTGATGGTTTGAATGATTGAACCATGGAATATTCTGGGTTGGCAGGAATCTATAAGGAACATCAAAGTCCAACTCTATCTTTCCTAATGTTCTTTTCTGGTTATAGCTACACTTAAAAGGAAACCTTTTGTAGACTTAGAATGCCAAGAGCTGACCCTGCCAGAACCATTAATAGATGATTAAAATATCTTTGTCAACTCCAGAGAGGTTTTTCTCTTCTGTAACCTCACCATGCTACATTTTACACTCAGAAAACCCTGGGAAGTTTCAAACCCTGGGCACAAGGGACAGACAACAAACACTTTTGGAAAAGTTAGGGGAGTAGATGTAGTAAAAGTGCCATCCTCTCCTTCCAAGTATCTCTACCTGAGCATCCCAAACCCAGCAGTTTTGCATTTAATTGCAAATAATTCAGGGCTGGAGCAGTCAAGGGGTTGTTCCCCTCATTTACTGGGAGAATTATTTGCTGATTCCACAGCACTGTTGCAACTGGAATCTTCTCACATGGAGGTTTTGGCTAAAACCCAGGCAGAGCAGTGATGGGGAGAGGCAGGTGCTGCCTTTATATAGCAGAGCTGCAGGGATGGGGGTGCAGCTTGAGGGGCCTGGGGGGACACAGGAATAAATATTGATTTACTTTTCTCATTTCTGGCTTGTTGGATTAATCTGGTAGCTGTGACTGTGTGGGTTCTGTATCTACTTTTTTTCTCCCAGATGTGAGAAAAATGATTTGCAAGCTCTAGGGTTTTGGGAAGGTTGGGAGAGTAATTATAATCTGCTAATGGGAATATGGAGTATTGGGAAAAAGCCCTTTAAAAACCTGTTTTTTGGAGAATTTTAATATTTGGGGGATTTTGTCAGTGCCTGAAGGAATAAACAGGTAAATTCAATAACTTCACACTCCCCTTGCATTTCTTTTGAACACAAATCAGCAGGTCCAGTGTCCTTCAATTTCTAATTTCTCCTTTTTCCTCTTAACTTGCACAAAGTTGAGGGAAAAGTTTAAATACTGGCGGGAGAAGGGAAACAAAACAAAAGACATCAAGTATTGTTTGGAGGCTCAGCAGTGAGGCTGAGAAAGCAGAAATGACACTGCCAAAAATCTGGATGTTTTTAACCTTTTGATTTTGAAGTGACAGCAGAAACTCTCCTAAAATAGTTTATTAAGCAGGAAGTTTCACAAGAAACTGAGGAAAAAAGGCTCCCCCACCCCCAAAAAAATCCCTCCAAGTGTTGTTGTGTGCTGTGTCAGCATCCCTTGGTGTCCCCAGGGATGGGCACAGGCTGGGGCAGTGCCAGGAGGCAGAGCTGGCACCAGGGATTGAGGATGGCCAGGGCACCCTGAGCATTTTTGGGGCAGGGATGGGATGGGAGGCTGGAGATGCTGCTTGAGATGCTGAATTACTGTTCTTGTGTTCTTCATCTTTGATTATTTCTGGTTATAAACCCAAGCTGGGCACTCCACTTTCCCAGTGATATCTTAGCTAAACTCCAGGAAGGGATGGAGCTTTTTTTTGCAGTAGTTAAAGGTGATGAGGCAGAGAAAGCATTATTTTAAAATCATGCCCCTTCTCTTCCCCATCATGTGTGATGCTCACTGTGACACAATAATTTTCCAACACCACTTTTTGGTTAAATATAGAAATGCATTTTCTGTTCCTTCCCTCTCCTCTCTGTGAAACAATTGTGCAACTTTCTTTTTCCTTAATATAATTCTACATTAAAATTAGCTCCAGGACTAAAAAGAGTCCTGTGTGTAGGATGAGGAGCTGCCTCCCTTTCCCAGCGCTTCCCTCTGGATTTTCCACTGGGGGAATGGAATTTTGCCATCCAAACTCAGGGGTTTGAAGGGTTGGAAGGGGTTTTGGGGGTGGGAGGGTGTGTCTGTGCTGTGCTGTCCCCAATGATGTCCCTGTGCTGTCCCCAGCAGTGAGCATGCAGAGTGCTGAGGGTGGATCAGACCCAGCAGCTCCCGTGGCTCCGGTGGTGCAGGCAGTGCCAGCCTCACAGCAGGTAAGCTGTGCCCTGCAGGGTGTGTGTCCCTGCAGAACAGCCCTTCATCCATGGCTTTGCATCCTGGGGAGAGGGTTTTTAGCTCCTTGAGGTGGTGGGGATAACCTGTTGCTGGGCTTGGTGTTGTTAGTTGAAAATACAGTGTGGGGTTTTGGGGTGTTTGCTTTGGATGGATCTCCTGTTGTGGTTTGGAGTGTCCATAAAAGCAGGGGGAGATGGAGCAGTGCTGAAAAGGGGAGAGGTGAGGGCAGAGCTGGTGCAGGAGGAGCTGGAGGAGCCACGTGCTGCATCCCCAGGGGAGGGGCTGCAGGTCAGGGAGGGGATTCTCCCCCTGCACTGGTGGGGTCAGATTTGGGTCCTGAGCACAAGAAGGGCAGGGACAGGTTTGAGCAGGTCCAGAGGAAATCATGGAGCTGCTCCAAGGGCTGGAGCCCCTCTGATCTGGGGACAGGCTGGGAGAGCTGGGGGTGCTCACCTGGAGAAGGCTCCAGGCAGACCTGAGAGCCTCTTGTAGGGTCTAAAGGGGGCTAGGTGGGATATTGGGAAGGAATTCCCCCCTGAGAGGGTGGGGAGCCCTGGCACAGGGTGCCCAGAGCAGCTGTGGCTGCCCCTGGATCCCTGGCAGTGTCCCAGGCCAGGCTGGACATTGGGATTAGAGCAGCCTGGGACAGTGAAGGTGTCCCTGCCATGGCAGGGGTGGCACTGGATGAACTTTAAGGTCCCTCTAACCCAAACCATTCCATGATTCCATGGTCTCTTCCTTGGATCCCAAGATTTTAATTTTCAGAGGGAGAATTTGTGATTAATATCCATGAATATGCTGCATTTGGGAGAGACACAACAGGAGACAAGTGATGGCTTCAATGAGGAATGGGAGCACCCAGTGCAAAACAGGAAGGGTTAAATGAAACTGGTTCCCTTTTGTTCCTTTTTATGCCTTTTGGGGAACTTTCAAAAGAAATTTCTGTCACAGGAAGCTGGAGGGATGAGAGGATGGGTGGGTGTAACAACTTCATCCTTCTCCAACTCCCAAGTGAGCAGCAGCAGCTGCCATTGGATGCTGATGAAAAGGAGCAATTAAAGATTGGGAATTGGGAGGAATATTGGACTCTGCAGGGGCCATGGACATTCCCATCAGGTGATCCAGAGTGCTGCTGTCACCTCCCAGCCTTGCTGGCGTGGCAAGGATGGGGACAGTAGTGCCCAGCAGTGTCCCCAGGATCAGTAGTGTGGATTTGGCTGGGAACAAAGGCTGGAAAACCTCTGGATTGTGAAATCATCCATCCAGCCTCTGCCTGTGCTGTTGCTGGGACATGGAGCACCGAGTGGAACCCCAGAAAATCCAGGGGATGGTGGAAGACTGCTGAAGAGGAGGAGCATCCAGAACCTTCCCTTCTCACCAGCAGGACAAAGAAAACCCTGGGAATGAGCTGCTGGCAGCAGGAATGGTGTGAGGCTGAAGCCCTCGGGGTTGTTGAGCACTGGTGCCTCTTTCAGAGGGAGCAGAGGCTGTTTGGGCAGGATGGCCTCACCTTCCAGGCTGGGGATGATTCCTTATTTTGGCTGGAAGGTGACAGCAGAGCAGCTGGACAGGCAGTGAGGAGCTGAGCTGGGCAGCTGGGCCAGGGATGTGACATTTGGCAAAAGCAATGCTAGAAAATTGGGAAAAAGTAGGAGAAAGGAAAGAGACTTTGATGCAGGTGGCACTGCCAAGGCTTGACTTCAACAAGGTCTTGTGATGTCCCCATCCTGGAGGGAAAACAGCCAGGTGACATTAGTGTAGGTGTCCTCAGTGCAGGAGCTCCAGGGAATGCAGATGGAGCAACTGCCTGGAGATCGGGGCAGTTCCATAAAGCTGGAATTCTGCTAGAATTGGATTTCTGATATGTTGGGAGGGCTAAAAATCCTAAATATCCATGGATAAGGTAGCCACTAATTATCAATGTTGCTTCTGGGGTTGTTTTGTGGCTCTTTGTTCTGTTGGCCCAATCTCCTGGGTGTTTTTAAGGCCTCCAACCACGGAGGATGTGTCTCCTTGGAGAAGGTTTAAAAGGCCATGGAGATGATTTGCTCTGTTCCCACTCAATCCTTTCTTTCCATCCACCACATCCCCACCTTTGTTTTGCTGGATCTGAAGGTGCTGAGCACTCTGAGATGTGTTGACAACCTCAGACTGGAAGTGGAGAGTGAAACAGGGATGATGGAAATGACAGAGCCAGCACCAGGCAAGGTCCCTGTGCCCTTGGTGGCACTGCAGGGACAGGCAGAACCAGCTGAGCTTTGGTGCTGGCAGGATTTGGTGCCATTTCTTGTTGCAGGAGGCAGAGTGTGGCTGGGCTTAGCAGCTCTGAGAGAAGGAATTTGGCCAAATTCCAGCCAAATGTGGATGTGTGAGGAGTGATTCTTGTTTAGCTGTGGCTGAGCTGATCAATGAGCTGCTGTTTCCTTTCATGAAGGTTTGAAGATGATTCAGAAATTGTGGAGGCAGCTTTGCCCAAATTCAGGGGACTGAGCTCAGGCTGGTGCACCCCACAGGGACACTAATTCCAGGATGCCACTGCTGCTGGTGTCAGAGGCAGGTTGGCCATGAAATTTTGGCAGAGAACACCTGGCTCACCTGTGTTATGGACTGAAATTGTCTCTTCCTGTGTCTTCTTCTTGCAGAGGGTTTTGGTCCAAGCCACAGGCTCAGCTCCCAAAGGGGCACAGATGCAGCAAATCTCTGTTCCCAGAGTCCAGCAGGTTCCACAGCAGGTAATGAACCTGGGGAGAGAACCCCTGCACCAGCACATCCCCACATCCCACACAACTTTAAAACTGTGCTAGATCTAGAAAAATATCTTAATTAAAGAGTTGTGGGCAGTCAGAGAGCTGGGATCACTTTCTACAGCTCTCTCCTTCTTTCTTAGATGACAAAATAAACTCTCCGGATATTTGAAATTTAGAAAGAACCTTTGCTGTAGCTGTTGTCTTTCATGTATTTGAAGATTTGATGGATGCTTTCAACTTAAATTTAAAAGCATTTATTAAATCAAAGCTAAATTAAAAGCAATCTCCTTTGGTAAAGATTTTTTTAAAGATGAAATGTTTGGGGTTTTTTTTAATTAAACAAATTTACTGACTGCACATGGCTCCATAGAAAGGATTGGTGCCAGAGAGCCATGCAATTGTTTTTATTTATTTGAACTTTGCCTTTTCCTGGGCTTGTTTCCTAAGAAACCAGGGATATGTGCTGCTGCTCCTTGTGGACAGCGAGTCTGACTGTCTTAATTTTTTTTCTTTAGTGATTTTTTATTTGGTTGTTCTATTTCAGGGGGAAAAAAATATTGACAGAGGGCAACTCCATCCCTCTCAGAGCAAATTAAAAAGGGGCTGGGGTGCAGCTGGACACTGCCAGGCTCCCTTCTGAAGGAAAGGCTGCAGCATGAGCTCACCCCTCTTAGTCACCCCTAGACACGTGTCCAGAGGAAACCCTGCTCCATTGTTTCCACTGCTCATGGAGCAACCACTTATTTATCTATTTTAACTTGACCTTTGAAAATAAAAACCTCCTTTGGCATTCCTAAGCGTGGAGGGGAAGGGGGCAGGGAGGGTGTTTTTTTTTTTTTCTTTTTTTCTAAAAATCAAAGCCTGAGTATCAAGGTAAGGTTGGAGTTGTGCAGTTTGACCAGTGGTTCCTGAGCAGTCCCTGATTTCTTGGTGCCTGTTGCAGGTGCAGTCTGTGCAGCACGTTTATCCAGCCCAGGTGCAGTATGTGGAAGGAGGAGAAGCTGTTTACACCAATGGAACCATGTAAGATCCTCTCTGAGCTGTCCCCCTGCCCTCCCCCAGGCTCCCTCCAGTGGGAGGAGGAAGAGGAGGAGTGTTTCAGGTGTTCTCTTGGCTGTGAGGGTGGGTTCAGCCACACTCCAGCCCTGGCGGTGGGTGTTGTTCCCTGTTCTCCAGGGAATCATGAAGTTGTTCCCTGTGCCAAGCACTTTGTGTGGTGACATGGGCAGCATTAACAGTGGAATTTCTAAAGTTCATTTTTCTAGGGGAAAAAGGGGGTGTTGGAAGATTTTATAGAGCCAAGGAATTCCAGAATGGCTTGGGTTGGAAAAGACCTTAAAGCTCATCTCCTCCCAACCCCCCAACACCTTCCACTATCCCAGGCTGCTCCAAGCCTCGTCCAGCCTGGCCTTGGACACTTCCAGGGATCCAGGGACAGCCACAGCTGTGCCAGAGCCTCTCCACCTTTAAAATTTCCTCTTCCTCCTGTCTGCTGCGCCCCATTTTGTGCCTCCTTTTGGTCTTCCTTACCCCAGTTCCTTACAAGAGCTCCAGGCTCTGCCCTCACTTGTGATCCTGCATGGCCCAGTGATCCCAGCACAGCTCCCATTCCAGCAGAGCTGGGGATTTCCTGACACTGCCCAGCTTTTAGAAGCTGTCAAACACCAGTGTTGGAATCAGTGAGTCAAGGGTCTCTCTGAATTCTTCAGAGAGAAATCAGTGTAAAGATTGAATTAAAGCCTTTAGATGAATTGAAGTACATTAAGCCACTCACAGCTAAAGTAAACATTTAAGTAGAAGTAAGTCAGTAAGTTTTAGAGTGAGCTCTAATGCTTTTAGTAAGTGAAAGGTTTAGATTCCACAGTAACAATGCAAGTTCTAGTGAAGGTTGCAAACATGCTAATGTTTTTCAGTAAAGGCTCCAGGCCCACTGTTGTAGACAAAACTTAAACATAATAGAGCTATAGTAAGAATATTGCTTACATTTTTCAGATAGAACAAAATAAGTTGTATGTATAGTGTTATACATAACCTAGCCTACTAAGAAACTAAAATTCTAATAGTTTAAGGAGTGATAGTCTGAGTTTGTGTCTTAGCTTGTTGAGAAAATCCTATATAAAAATATGTATTGGGGAAAGTTAGTACTTTTAACCATCAACTTTTGCCAGAGCTTTTAGCCATTTTCTCTTATCATTTGCTTTTGCCATAGCTTTTCTGTGTGCCTTTTAAGACTGATGTGCTTTGTAATAAATAACATTTTTAACAACTATTAGCTGCTTTGCTTATTTAAAATAACCCAACCAAGAGCTGTGGAGTTGGTGCCTTAGAGCACCAGAAGTCAGGAACCTCGTACACGAGGTTCCCTCTGGCAGCTTGTCCTGGTTTGAAGGACAGGTGTTTGTCAATAAAGGCAGAAGCTTCTTTTTGAAATGGAGAATGTAAAGCCCCTCCCTCCAAATTATTATCATTTTGAAATTAAGGGGCTCTCAGGCAAAGATATAGGAATTAGGAATAACAGTTCTTTACTAGGAAAATAAAAATAGAAGCACAGTATTACAAAGAACAATCCCAAAACACTGCCAGAGTCAGAATCCAAGCTGACACCCGTCAGTCAGTCAGGGTGGTGGCACAGTCCCATTCAATGGTGGCTGCATCCTCCTGCAGTGGCAGATGTGGCTCAGCTGGAGCAGTGCTCCTGGAGAAGGTGCAGTTTCCTCTGAAGGTCCAGGGATGATGTGGAAAGGTCTGGTAACTGGAAAAAACTGATAACTTGCTGTTCAAAATCTCAGTTTTTATCTAGGTAGGAAAGGCTTGGCTCCTCCCCTGGCTGGAGCATCTCCCAGTGGGATGATGTAATTTTATCAGTCATACACTAGGATTCAATGGCCACGAACAGGAGATATCTCCTGGAGGGAGGATGTGCTATGGGAAGATAAAGATGATTGCCCCAGCTGGTTTAAAGATGGCCCATTAGCAGATAATATGTCCTAAGAAATAAAGATCACTGCCACACCCAGTTTTAAACAATGTCTCATTAGCAGGAGATATCTCCCACAGAGATTAGAATCACTGCCACACCCAGTTTTAAACAATGACCCATTAACAGGAGATAATTCCCACAGAGATTAGAATCACTGCCACACCCAGTTTTAAACAATGGCCCATTAACAGGAGATATCTCCTGGAGAGAAGATGGGCTGTAGAAAGATAAAGATGATTGCCACAGCTCGTTTAAAGCTGGCCCATTAGCAGATAATGTGTGCCAGGAAATCAGGGTCACTGCCCCACCCAGCTCCAACAGATGGTGACATGACACACATTTCTGGCCACATGCTGCATTGCAGCCCATGACACAGCTGCTCTCCTGTCCCCTCTTGTCCCCCACAGACGAGCTGCCTACTCGTACAGCAGCGAGGCGCAGGTTTACGCTCCCGCCGGCGCCGCGCCCTATTTCGAGGCACAGGGAGGAGGAGGAGGAGGAGGAGCTCAGGTGACTACAGCGACATCCTCTCCTACAGCCATTCCCTCTCACAACATGGTGGGCATCACCATGGACATTGGGGGAAGTCAGATCCTCTCCGGCTCGGGAGCCTATCTCATTCATGGGGGGCTGGAGAACTCTAGACATTCTCTGTCACACACCTCACGCTCCTCTCCAGCAACGGTATGTAGGCACCACAGCTCGGGGGCCAGCAATGCTTCCACAGGGGACTGAAAACCTGCAGAAAATAAATCTGACCTGTCATTGTCACTGTTGATGTCTGTACCATGCCATGAGTGCAAGGGAGAGAATACACACTGGTGTTTTATGTTTGGGTTGTCCCTCTCACTCAGCAGATCACTGAAATTATGCAGAAAGCATTAATCATTCAAATAGTAATAAAGCATTCAATTTGGTTTGGGTTTTTTTTTTTTTCCCCCCCAAGCAAAATATTTTGGGTTTTGAAGATTTGTCTCTCTTTATGGTTTCAAACATCTCACACGTGCTTACCCAGAAAATTGAAATATGTCTTCAATTATGAAGAGACCTGAGAAATCTTTCCTTAACCCAGTGGATAATTAGCACCTAAGTTACGTCAAGCTGATCATTCACAGGGATCAAAAATTCTGTGTGTGTATCTCCTACACCATTGTGTATTCTGTCCTTGCCATATGTTTAGAAAATGTCTTTTAGGGGTAATACTGATCAAACAGAAATGGTTTAAAGTTCTGATTTCTTTACATCGTGTAGCTGAGGTGGCAGGGGCTGGGAGCACATCTGTGCAGCTGTGGGGGACTGAGGGCTTACAGCTCTTCACCCAAAAGAGCCTTTTTGCAGTAAGAAGCACCAGGGCTTTGGCTGGGGGATCTCCCAGCCCTTAGCAGCTGCCAGGAGTGCTTGGAGCTCATTTCCTGGGACACTGCTCACCTCCCTCTGCAGACTTCTCTGTGTTTATGCATTCATATATAAATATAAATACCAATGTAGGTGTAATTCAGGGTATGTAGCCAGATTTTAAAATGTGAGCAGCATCACTAGGGAGAAAAACTGGAGCTGTTGCTACTGAGAATGTTGTAAATCTGGCCTGTTAAGTTGTACTTTTTCTTCCCACCGAGTTTTAGATTACACAGTTTATGTTTTTTGTGCCTTGAGAGGTTGCTTTGATCCTGCAGTAAATGTGCTCTGCCTTGGGTAGGGATGGGGGAAAAGTCCTTAATTTGGGTGCAAGAGAAAATGACAGATTCTGAGAAATGATTTCTGGGTGAGAATTGTGTGTCTGTGTATTTTAACTGCTCATAGTTAAAAATCAGCACTGGACCATTTGGTTTTTGCTCACAGTTATCATTTGGAAGCATCACCTGTGTGAAGCTGCACCTTACAAAACTGCACAACTATACTGTTGGATTTTGGGGGGATTTTTTTCTTGTTGTTTATGTTTTTTGCAATTTCCATGGTGATAAGCACAATATAAAAGCCCAAGTGGAAAATATGTCAGTAGAAATATCCCATGAACGGATTTAGTTGGTGGTTATTACATGAGATAAGGCTGCTCAGGAAAAAAAAAAAAATTTAGAAAGCGACCTTTATCAAAAAACATCTGAGATAAATTCACTCTGTTGAATATAGGAATGAGCTTTCTGCAGATATTTTAACACAAAATATCTGAGGAAGGGCTGGGAAAGGTGGAAAAGAGCCTGGCAGGCAGTCCAGGGCTGTGTCTGTGTGTGGATTTCAGTCCTTCCAGCACAGTCAGAGGGAGATTGGAATTTTGGAATTTCACTTAACCATGGAGTCATTTAGTTTGGGATCTTAGAGCTCATCCAGTGCCACCCCTGCCATGTCCAGCCTGGGACACTTCAGGGGTCCAGGGGCAGCCAGAGCTGCTCTGGGCACCCACGAGAAAGGATGGGTGGCACTGAACCAGATCCATGGGCAGGACATTATTTTCTGTTTAATGTCCAGCCTAACCAGAGACTGGGAAAGGCTGGTGTTAATGAGACCAGAGGGGCTCTGGTGGTCCTGGCAGAAATTTTGGGGCAGGACTGGGAGTTTGTGGGAGGAAAGGAGAGCAGAGCTCGTGCAGATGCAGCCAGGGGAGCCAAAGTGTTTGCAGTGGCCTTGAGGATGGACACTGGAGTGGTCAGCAGTGGGGAGGGACTGGAGGTGTTGAGGCTTGGGGAAGAGACCTCAAGAGCAAAGAGGGCACCTCCAGAGGAGAATGGAAACTAGAGATTAGTTCAGGATTAGCAGTGGTGCAAGAGTGCCTCAGGAGGCTCAGAGATGTTTGGTAAATCTGTGTGTGCACTGAAGAAAAATCTTCACACACTTCGAGAAACCTCTTAAGAAACTTTCCCTGTCTGCTGGAATCCCAAAGTTGTGCTCCACCAGAGGGGTGAAGCACAGGGAACAGACCCACTCAACATCTGTGCCAACACAGCACTATTAATCTTCACCTAAATTAGTCTGGACCAAGGGAGGAAATCCTTGAGAACTCCCTTAAGTGGGTCCTCAGAGCTCTTCACCTTCCTGCAGGGCTGCTTGCAAGCTTTTAGTTTTTCCCCTGTAACATTTTTATTGCAAATGCAAGGTGTCCTTTTGGATGGGACAGTTGCCAGCAGCAAAAGGCCAGGCAGAATTTCTGTGCTTGCCTCAGAGCTGCTGCTCAAACAGCCCCTGAGCAGAGGAAGGAAATTGGGTCTCCCTCTAAGTCTGACTCATTTCCTGAAGACTGTGTCAGCACTCAGGCTTTGGTTCCTCATGAGCCATCACAAATCTGAGATTTTTGGTGAGAACACCTCAAGAAGTGGTTCCAGTTCCACTTTGGGGTGCTGGAGGTGGTGCCACCTTCCCAGCTGGCTGTGGCACAGTGTCTGTTCTTGCTGGGTGTCACTTCAGAGCCTGGCTCTGATCTCTTCTGCTCTGCCACCCTCCTGGGACAGAGCCTGGCTTTGTAAGGGCTGGCTTTATCTCAGCCTGAATCTCCACTGAGGGGTGAGTCAGGCAGTGGATGTGGGCAGGAGGCCATGGACAGACACCTGCAGATGTGGGTGTGTTCAGTGGGGACAGAGGAGCAGAGCTCAGCCTGCAGTTCTGTGCACTGCCAGGGCACAGAAAACAGGATTTGGGAGCATTGCTGGACACAAACAGGAGGTTCTGCTCCTGCCAGCCTCTAATGTAGGCTTTTGGGAGGTTTGGGGATTTTTTGTCTTGTACAAATCCTGTAGAGGAGCACTGGAGCTTTGGGACCAGCAGCATCCCAGGTTCTGCCCCAGCAGCAGAATGGAGAAGACAAGAAAGGTTTAGGAGAGGGTTGAAGCACAAGGCACAGCCACAGCTGGGTTGGAGTGGAACAGGAGGCAGACAGGAGTGAGGAGGCTCCTCAGGAGCCAGAAAACCTCAGAAAACCTCACCTTGGCTCCTCTGAGATCCAGAGAAACGAGCACAGGCAGCATCAAATATTCCATCCTGCCTTGTGGGGGAGAGCTCGGCTGAGTCCTGGCTCCTCCCTTCTTCCCTTTGCAGTTCTCAGCATCAGAGAGCCCTTACCCATTCTAGTCCATGCACTCTCCTTGCACCCCAGTTTTATTTAATTTTGTAGCTTTTTTGACAAAATATGAAGAGGTGACAGTAACCAGGTCATTACTGCCAGCTCTCCTTGGGTACAACTCTGCAGCCAATCTCTGACCCTGCAGAGCATCTGCCTGCCAGTGGTTTGCTCTCAGCAGGAAGGGAAAAAGAGGAGGAAAATCACTTTTTTTTTTAATAACAAGGCAGCACTTTTAGGGGAAGATTAACCCCCTGTAGCCTGGCTTTGTCACCCTGTGGGGATTCCTGCTGTGTGTCCATTTGCATGTCCCAGTAACTCTTCTGCAGCTCCATCCACACCAACTGTGCTCATCTGTTTGCCTCTTTTTCACAAGCTTGTTGATATAAAGCATTAATCATTCAAATATTAATAAAGAAACAATAATCCTGGCTGTTGCTAACTATCTGATTTCCTTTCTTTCTCCTTTTTTTTTTTTTTTTTCTCTCTCTCCTGTGCACATTTTTCTTTAGCTTGAAATGGCGATTGAAAACCTACAAAAAAATGAAGGGATTACATCACACAAAAGCAGTTTGCTCAACAGCCATGTAAGTTACAATCAGAATTTACAACCTTTTTCCCCTGCTTTGGTAGGAGAATTATTTCTTTGGTGGATTCAACAGCACAAGGCACTCAAAAACAGCCAGTGATTGAGCTGTGCTGCCCAAAACAGCCCATTCCAGGAAAAAAGAGTCTGCACAAAGTGCCATATGAGAATGTTTGCTGCTGAGATGCTCAGGAGTCTGTTAACTGCCTCTGCCCTGTGTTTATTTATTTCATCTGCCTTGCAATGGAAATTGCTGGCAATCAGATAAACACATTTGAGGAAGTTCTTTGCCTTTCACTGCAACTGAAAAATGGCTGGAAAATTACTTGTAAATCCTCAGCCAGGACTGGGTGTGAATTGTGACAGATTCCCCTCAGCCAGCACACACCAAAAGCTTGTGGATGCCTTTTTTTCCCTCTCTCTGTGCCTCAGGATGCCCATTCCTGTCACAATGCTGTGCTAAATCCACGTGCTGGGCTTCTCTCTCTGCAACCATTTCCCTGCTTTGTGTGATATTCCCACTGCTCTGCTGGGCCTTTGCATCTTGGTGTTGTGGCTCCCAAGCAGGAGCATTGAGGGGTGAGCATGTGCTTGGGTGAGATTTGGGTTGATCCAGGTCATGGATGGATGGATTTGTTTTCCCTGTGTTTGGATTAGCTCAAGCACATCCTGCACCCATAAATCCCAGTGCACAAAGTGGTGCTGCTCTGTTCTAACAGATTTCCTCTGTGTTTGGGGGCTGGTTTGTCATTCTTAAGGCCTGCAAAAACAAAAAAAAAAAAAACCAAAATCTTTGGCTTCTTCACCATAGATAAATAGCCTGAGACAACAAAAGGGATTTTAAACCAGTCTGATGCCTTCAGCTGATTTCAAACTCCAGGCCAGGGCTCGTGGGGCAGCTCAGTCCTTATTTCAGCTGGTGGAGAGTGAAGGTTCCAAAGCTGCAGGATCAGGCAGTCCCTGTTCTGAGCATCTCCTGCATCCCTCCCACCCCAGGCTGTGCCAGGCTCACACTCCTGAAGTGTGCTCAAGGATTGTGTTGCTCTGCAGGGTTTTTCTTGTCCATTGTGGACAAACTTTGGGAAAAAAAAAATCAGGAAAAAGGCAGAGGAAAGAAAGCAAAAGGCAGAAAAGAGATTTCACTGACCACAAGCTGTGCAGGATGGAGTAGGGGCCTCATCCAGCCCTGATCAACTTTCCCCACCCTTATTTTGCAGGGTGGAAATTGATGTCCCTGGTTCTAGGTGTTGGTTCATAGTCTGGCCTGAGGTTTAAGTGCTCTCACAAACTCTGGAGCAAACAAACTCCTTCCAGGGCTGGGGTGGGTGATTCCCCCCCAGGGCACAGAGCCTGAGGTCCCCCACAGGGTCCTTGCTGTCCCCAATGTCCCTGCTCAGCCCTCCCAGGGCACAGGGAGGTGTCTGGGCACAAAAAGAGGGATGAGCAGTGCCTGGAGGGGACACAGACCCTGGGGACCAGCTCAGGCAGGTCCAGAGCTGGAGGAGCTCCAGTGGCACTGCCCAGGCAGCCTCTGCATGGGGAGGTTCTTGTAGGACTCATCTGAGTGAGGAATTGTGCCCTGATTTGAGCAGGAAGCTGGACCAGCATGGTTTGGGTTGGAAAGGATTAAAGCTGATTTAATTCCACCCTCCTGCCACCTTCCACCAGAGCAGAGTGCTCAGAGCTCTGCCAAACCAGCCTTGGGTGCTCCAGGGATGGAGCAGCCACCACCTGGTGACCAGAGCAGGTGTGGGACATCCCAGTGGTCACCAGGAGCCTTCCCCAGCTCCTGCTCTCCAGGATGTTCCAGTTCCCACCTCTCCATGGCAAAGAACAAAACCCCAAAAGCAGGGAGAGCATCACCCACCCCAAATGCCCGTGGCTGCCCAGCATTGTCAGGCCCTGCAGGAGCAGAGGAGCAGAGGGAAGCAGCAGGTGACTGCAATTTGTCAAGGCTGAAAGCAAATTCCAGCTTGACAAAAGCAAGAGGAAATGGGGACATGGTGCTAATTGCACTTAGTTGTGACTTAATTGCTCTGAGTCTCAGAGTTCTTCATTGTCTTCTGCCCCTTGTTTGAAATTTGACATTTTGGAAATGTGCAAGTTCTCAGGATAATGAGGTTTATTTTGTTACCATCAGCAGATGGCTCATGCCAGGAATCTTTGGGGTTTAAAAAAAAATATAAGAGGACAATTAAAGGTATCTCAGTCCAGAGGGAATTTTTCACATAATTTAACTAAAATCAATATGAAATGGAGCTTGATAACTGAATTTGGCTTCAAAACCTCCCTGAGAGGTTGTTCAAGTGCACTTGAAATATGCAGAGGGGAGGGTGCAGCTCCTGCTGAGCCCAGTGGCAGGGGATGGTTCTGATGGAATCATCTCAGTGTGGCACAGACCCTGGGCCAGGGGATTATTTCTTGCAGATGATGCAAAGAAATCAGAGAAAAATAACTGCAATTTTTGTACACAAGAGCTTGGAGCTGGAGGAGTTGAGGCTCTGTGGCTCTGGGATATCACAGCATGAGTAAGGGTAGGGAGAAAATGTAATTTTTCCTCATTGTCTGCAAAACGAAATCCCAAAATTCACAAAACAATCCCCAATGGAATTCTTTCCTGTCCTAACTCTGAGTGGAAATTTAGGAACCTGCTGCTCATGGTCCCAGCTAAAAACACCTTAAATATGACCCACAAATGGTTTCTTTTTTTATGTTTCATAGAAGTGGCCTCAAGAAAACTTCTCCAATCCTAGACCTGCAAAAAAAGTTTTTTATTTTCTCAGCCAACCCCAAGAATGGTTTTTTCTACCTTTGGATAGAACCAGGAAAAGATTTTTTCCAGTGTTTTTTTTCAAAGGAAACCAATCAGTCAAATAGAAATAAAGTTAAGGAAGAAATGAAAATTAAATATTCCCCTGTAGTGCCTATAACAACCACTGCAGCATATGGCTGTAGAGTGATTTTATTGGAACTTGATCATGGCATAAACTGAAATAAACTGAGGAATATCTGATTGTCACAACTGAACAGGATTCAGAAAGCAAACAGAATAAGAAATTCAAATGGAAGGAGTTTTTAATTTTCTCATTTGAAGTGCCCAGTGTGTTATTAGTTGTGCAGGAAGAGCAAAAATCACGTTTGGAAAATTATTTATATTCTGACAGATCTCTGTTTCAAGCTCTTTTGTGTGCTTCATAATAAATTTCTAATTCAATAGTGGGAGTTTATATTGTGAAACTCTGCAGTGTTTAAGGGAATATAAAAAGACATTTGCAGGAAAAGGAAGCTGGGAGATGAAGGGAATCTTCTAGAAATATCAGGGATTAGAATAAAAATGCCCAGGATCAAATTTAAATGAGAGGGTTTATCTATATCTGAATTTTCCATAGTAATACAAAACTTATATATATATTTTAAGGCTTAAGGCTTTAGATTTAGGAGATAAATTCCTGATGCACATTCAGTATCTTCCACAGGATAAATAAAACAGCTGGCTTAAAAATTTGAAAGGATCTTAAGCAATAATCTTTTAAATATAGGGGATGGGCCAAAATTAACATAGATGTGGACAACTTAAAAACTGAATTCCTGGTGTTTTATGGCAAAACCACTGGGGTACACTTTTGTTAGAGGGAACTGAGTGTCTGGGGGAGGCTCAAGGCCACAGAAAGATTTTTTTGGGGCTTCCAGGGGTGTTTGTGCTGCAGATGGGAGCAGGAAGGATCTTTATGGATCATTAACAAACCATTTCTTGGAGCTGGGGGGGTTGGAAATGATCTTTGGAGATCACTCAGAAAGTGTCTTGGTGCTGTGGAACTGGGGGAAGGTGGCAGGAGAGGAGCAGGGCAGAGGAAAACGTGGCCAGGAGGATTTTGTTCCTCCAGCTGTGACAGCCCCTGGTCTGCTCCAAAGGCCACCAGGGCTGCTGGGTGCAGTGGTGGGAATTTGTGCTTGGAATTTGGGTCCAGCAAACAAATCCTGGAATGGTTGGGGTTGGAAGAACCTTAAAATCCATCCATCCCCACCCCTGCCATGGCAGGGACACCTCCCACCATCCCAGGCTGCTCCAATCCCAATGTCCAGCCTGGCCTGGGGCTCTGAGCTCTCCCTGGAGCTTCTCTTCTCCAGCTGAATGGAATAGTTTTATTGTAGAGCTTAAAGTGCACAGGTTTGGATCCAGCTGACTTTGTGAAGCAGCAGTTTAAATCTGGATGTGTGAACACCCTGAGGATGCTGCAGAGCCTCTGTGTGAGAGCAGAGTGGGACATGAAACTCAGGAATGGGAAACAGCTCAGTGGAGAGAGGTGCCAGAGATGTCACCCATAGCTCAGGCTGTCTTTCAGAGAATTCTTGGTGTAAAATTCCAGCCTTGTGGTGAATTGGGACCTGGGAGTGTCACCAAGAGAAAATGGGAGAAAAGAGAGGGACAGTGGGGTGGAGTGGAGAGGGTTTGAGTGCAGATCTGTGGGCTTTGTCAAATCCCACTGATTTCTAAACTAAATCCATGCTCAGTTCTCATTTTTACCCAAGCCTCTCAGTTGTATGGAGATGCTGTGGCTGATATTTGGCATCCACACCCCAAGTCTGTTGTGCCTGATCTGATGGGAATGCAGCTGGTTCTGGTGCAGGGAGGAGATATGGAGGGAGAGAGAAGCCTGGAAAATGTTAATCCCAAAATTCCCTCATGGCAGTGAAAGGGCTGTTACCCACCCTGCTGGTATCAGCCCACGTGTACGTCCAGTTCCTTCCAAAATTCAATTATTACAACACTCATTTTATTGATGCTGAAGTCGTTTAGTCAATTAAAGGAAATTGGGGGCTTTGCATTTGAATTCTTGCGCTGACACCGTGTGCTGGACCTGCCCTTTCAGACTATCTGGGTATAAATAATTTATATTAATTGCAAATTTTAATCAACAGCCATGTCAGAAGTTCAGACAGCAAATTTTGCAAAGTAGATGGATTCCCTCAGATTTTGAAGGTTGCTTTGGCAACCATTAATTTTATTGTTAAGGGAGCTGCTGCAGACATGCCAATCTTCCAATTAATATAGGCTTTGCATCAATTTGCTTCCCCTAAAATTATTTTCTCTTAGGCAGTATCTCAAGATCTCTTTTCCTTGGAAAATGTGAGTTTTTACACCTTTATTTTGGCTCTGCAGGAATTCAGCTGAACCTGAGGTGGACACTGTGGTGGCAGCAGGAGGGTGCTTAAATAACGAAAAATCTCACTGGTTTTGTTTGGGGTGGGGATGATTTTGGAATCCTGTAAAGTAATATAAAGTTATATAAATTACAACAATTTTATCTATCTATATATATAGCTATAAATATATAAGTTATGTGAATTAACTCATATAAATTAATTACTCCATTCTCCTGAACTCCTCCATCCGGATGTTTAAAGCGCCGACCCCGCCTGACCTCCCATCCCTCTTTAGACTTGCATGTTGTTTATTTTTCCCTGCCTGAAGCTGCAGTGGCTGCTGGATAACTATGAGACTGCAGAGGGTGTGAGCCTGCCCAGGAGCTCCCTGTACAACCATTACCTGAGGCACTGCCAGGAGCACAAGCTGGACCCCGTCAACGCCGCCTCCTTTGGGAAACTCATCCGCTCCGTCTTCATGGGGCTGAGGACTCGGCGCCTGGGCACCAGGTTGGTGGGGAAAAAAACAAAAAAACAACCCCACTGCAGCACCTCTGGGGCATTCAGAACCTCCTGAGTGTCTTTGGAAGGTTCAGGTGTTTTCTCTGCTGAGATTTATGGGAATAACCGATCCTGGCTCGGTGGGAAAATGTGTTTTATGTGAGCTGGAACTGCTTCTCATGAGGATCCCATGACCCCAGGGAACAGCTGGAGCTGTGTCAGGCCTTGGCATGGAGCTCTCCTGTGTGGTGGAATCACATCCTCTCAAGGAGCACCACAGCAGCAAAGGAGAAAGAATTCCCCTGTGCTTGGAGAAAGCTTTCAGTTTTTACAAAACTTACAAAAATGAGCAGCTCCAAGGACAAAACCACATCAAAGCCTGGTGCTGTTGCTGCAGAAGTGCTGACAACAGAAAGGCATTTTTCTTTTCACAGTGGGTCATTCAGTCAGGCTCATTTTATCCAAGTCTAGATAAAGATGGACGCTTGTTTTTATGGAAAAAAACAAATCCCTCATCAAATAGCAAAATGTCCCCTGTGGTCTTTCAATCACTCTGTTTAATAATTTATTGTAGCACTTCCCTTCTCTATTCCCCAGTCACCATGGGCTGCTTAGAACAAACCTGGCCAGGTTAAATGTGGATCCTACCACACTTAGGTTTAAATTTTCATGAGTTCATCCCTTCAGCCACTCCTTGGCAGCCATGTGCTGCACTAAATGGGGTGTGCTGTCCAAACAGCCAGGTTCACAATGCCCCTTGTACTGACCAAATTGGTGTTTCCAGGGGGAATTCCAAATATCACTACTACGGGATCCGCCTGAAGCCGGAGTCGCCGCTGAACCGCCTGCAGGAGGACACCCAGTACATGGCCATGAGGCAGCAGCCCATCCACCAGAAACAGAGGTGGGTGCTCCCAGACCTGCCCAAAATACTCAGCAGCTCCCTAGGATGTGGCTCTGCTTGGTAAGTTCAAACCAGGTGGTGCTGAGGAACCAGAACCTATCCCAGGAAATACTCAAGCCAAGCTGGATCAGACTTGGAGCAACTTGCTTTGGTGGAAAATGTCCCTGCTCACTGCAGGGGGTTGGACCAGTTGGCCTTTAAAGATTTTTCCACCCCAAAGCCTTCTGGAATTCCATGGAATGGGGTTTATCTGCCTGTTCTCCTTGCCAGTGGCACGTTCCACCTTGTGTGCCACCTTTCCCTGTAGCCAGAATGGTTTAGGATCTCAGCTATGGAGATGGTGGTGCCAAATCAATGTGAAGGGCCTGGGGGCTATTTGGGTGGATTTTGGGGTTTTGGGTGTTTTTCTGTGTGAAAGTTAAAGTGCCATGCTTTGTCTTGTGTATGAGTAATTTTAAAGGTAAAACCCAGTGTGGAAAGGGATTTGGAGTTGCCTCCTGCAAGCATGGACACTTGTGATTGTTGCTCAAGTGCAGAATTTATTTCTTCAGCTCCCAAACAGAAAGTAAATGCAAAAAGTCAGTGCTTGAGACAGAGTCTGCTCTGGAACCCACTGCAGCTCTGCTCCTCTTTTTTTTTATTTTTTAAGAACCAAAGTTCTTAGCCCCTTTAATTGTTGGGGAAGCTTTTCAAAAGGAGCTTCTCATTTCCCCCCCATTTGAGTCCATTACATAAATGATCAGCCCTCAACACTTACCTTGAATGTACCAACCACTCCACAAACTCCCAGATGTTTGCTGTAAATAACAAATAAACATTGTGTAGGTGTTTTCCCCTGCCTGTGTGGATCCTAATCCATCCTAATTATGCTGGGGTTTAGGTACAGAGCAGCCCAGAAGATGGATGGGATGGCAGAGAGTGCATCCAACAGCAACCCCCACACCACACCTGAGCAGTCAGTGGCTGCTCAGAGCCAGCACCACCAGCAGTTCATAGGTGAGGACATTCTTTTTGTGATTAATTATTCCACAGATGGGGTTTGGCTTTTGAGGGGAAGGTTTATGCAGCAAGTCCTGACTGCTGTGCTTTCCTAATAAATCTGCAGCATTTTGTTTTTTTCAGATATTTTATATATAGTGTGTGTTCTATAGGTGTTTGTAGTGTCACATTTGCTAACTTTATTATTTATCTGCTGACTCTTGTCTCCCTAGGAAGACTTTTCCTTGAGCTCACAGGTCTGTTGGGTACCTCATAATCTGTTTTTAATCCCTCTGCTTTTATCTAAATTCCATGGAAGAGTGGAGGTCCTGGCAGAGGGGAAAAGCAATTCCCTTCCTTGCAGAGGCTCCAGTGGGGATCTGAGTGGAGATGATCCACACTGACTTTTCCTTGTGGAACAGACCCTCTGCCTTTGCTGCTCCTGGATCTGTGTCTCCATCACAAATCCCAGCTCCTGACACCTCTGCTGCCCAACTCTATTCCCCATGTACTCCTTAAATACTGGAGAGACATTTTCCAGGATTTGGGGAAATTCTAGTGGGTGGCAGATGAGGATAATGTTTTCTTGTTTCTTTTATTACAAACAGAAAGGAAAATGTTTCCCCTCTGGATCCACTGGGCTGTGGTTGTTTGCTTTTTCTCAGTATACCAACACAAATCAGGGAAAGGACTAAATAATCTCATTTTTTCTGTCTCATCCCAGCTGGAGCATGAAAAAGTCTCCAGTGACAGCAGCACCTTGTGCTCACCTGTACTCTGAGCTTTCCTAACCCTCAGCACCTTTCCCAATTTCTTTTCCCAGATGTAACCCATGTGTTTCCTGAGTTCCCAGCCCCTGATCTTGGCAATGTCCTCTTGCAAGAAGGTTTCACCTTGAACGATGTGAAAACTCTGCAGGTTCTCTACAGGAGACACTGTGAGGTGATTGTTTGCAATATTCTCTGGGGATTATTGATTTATTGATTGATTAACTGATGTGGGACATCATTCATGTCACCAGCTCATATCCCACTCTCAGGAAAAGCTGGAATATAATCGGGAATGCTTCATTTACCAGGAATTACAACTCAAATATTGTGCTTTATGTGGTTTTTTTCCATCATGTGACCTTTTTTTTTGTTAGTTTGGCCACTAAAACTGTACCAATTCCATTGTTTTTCATGTGAATTATTTCCTGTGAGTGGCAGCCCTTGAGCTGAGTGCTGACCCCGTGCTGTTCTTTGCTGTCAGGCCACTCTGGATGTGGTGATGAATCTCCAGTTTCACTACATTGAGAAGCTGTGGCAATCCTTCTGGAGTCCCAAGGCACCCCCTAGTGATGGCCCCACTGCTCTGCCTTCCAGGTACTGCCAGCCTTCCCTGCTCCTTCCCTTGCATCAAGTGTTCTCAGCCTTTTGGAGTGCTTTGGAGAATTTGGGGGTATTTTCTGCCCTGCAGAGCAGTGACAAAGAGCATTGGAAGTGTTGAATGTTGTAATGCAAAGTTCAGAGCTCTGGGCAATTGTGGGGTCACTGAGGCTGGAAAATCCAGCACTCAACCACATCCCCACAGGATTTTTGGACACTTCCAGAGATGGTGACTCCACCACTGTCCTGCACAGCCTGTTCCAATGCCTGACCACTCTTTAGTGAAAAAATTTTCCCTCAAATCCAATCTAAACTCCCCTGGGGTGACTTGAGGCTGTTTTTCTCACCCTGAGGCTGCACATTTGTGTCCCTTGCACCTCCTGATTCCCCAGGGACAGCCAGTGATGATTCCCTGCCAGGGATCAGTGCCATCCTCTGGCTCAGATTTTGGGGACTATCTGAGATTTAGGGATATCCAGACTGACTTTCCTGGCTGCCCAGACCTGTCAGTGCCTCATGTTTTGAGGCAGATCATTGCAAATGAAGCTGCTTTAATCTTTTCACTCCTGCCTGTGCCTCTTCCTCATTTTTTATGCACTGGGAGTTGCTGTTGCAGAAATGGAAATAAGTGAAAGCAGAGAAAATTGAAAAAGTATAAGTTTCTTCTTAAAATTTCCATCACAAATCTGTCCACTCTTATTGATGCTATAAAGATGAAGGTTTTCTATTCAGAAGAAAAATGATAAAACATTAAGTAATAAGCAAAAATCCACCAAAAATCTGTAGAATATGGCCCTGTAGATGTTGCCCAGGGGATATTTTCCTGCAAGGAATCACTGCAGTTGTGTTTGCTTGGTTTGAAATCTCATTTTCTTGAGGGAACAGCTCCCAGGCAGATTGCAACACCCCAGAGCTGTTTCTGGGTGCAGAGGGGAAACTGGAGGCAGCTTTTCTGCAGGGCTCTCCCACCTCTCCCACCTCTGCCAGTAACCCAGAGAGGAAAATAAACACTCCCTCCCCTTCTTAATATATAAATATAAACCCCAAATATTAGGGAAGTGGCACTGAAAGCATTGGAAGATGCAGAGCATGGATGCACTTCACAGCAAGTTCCATGATCTGTTTCTTCATGTAGGATTTTCCAGGAGTTATGCCCATGGGGTTCTAAAATTCTAAAATTCTGCAGGGTGAGGCTCAAAATTCCCCTTTTAGAGCATGTCCCAGGCTTGGCTTTGATGATTTTTGTGCAATGCATGGGGAAAGACCCTTCCAAATTCCCAATTCCTGGCATAATGTGTGGGTGAGCAGCTCTGCTGTGATGCTCTGGCAGGGAATTCAGGTTTCAGCTCTTTCTGCTTGTTGTGTAACAAATATCTTGTACCTTTATACATCTACACAGTGAAAAATTGACCTCAGTCAGCTACAGACAATCTGTTCTGTTCTCATCCAAACATTCAGCCTCCTTCTTTCTGAAAACATCCAGCATTTGGAGGTGCTGAACACCCTGAGAACATCTCAGTATCAGCCAGTCTGCCCCTACATTGGCTGCAGAGTTTTTGTCCCTGTGCTGTGGCTCAGGAATTTGGGGGCAGAGGAGGGAGGAGAGGGGTGGGAAGGTTTTGGGAACAGCTGGGGCTGCAAGGAGGAAGCAGCTGAGCCTCTGCTGGCTGAAATGACTGTGCTGGAACTCAGTTCCCACATGAACAGGGGGATGTGAGAGGCAGTGAAGTTAAAAAGGGAAGAGGGGAAGGCAGGCCAAGCACCAGGAGTGTGGATTTGAGGGAAAACTGCTCCAAGCTCTGGCCCCAAGGACAGGGAGGTGCTGGCAGAGACAAGAGCTGTACAAGCAGTCCTACATTTCCTTGGGCAAGGCACACAAACATCTTTTTTCTGCTGAAAATTTGAGTTAGAAATGCAGAGGGAGGGTGAAATCACTGAATGCAAACTTGATGCTAACTCAGTCTCCTTCCTCCTCCTCCTGCAGTGAAGAGGAGCCCGAAGGGACCCTCCCAAAGGACAAACTGATCACCCTGTGCAAGTATGAGCCCATCCTCAAGTGGATGAGGAGCTGTGACCACATCCTGTACCAGGCCCTGGTGGAGATCCTGATCCCTGACGTGCTCAGGCCAGTGCCCAGTGAGTACCCACAGCCCATCCTGGCTCTGATCTCACTCTGGCTGCCCCTTGCCACAAAGATTTCCACTGTAAAAACCCACTTGGTGGTGTTTGTCTTGGCTGAAATGTAATGGCAACAGCAGTGTTCCTCCTGCAGCTTTGCTCTGGGGGGATATTTTGTGCCCCCTGATTCCCCTCCCTTTTAAATTTGGTGTGCTGCATATCACATCTCCTGATTTTGGCCAGGAATCGGGTGAAAAACACAATTTGGATATGGGATTCTTTGGGATGTGGTCCCTTGGAGATCTTTGCACAGAACCATCCTGTGTTCTGTCCCTGACTGCACTCCTGGAAATTAGGGGTCAGTTTTTGGGAGATTAATGATGGGATATTGAGGGTTTTGGATTCCCAAATGTCCCTCTGAGGGCTGTCACAAACTGGGCCATGAGGGTGTCTTTGAAGAGTGAATTTCAGTGCTTGGAAAATGCTCAGAAAGGCCATAAATAAGAAAAGGATGAAAGAAAATAAGAATAATTTTTAAAAAAACCATAGAAATGTGTAAGTTGGAAAAGATCTCTAAGATCATTAAGTCCAATTGTCATAAGGACAAGAGTACAAATAAGGATAAAAAAGAATAAGAATAAGAATAAGAATAAGAATAAGAATAAGAATAAGAATAAGAATAAGAATAAGAATAAGAGTAAGAATAAGAATGGAAAAAGAATAAGAGTAAGAGTAAGAATAAGAGTAAGAATAAGAGTAAGAGTAAGAATAAGAGTAAGAATAAGAATAATAACAAGAGCTTGAGTAATAACATCAAAGAATAATTTGGGTGCATCAACCCAGCTGATTTCCTTGGTGCTGGGTTGACACCTCAGCTAACCAGCCCACAGGCTGTGCTTTCCCAGCAGTCCCAAGCTAGAAAGTGATTCCCAAAAATGCTCCAGAGCAGCTTTTGTGACTTTGCAGCTTTCTTTGCAGGCACACTGACCCAGGCCATCCGGAACTTTGCCAAGAGTTTGGAGGGCTGGCTGATGAATGCCATGAGTGAATTCCCCCCACAGGTTGTGCAGACCAAGGTGAGCAGAGATGAGCCCAGTGTGTGTCTGTATCTTGCAGTTTTTCACAGGGTTTGGAAATTCCTGCTGGGGTTTGGTGCAGTGATTGATTCTGAGCCAAAATCAGCCAGGGGTGGGAGGACACGTGGGGTAATTCCTTTGTGCCAGCAGCTGGTGATGCTCTGTCCATGGAGCCCTTCCTGTGTCCTGAAATTGCAGATAAAGCTTTGTGGGAGAAAATCATAGAGCCACAGGATATCCTGAGCTAGAGGAACCCACAAGGATCAAATCCAGCCCCTGTCCAAGCACACCCTGAGCATCCCTGAGAGTGTCCAAAGGCTCCTGCAGCTCTGGCAGCCTTTCCCTGTTTTCTCTGCCCTGGAATGGGGCTGTTCTCCTGGAAAGGAGTGAGTGGCATTGTCCCAAGGCTCCTGCTCTCCTAAAGCCAGGGACTCTTGCTGTCTCTTCCCAGCTTGCTGGTCTCTGCTGGAGGCAGAGTGTGAAAACATGGTAGCTTAAAGAGAATAAATAATGAAATCACAGAATTATTTAGGTTTGGGTCTCCTTCCACTGCTTGGTGATGAGTGCATATTCTACCTGGTGGAGCATTGTATGGCCCAGGCAACCAGGGAGATGTAATGGGAGAGGTCAGGATCCTTTATTCCCTACAAACCAACCCAAACTGAGCAGCACCTAAAGAGACACCAATGGTTCACAGAGCACACTGTGCCCTCAACATGTTTCACAACCACCTGTCCCCAAGGATTGACTGAGTTGTTCCAAGTGCCTTGCACAAGGATTGGGTTGGAAATTACCTTTAAGGTGATTTGAGTCCAACCATTACCTCAGAAATACCTCAGTTCCCACATGCACAGGGGGATGTGAGAAGTTAAAAAGGGAAGAGGTGAAGGCAGGCCAAGCACCAGGAGTGTGGATTTGAGGGAAAACTGCTCCAAGCTCTGTCCCTAAGGACAGGGAGGTGTTGGCAGAGACAAGACCTGTACAAGCAGTGTCACATTTCCTTGTGCAAGGCACACAAACAGCACTGAACCATGTCCCCAGGTGCCACCTCCACAAGTGTTCTGAACACCTGCAGGGCTGGAGGCTGGGCTAGGCTGAACTGGGCTGGGCTGGGCTGGGAGCAGAGCCCTGCAGCCTGTCCTGTGCAGATCAGAGCCCTGCAGCCCCTGTGCTGTGCAGATCAGAGCCCTGCAGCCTGTGCTGTGCAGGATCAGAGCCCTGCAGCCCCTGTGCTGTGCAGATCAGAGCCCTGCAGCCTGTGCTGTGCAGGATCAGAGCCCTGCAGCCTGTCCTGTGCAGATCAGAGCCCTGCAGCCTGTGCTGTGCAGGATCAGAGCCCTGCAGCCTGTCCTGTGCAGATCAGAGCCCTGCAGCCCCTGTGCAGATCAGAGCCCTGCAGCCTGTCCTGTGCAGATCAGAGCCCTGCAGCCCCTGTGCTGTGCTGTGCAGATCAGAGCCCTGCAGCCCCTGTGCTGTGCAGATCAGAGCCCTGCAGCCCCTGTGCAGGATCAGAGCCCTGCAGCCCCTGTGCTGTGCAGGATCAGAGCCCTGCAGCCCCTGTGCAGGATCAGAGCCCTGCAGCCCCTGTGCTGTGCAGGATCAGAGCCCTGCAGCCCCTGTGCTGTGCAGGATCAGAGCCCTGCAGCCCCTGTGCAGGATCAGAGCCCTGCAGCCCCTGTGCTGTGCAGGATCAGAGCCCTGCAGCCCCTGTGCTGTGCAGGATCAGAGCCCTGCAGCCTGTGCTGTGCAGGATCAGAGCCCTGCAGCCCCTGTGCTGTGTTGCAGGTGGGGGTGGTCAGTGCCTTTGCCCAGACCCTGCGCAGGTACACGTCCCTGAACCACCTGGCGCAGGCGGCGCGCGCGGTGCTGCAGAACACGTCCCAGATCAGCCAGATGCTCAGCGACCTCAACCGCGTGGACTTCGCCAACGTGCAGGTACCCCTGGGCTGCCCCCTGGGCTGCACACCTGGGCTGCTCACCTGGGCTGCTCACCTGTGCTCCCCCCTGGGCTGCTCACCTGGGCTGCTCACCTGGGCTGCTCACCTGGGCTGCTCACCTGGGCTGCCCCCTGGGCTCCCCACCTGTGCTCCCCCCCTGGGCTGCCCCCTGGGCTGCCCCCTGGGCTGCACCCCTGGGCTGCTCACCTGGGCTGTTCACCTGGGCTGCACCCCTGGGCTCCCCCCTGGGCTCCTCACCTGGGCTCCTCACCTGGGCTCCCCACCTGTGCTCCCCCCCTGGGATCCTCACCTGGGCTGCTCACCTGGGTTCCCCACCTGGGCTCCTCACCTGGGCTGCTCACCTGGGCTGCTCACCTGTGCTCCCCACCTGTGCTCCCCCACTGGGCTCCTCACCTGGGCTGCTCACCTGTGCTCCTCACCTGGGCTGCACCCCTGGGCTCCTCACCTGAGCTGCTCACCTGTGCTCCTCACCTGGGCTGCACCCCTGGGCTGCTCACCTGCTCACTGCTCCTCACTGGGGCTCCATATCCAGCTTCTCTGATGGCATCCAGGGAACCCCTGGGCTCCTGTCCTCACCTGCTCCTCACTGGGGCTCCATATCCAGGTTCTCTGTTTAGTACCCAGGTAACCCACAGGCAGGTCTCTAATGGTGACCAGAGGTTTCTGTCCTCACCTGCTCCATATCTGAACTCTGCAGTGTTCAATCCCCAGCTGAATGAACAAGGGGATGGGTTTGCTGTTACTTCACTGGGTGAATTTTCCACCTCACTGTGAGCAGTGGAAAAGGAGCTTCTGTAAGACTCACTGATCATTAAGGCTGGAAAAGACCTCCAAGCCCATCCAGTCCAACCATGCCCACTAAACCATGTCCCCACATCCATTTATTATTTGAACACTTCAGGGTGATGGCTCCACCACTTCCCTGAGCACCCCATTCCAATGCTTTACGACTTTTCCAGAGAAGAATTATGTTTCCAGTGAAGAATAATATATATTATATTATTACCAACAATTATGTAGTTCTAAAAATACTGTGGTCCAGACAGATCAGAGGGGGCCATGATTCAAAGCTGGTTTGCAGCCCTTGCCTGCTAGAAATTAATTCCTGGGTTGGGTGGGATACAACACCATGCAGGGCTGGCATGAGTAACTGTGAGCCCTTCCTTGTGAGCAGGAGGAGGACAGGAGTAACTGTGTGAGCAGGAGCAGGACAGGAGTAACTGTGAGCCTTTCCCCTGAGCAGGAGCAGGGCTGGAGTAACTGTGAGCCTTTCCTGTGAGCAGGAGCAGGGCTGGAGTAACTGTGAGCCTTTCCCCTGAGCAGGAGCAGGCCTCGTGGGTGTGCCAGTGTGAGGAGGGCATGGTGCAGAAGCTGGAGCAGGATTTCAAGCTGACTCTGCAGCAGCAGAGCTCTCTGGACCAGTGGGCCAGCTGGCTGGACAATGTGGTCACTCAAGTGCTGAAGCACCACGAGGGCAGCCCCAGCTTCCCCAAGGCAGCCAGGCAGTTCCTGCTGAAGTGGTCCTTCTACAGGTACATTTGTTTTCTCATTTTGGGGTATTTCTACATCAGGCTTGGGGCATGTAAAGAGCTCCTTGAAAAGCCAAGGCCAAGTTCTTTACTCCCATAAAACTCAGGTTCTGGTATCCTTTCAGGATGGGGATAGAACACTCCATAAATGAATTAATTAAAGTGTTTTGATACTTTTGGGTCAGAGACACTGTCATGTCCCACAGTACCCCCAGTGTCCAGAACTCACTGAGCCACAGCTCAGGTGTAAAACAACCCAAATTTGTTTTGCCAGCTCCATGGTGATCCGGGACCTGACCCTGCGCAGTGCCGCCAGCTTCGGCTCCTTCCACCTGATCCGCCTGCTCTACGACGAGTACATGTTCTACCTGGTGGAGCATCGTGTGGCCCAGGCAACAGGGGAGACCCCCATTGCTGTCATGGGAGAGGTGAGAGCCCTTTATTCCCCACAAAGCACCCCAAAGTAAGCAGCTCTTCAAGAGGCACCTCTGGTTCACAAACCGCACCGTGCCCGCGGTGTGTTGTGTTTTTACAACAAAAATTATTTACTGAGTTGTTTTGAGTGCCTGGCACAAGGATGGAGCTCCTGGAGAATCTTCCCTGAGCTGGTGGGTTTTGGGTTTGGGGTGGTTGAGCATCATCTGGGTTTTGGAGGTATGGACAGGGAGGGAAAGGATCTCCCCATTTCTCTGCACCACCTGCAAACTGCCAGCCCTGACTTTGAGACTCCTGACAGGGCAAAGTCCATCTAAATCAGGCAAAAATGGTCCAAAAGTTGCTTTCAGCAGCTGAACTTCTCCAGGCCTCTACAAGCTCTAGCATTACATGCACAATCAGCCACTCTCTCTGTTTTTGAGGTGAAGAAGAGGATAATGGGGTTGTTTGGGCTCTTTGTGAGGGTTTGGGGTTTTTTTTTTTTTTGGTTCACCAGACAGTAAGTCTGGTGCCTGGCTTGCAGGCAGGTCCTGTCCTGCCTAGATGAAGCCACATCTAGTTTTTCTCTCTGAAATAGAGTTAAAATCCCCAGATGAACCTGTGACAGCAATGTTGAAAGCACTGTGAGTTCAAAACTGAGCTCATGTGCTCAAAATTGTTCTCATTTGCTCCTTGAAGCTTCCACAGAGCTCATGTAGGGAGCCAGGCAAACCAAAGCCTGTTGGTTCTGCCTTCCCTCCCCCTCCCACGCTGCTCCAACTGCAGTGCTGAGTCCCCTGTTCCCTGCCAAACCTCCACCTTTATTGATATTAAAGGCACATGAAAGGCAGAGACTGGTCCCAGCAGAACCCAGCTGTGGAAGGCTCTCATCCCTCATCCTTGCAATATTCCTGTTCTCCAGGAGGAGGCTGATTCTTCCCAGCAAAGGATGGTTCCTGTCCTTCCATTCCCACTGAACTCTGCAATTCCCTCTCTCAGCTCCTGCTGCTGAGCTTTCCATGATTTTTCAGCAGTTATCACAGCAGTTTGGTGTCTCACCATTGAGAGGGACAGCACATCTCCAGAACCAAGTTCTCTCTGGTTCCACTTGGCACCACAGCCTCGCTGGCCAAACTCTCTCTGACATCACTGTTTGCAGAGAGGGGAAGGTGGAGTCCAGGAGAGGGGTGTCAGGAAAATTAATCCACAAACACCAGAGGTTTATGTCCACAAAAGAGACAGAGGAATCCTTTTTGCATTTCTCAAATAAAGGGAGAGGCCATGGAGCATTCCCCTGGGATATCTCAAATTTTTGGGGATGCAGCCTCCTTTTTATCCCAATTTCCCTCTCTCTTACCCCATGGGCTGAGGTACTTGAGAGGCACAGACTTCCCAGACCACCTGATACCTGAGATTCCCCTCTAATGTACAACCCTCCCTTTTAATTTTTAATTCTTATAGAATTCATTATATTTCCCCATGGCTTCTTTCATCTTCCAATTTCCAATTTCATTTTTCAGCAAACCTACAGTTTATTTGTAAAGGCAAATATCTTTCTTCATTCATCAATCAGTGGAATCCATCTCATTGTTTCTTTTATCTCTGAGTGCTGGTTTTATCTACCAGCAGACCCACAGCTTGTTTGTAAAGACAAATCTGACATTCCTCTCAGGGGGAATGCCTGAGAGGTGGAAGGGGCTGGAGAAAAGATCACTTGGGAGATGGAAAAATTTCTCCTTTAATTTCAGAGCCAAATCCTGCCGTGGATTGTTGTGTGTGGTGCTTGCTCAGAGATTTATATGAAAACAAAAGGCTTTTCCCCCCAGACCTGTGGCTGGTTTGGATTTCTGCTCTCCACCAGCAGCACTGCTGCTCAGGGTCTCTCCTGGGTGAAGTTGTTTGGTGATGCCATCGAGCAGGTCTGGCTCCTTGGCTCCCAGAGCCTCACTCACCCTGTCACTCCTTTTTCTTGCAGTTTGGTGACCTCACATCGCTGTCCCCAACGCTGCTGGACAAAGGTACCACCATCCCAGGGGAGCTCTGCTGGCTCAGGCTGGGCTGGCTGGGAGAGGGGACCCTGCTGGCCCTGGCTATGGGAGAGGGGACCCTGCTGGCCCTGGCTATGGGAGAGGGGACCCTGCTGGCCCTGGCTATGGGAGAGGGGACCCTGCTGGCCCTGGCTATGGGAGAGGAGCCTCTGCTGGCCCTGGCTATGGGATGGGAGCCTCTGCTGGCCCTGGCTATGGGAGAGGGGACCCCTGCTGGCCCTGGCTGTGGGAGAGGAGCCCCTGCTGGCCCTGGCTATGGGAGAGGGGACCCTGCTGGCCCTGGCTATGGGATGGGAGCCCCTGCTGGCCCTGGCTGTGGGAGAGGGGACCCTGCTGGCCCTGGCTATGGGAGAGGAGCCTCTGCTGGCCCTGGCTATGGGAGAGGGGACCCTGCTGGCCCTGGCTGTGAGACAGGAGCCTCTGCTGGCCCTGGCTATGGGACAGGAACCCCTGCTGGCCCTGGCTATGGGAGAGGGGACCCTGCTGGCCCTGGCTATGGGAGAGGGGACCCTGCTGGCCCTGGCTATGGGAGAGGGGACCCCTACTGGCCCTGGCTATGGGAGAGGAGCCTCTGCTGGCCCTGGCTATGGGACAGGAACCCCTGCTGGCCCTGGCTATGGGAGAGGGGACCCTGCTGGCCCTGGCTCTGAGAGAGGAGCCCCTGCTGGCCCTGGCTATGGGAGAGGGGACCCTGCTGGCCCTGGCTATGGGAGAGGAGCCCCTGCTGGCCCTGGCTATGGGAGAGGGGACCCTGCTGGCCCTGGCTATGGGAGAGGGGACCCTGCTGGCCCTGGCTATGGGAGAGGAGCCTCTGCTGGCCCTGGCTATGGGATGGGAGCCCCTGCTGGCCCTGGCTATGGGAGAGGAGCCTCTGCTGGCCCTGGCTATGGGATGGGAGCCTCTGCTGGCCCTGGCTCTGAGAGAGGAGCCCCTGCTGGCCCTGGCTATGGGAGAGGGGACCCTGCTGGCCCTGGCTATGGGATGGGAGCCCCTGCTGGCCCTGGCTATGGGATGGGAGCCTCTGCTGGCCCTGGCTCTGAGAGAGGAGCCCCTGCTGGCCCTGGCTATGGGAGAGGGGACCCTGCTGGCCCTGGCTATGGGAGAGGAGCCCCTGCTGGCCCTGGCTATGGGAGAGGAGCCTCTGCTGGCCCTGGCTATGGGAGAGGGAACCCCTACTGGCCCTGGCTATGGAAGAGGGGACCCTGCTGGCCCTGGCTATGGGAGAGGAGCCTCTGCTGGCCCTGGCTATGGGACAGGAACCCCTGCTGGCCCTGGCTATGGGAGAAGGGACCCTGCTGGCCCTGGCTGTGAGACAGGAGCCCCTGCTGGCCCTGGCTATGGGAGAGGAGCCCCTGCTGGCCCTGGCTATGGGAGAGGAGCCTCTGCTGGTCCTGGCTATGGGATGGGAGCCCCTGCTGGCCCTGGTGTGCTGGGAAGAAGCTCCCAGTTGCTCTGTTCCCTGCCCTGAGCCTGTCCTGTCCTTTGCAGATGAGATCAGTGATCTGGGCGCCGAGGCGGAGCCGGAGCGGGCGCTGGGGGAGCCGCTGGTGAAGCGGGAGCGCTGCGAGCCCGGCCACTCCCTGCAGGACATCTGACACCGGGACTCGGCTTGCACGGAGCCCTCGGGAGCGTGCCCGGCCCGGCAGCCCCGGATCCGCGTTATTCTAGTGCCTCTTAGTTTCTCTGTATGTTTACTTGTGTTCGAGGATGGGCTGAGCCGGGGCAGGCGCTGCTTTGGCCGCCAGTGTCCCTGCAGAGCGGAGCAGGAGCTGCAGGCTGCTCCCGAGGGATGGAAGCCCCTGCGGGCGGCAGCAGGTGGGATGTGCCTGGCGGGGAGGAGCTGTCTCCGCTCTGCAGCCGGAGCCAGGCGCGCCAACGAGGTTTCCTGTGTCAGGGAAGGCGCTTCTGGTTCCTTCCCCGCGTCTCAGACTTCACTGTGATACAGACTTGAACCAATCAGTGCCCAAGAAGAAGGAAGAATACCCGGCCCTCCTCCTGCAGCCTTTCCCGCAGGCTGTCCTGGCTCTGGCTTTGCCAAATCTCTTGCACCGGGCAGCACAGGACAGGCGGTGTCCCGTGTCCCCACGCGGGGAGAGGCTCCAGGCTGCACATCCCTGCGGGCACAGCCGTGCCCTGGGACTATGGGATGAGCATCCCCAGCTGCTTCCATGCCTCCCCAGCTTGGCACTTCACCCCAATGCTCCTGGGATGCCATCAGGCCAGCTCAAGATACCAAAGGACTCCGAGGCGGTGGCAGCTGGAGGCAGAGCGTGTTCCTTGTCCCCGTGCCACAATGCCTGGGGACAATCACCCCATGGCAATCCCATGGCAACCCCATGGCAACCCCATGGCAATCCCATGGCAATCCCATGGCAATCCCCATCCTCCACGGTGCCCAGGCAGACAGGAACTGGTCCCACATCCGGGGGTTTGTGAAATTCCCACTCCATGTCCTGCTCTGAGGTTGAAGGAGGGTCCGGAGCAGGGGCCAGGGTGTGTGACCACAGTGCCTTAGGGTGGGGCTTGTTCCCATTTCCCCTGCTCCAGGTGGCCCAGCACAGCTCAGACTGGCCCAGCAGCCCATCCCAGGTAGGGAGGGGCTGGCACAGACCCCGGGGGCTCAGCACTCCAATGGCATTTCCCTCTCTGGATCCCTTTTTGCCTTTTCCTGCAGTGACAGTGCAGGGGTGGCTCCATGGGGCTGAGCTGGGGGAGCTCAGCAGGGTTTTTCCCCCTTTCCCACATCCTGTGGGGTCTGTGCTGACATGGATTGCCCTGGGATGCTGTGGGCTACACTGGGAGCTGTGGGCTACAGGGCAGAGGAGGGGGGATCTGTCATCAAACTAAACTGCAAAAACAAAGCCCTGGGGCAAATCTCTCTGTGAATAAAGGCTGTGTCATAAATAGCTTTTATTATTATGGTTTCTAATGATGCAGTGTTCGGTGTGAGCTTTTCCAGGGGTCTCGTGTACATTTGCCTAGCAGAGTATATTCTATCCAAATCTCTGATTTTCTTGTTCCCAGTGGCACTAAAGCAGCTGTGACACTTTCAAACACCTTCCTAATGGCAAGTGAAACAAGACTGTGTGCAGTGGCACAACTTCCCTCTGCCCCATGCTGTGCCAAGGTGATGTTTGTCTTTAAATGTCTCACATGGAAGTGGCAGGAGAGAAGTGAGAGAGACAGATTTCAATGTACATAACCATGGTCAGAGTCCACACTTGGGATCCTGCTGATGAGATAAGAGAGTCTAAATAAACAACTGAGCAACCAAATCTTAACTGCCCTGCTCCCACTGAGGGCCACAGGAAGTTCAGCTCTTCCTTTGAGGGAAGCCAGTGTGCAAAGGAGATGCTCTGGAGCTCTGCAGCAGTGTGTGGGGAGGCTGGAGAAGCACCCAAACCCCCTTGCACAGAATTCCCAGCTAAACCTGAACAGCAATAAATGTGTATCCAATGCTCAGGCCTGCACAAGAAGTGTCGTGGTCCCATTTCTTCTGTGATCCCTGAGAGGTGCCAGGAGATGCTGCAGCAGCCTCAGGGGGATGCAGGAGCTGCCCAGGGCAGGGTAATTAAAGCAGTTTTGGGCAGGGAGGCAGATTCCTGGGGCAGCAGCTGTGTGTAAGGATAACCCCATCACAGGCAGGCTCAGAGGGGAGGAGAGGCTGGAGGATCAGACTGAGCACAGGGCCACAGGAGGATTTTCTAATTAAGCTTCCAGACTAATTGAGAGGATGGGAGGGATGTGACGAGTGCTGGGACATTCCTGCTCTGACCCCTTGGGAAGGTTCAGCCTCAGCCTTTGTGCCTTTGCTTCACTCTCCCTCTGGATCACACCCAGTCTGGCTGGACCAGTTAGAGCCTCTTCCTTTGGGAATCTCAGGTCTGGAAGCAGGAGATTGTTTCCCCCAGGGCAGCTGGGCAGCACCTCCTAACCCTGAGAAAATCTGCCTCTGAGCAGAGCAAACACAGCTCCAAATCCTCCTGTTAGTACCTACACCCCCCATCCTCAGCCTGCCCCTGGCTCTGCCCTCCCAGATGGGCAAATCCTGCAGAGATTTCAGCACAAACATCCCAGAGTTTTGTCTTCCACCCCTTCCCAGGAGGTGCCAGGAGAATGGGGGGTGGCCAGGAGTTGACACCAAGCCTGGGGAAATCAGAGGGGTGCAACATTCCAGAGGCATCTGGACATTGCCAGTCCCTGTGGCTCATCCCAGAAGGGCAGGGAGGGAGAGCCCAGGGATTCCTTGGGAGCAGCCCAAGGGCAGGGGACACTGCAGAGCCACCAGCCTGGAGGTGCTGCTGCTCTGGGGACAGCCAGGACTCCTTGGACATCTTCAGTCTGTGCCAGGGTGTGAGAGGGGATGAGCCCTGGATTTGTCTCCTGTTTGTCCCCTCGGGAATGTGTCCCTTGGTTGGGATGGCTTTAGGTTCATGGTCTGGTACTGGCACTCCTGGATTGTCCCCACAGCATCAGAGAATAGGAACCTACATCTAGGAAACCTCTGGGAAGGGGGACTTGCAAAGAGAAATGAGATGAAGTTCTCAAAATGAACCAACACAAAAATACAGATTTGAAAACAGGAGTCTGAACCACTTTTTGTTGTTTGCTTGCAACTTCTCCTGTGACCTGGTCTGAAACAAAACCTTCTCTTGTGCCACTGGAGCCCTTGGCCTGTCCAAGTGGCCACAGGGCACAGGAACATCAGCCAAGCCTGGGCTGGACTGGCAGGAGAGGCTCAGGAGGGCTCCCAGCACCAGCCCTTGCAGTGCCAGTTCCAGTTTCCACCCAGCTCCAACATCCCTCCCTGGCATTGTCCCCAGCCCTGTGTCCTCACCCTCTCTCTGCTGCCCAGCATGGGGCTCAGGCCATGGGGATGTTTCATCCCAGCCCTTTCCCCATGGAGCCAGGGCCCTCCTGTCCCCCTGCCCTGGGCTTCACACCATCCCTGCTCCCTCCCTGGGCTTCACACCATCCCTGATCCCTCCCTGGGCTGGGGGATGTTGCAGCAGGGAGAAGGGCCTGTCCCTGCTGCTCTGGCAGCACAGAGAGCCCAAAGGATTCCCTGGACAGAAGCTTCCCTCCCCTCCACACGGCTGTCACTGTCACTGTCACTGTCCCTGCACAAGGCACAGACTGAGAGGCCTCATGGCTGCAATTCACTGCCCCCCAGGCTACCAGAGGGGACAGGTCCTGCTGGCCCTACCCTGCCTGGTCCCTGCAGCCCAGGCAGGAGGAGCCTGGCTCATCCCAGGGCTCAGCTGGGGCAGTTTAACACCAAACAGCTTTCACCTGGAGCAGGCAGTCTGGGGGCAGGTCCTCAACCACCCCTGCATTGCCTTCAGGGTGTGTTTATAAACCCACATCTCCCTTACCCTGGGGGCTTTTTCTCTCTCTCTTTCTTTCCTATCTCTTTTTTTTTTTTTAATTTTGGGGGGTTTTTTTGGGGTTTTTTTTTTTTTGCCTTTATGTTTTGAGAGCCTTAGTTTGGAACTAAGGGGAATTTGGGAGTTGGCACCTCAGGGTGTCTGGGATGTACTGCTAGAAGTTAGAATTTCCACCCTTCCAGTGCTACCAAGCAGGTAAGGACACAACAATTACCCTCTTTCAGTGCCCCTGGGCTGGGTTTGGGGGCTGCAGCCCAGAGAGGGCTCTGTCCCAGGGTTGGCATGGTCAGGGTGTCCCAGCACTGTCCTTTTCCAGGTGAAGGACAATGTCTTCCCACGACTCTGGAGTGGCCTTGGGGCTCAACTCCCAGCCCAGCTGCAGCACTCCAGTGCCTGTCCCAAGGAATTCCTTCCTGGCACGGCCTCTCCCTTCCCCGTGGAGCTGCTCCCTCTCCCTGCTCGGCCAGGAGGACATCGTGGAGAGCTACACTGGGTACGTGGGGAGGGGTTGAGCCTGCTCCTTGCATGTGTGTGTCCTCAAGGGGACTGGAACATGTCCCTGCTCTGGGATGTGTTTCACTCAGCCTGGGATGTGTCCCATCCTGGGATGTGTTTCATTCAGTCTGGGATGTGTCCCTGCTCTGGGATGTGTTTCATTCAGCCTGGGATGTGTTTCATTCAGCCTGGGATGTGTTTCATTCAGCCTGGGATGTGTTTCACTCAGCCTGGGATGTGTCCCTGCTCTGGGATGTGTTTCACTCAGCCTGGGATGTGTCCCTGCTCTGGGATGTGTTTCACTCAGCCTGGGATGTGTCCCTGCTCTGGGATGTGTTTCATTCAGCCTGGGATGTGTCCCTGCTCTGGGATGTGTTTCATTCAACCTGGGATGTGTCCCTGCTCTGGGATGTGTTTCATTCAGCCTGGGATGTGTCCCTGCTCTGGGATGTGTTTCATTCAACCTGGGATGTGTCCCTGCTCTGGGATGTGTTTCACTCAGCCTGGGATGTGTCCCTGCTCTGGGATGTGTTTCATTCAGTCTGGGATGTGTCCCTGCTCTGGGATGTGTTTCATTCAACCTGGGATGTGTTTCATTCAGCCTGGGATGTGTCCCATCCTGGGATGCTCACGAGGCACAGGCTGGAGCTGCTCCCTGTACCCAGGGTAGCCCTGTGTGCCCGTGGTGTCTTTGCTGTCCCACCCTGGTCCAGGCAGCAGCTCAGCTGTGTCCCCACTGCTGTGCAGGGACTCCTGTGAGCTGGGGGTGGCTCTGCTGGACTGCAGCTGCTCGGCCCCAGACCCGCAGCTGGTGCGCAGGATCGTGGCCCAGGTGGAGTTCTACCTGTCAGATGAGAACCTGGCCAAGGATGCCTTCCTCCTCAAACACGTGCAGAAGAACAAGATGGGCTTTGTCAGCATCAAGCTGCTGACATCCTTCAAGAAGGTGGGTGCTGGGTGTGTGTGCTCAATACCCTGCAGCAGCTGTGCTCCCAGGGATGGATGGGGCTGGGGGAGCAGGGAACACTCCTCAGAACACCCCCAGGGCTGGATTCACCTCTTCTACCCACACTTCCCCTGGACTGCTTTGAAAGTGATCCTCCCTTAACTAAAAAAAAAAAAAAAAAAAAAAAAAAAACAAACTAAGAAAGTGCTGCTGGTGTGGCTTAGGGGGAAGTTGTGGCTCCTTGCCAGAGCCCAGGGGACAGTGGGGACTGTGCAGATCCCAAAGCTGCTCCTGTAGAAGGGGGATATTGCTGTGGATGGGGTCTCAGCCTGCCTTGGGGGTGGGTTTAGGGTGGTGCTATAGCAGGGGGATATTGGATGGGGTCACAGCCTGTCTGGAGAGTGGGTTTAGGGTTGCCCCTTAGAAGGGGGATATTGGATGGGGTCACAGCCTGTCTGGAGAGTGGGTTTAGGGTTGTCCCTTAGAAGGGGGATATTGCCGTGGGGGATATTGGATGGGGTCCCAGCCTACCTGGGGGTGGGTTTAGGGTGGTCCCTGCCTGGGGACAGCAGGGCAGGCAGACTGACAGGGATTCCACCCTCTCTGCACAGGTGAAATACCTGACCCGGGACTGGCGCCTCACCCTCTACGCCCTCAAGTTCTCGGCGCTGCTGGAGGTGAACAAGGAGGGCACCAAAGTGAGGCGGCGGCTCCCCATCCCCGAGTACCTGCTGAGCGTCCCTCCCAGCAAACTGCTGCTGGCCTGGGAGCTGCAGCCGCGGGAGCAGGACCTGCCCCTGCAGAAAAACTTCCTGGAGACCATCACGAGGATGTTCAGCCCCTTCGGCGCCATCGCCTCCATCCGCCTGCTGCGGCCGGGCCGCAAGCTGCCCTCGGACGTGCGCAAGTTCTGCTCGCGGTTCCCGGAGCTGCTGAGCCGCTGCTGTGCCCTGGTGGAGTACGAGAGCCTGGAGAGCGCCCGCAGGGCCTTCGAGAGCCTCGGGCAGCGCGACTGGCACAGCATCCGGGTGGTGCGGCTCTGCGGAAAAGGGGGCAAGAAGAAAGCCGGGGAGGAGCGGCCGGGGTGGAAGGGGGCTCTGCCCTTCCCCTGCAGCCTCGAGGATTCCCTGCCCAGCAGCTCCCCGCAGCGCGATGATGCCTCAGGCTCGCTGTCCCTCCTGAACCAGGATCTGATGGCACCCACCTGGCCTGGCGGCGACTCCCCGGCTGGGAATTCCAGCGCTTTCCCCAGCAAGGGCTTCTCCCCGCTCGGGGCGAGCGCCGCGGGCTCCTGGACCCCCTGGGCCAGCGGCCTCTGTGCTGTGGCCAGCGCTGCTCTCAGCCCTGCCCTGGCAGCACCGTGGGGCTCCGAGCCCCTCGGGCTGTGGGACGGGGTCCTGCGCCTGCCCCGCAGCCCCCAGGGCACCGCGGGCTTCGGCAGCAGCTTCGCGAGAGAGGAGCTCGCCCTCCGGCGCTGAAACTCCTTCCAATTCACGGTTTATTATTTTCTTTCTCTTCCCTTCTCTCGAGCAGAAGAATTTTCTATGGCCCTGCGAGCTGTGGGCAGTGGCAGTGCAGCTGATCCAGGGGACAGAAGTTTTGGGGCAGGGACGATGCTCGAGGCAGACGCTGAGCAGCAGCAGGAGCTGTGCCATGCTGTGCTCATGCCAGTGGGACTGTGCTTGCTCAGGGCCCAGAGCTGGGTTTGGTGTCCAGGTTTTGGATGAGAAATGGACAATAAAGAGAGATGAAGTTTCCAGGCACTCTGTGGTTGTTGCTGTGATTTCTTTCTTTGGTTTTTTCCTCCCTTTCCAGGTCTTGCTGCTGCCTGAGGTGCAGCCAAAGGGAAGGAGGGTCCCTGCCTGCCTGCAGCTGCTTCCCTTGCTGTCCTTGGGGTGGTGGGGACACTGAGGGGTGCCCAGAACTGGTGGTCCAGGTTGGCTGAGCCTGAGAAAGACAAGAGGAGTGATGGCTGTGGTGGCAGGGTGTGGTTCCTCCTGGCTATTGGCTGCTCAAGGCTCTCTGGCCTCTCTCAGGATGGAATGTGGGGGCTTCTTGTGTCCCTCCTGCTCCCACAGCCTCTCCAGCTCCTCTGGGATAGGGTTGAGGGAGGCTACAGGTGGCTGTCAGGGGTCTGCCAGTGAAAGTGCCCTTGGTCTGTGCCCAGAGCTGGGACAAGTCCCATGCCTGCAGGGCTGGTGAGGGGATGGGGTCACACCTTGTGTGAGGAGAGGTTTGAGGGCAGTCCCTGCAGTCAGGATGAGGGGAATGGAAAACCAGGCAGGTTCTGCTGCCCATCACCCAGCCAGGACCCTGGCACTAAGGATTGTTCTACAGCTAGTGAGAAGAATTCTCTGAGTCAGGAATTCCTTGTCCTTGTGGTGAATTTAAACCTCCCAGACCCTTGCTGGGAATGGCCTCTTGCTGGGGCAAGCAGGTCTGGGATATTCCTGAAGTCTGCTGGAGAGGACTTCTTGTCACACATGCTCAGGGAGCCACCAGGAAAGATGCCATCCTAAACCTGCTGGTGGGAATGGAGAAGGACTGGTGGGAACTGGGATAGTCTTGGGCCCAGTGCTCCTGAAGTGGTTGAGTTTAATGCTGTCAGTGTGAGGAGAAAGATGGACACCAGAGCTGCTTCCCAAGACTTGCAGAGTGGAAATGTTCTGCTCCTCAGAGAGCTGCACAGCAGAGTTCCCTGGGAATCTTTAAGAGGCTTCTTTGTGAACCTCTGGAGCAGGTAATTCCCAGGTCTGGAGGACAGTCCCACTGCCTCAGTGCCCAGCCCCTTTCCTCTTCCCACTGTGGTGGGGCAAAAACCCCCCTCCCTGCTCCCCCTACCCCACCACTCCAGATCCTGGTTTTCAACAAAAATATCCTTTTTATTGGCATCTCTCTCGGTGTTCCAAACACATCCCTCAGTGACTGCAGCCAGGTGGGAGCTTCGGGGCCTTGGAGCCCCCACAGATTTCTGGCTTCTCCCCCTGCCAGAGAGCAGCCATTAGAGCCCCAGCAGAGATGGGGATGTGTCCCCAAGCCCTGCTGCCCCTCCAGAGCCTTGTCCTACCTCGTAGAGGTGACAAACCAGCCCCAGCAGTGAAGCCTCTGCCTGTGCCTGCAGCTCGTCCGTGTGCTTCTGTGGGGGGACACAGGGCTGGTCAGGGGGGTCCCCACAATGTCCCAGCCCTACCTGGAACCCTGGTGCCCCCCTGCCATACCCCATTGATGGTGATCCAGGGCACGTACTGGTGTGGGGGCTGCAGTGCATCGGTCACTTGGGCGTTGTGGTGCATCAGGGCCATCCCTGTGTCCCCCTGCACGCAGGCGGTGATGCGGCCACTGTCCAGCTCTGGGGCGTAGATCTGCAGGCACTGCTGGGCACAGGGGACATGGGGACGCTCAGGGGGACAGGGGCACCCCCACAGTGGGGCACCAGGAGCGGGGAGTGGGACATACAGCATCCAGGTTCTTGGTGACAGAGCTGCCTGACTCCAGGCAGAAGATGATGGGGAAGTAGGTGCTGAAGTTCTGAGCCTCGTGCATCAGGCAGGCCTATGGGGACAGGGTGGGCGGTGAGGGGCCGCTGGACCCCCCCGTGCCAGCACCGTGGGAACGGGGACCGTCACCTCCATCATGTTGCCCAAACATTCCTCGGGGCCGTGCTGGCACTTGAAGTCCCACTTGCCGCTGACGTTCCTCTCCTGCGGGAGCAACCGGTCTGAGCGGGGCCGGCGGCACCGGGCGAGCCCGCGGCGCCGGGAGGGCCGGCCCCTACCTGGGCGTTGCCGTAGGGCACCAGGGTGATGTTCAGCATCTCTTCGGGCAGCAGCAGCCAGGTAGGGAAGAGCTTGAGGGCCAGGAACTGGCGGCAGGCCGGGCACAGGCTCTCGTAGAACAGGCTCAGCTGCACGGGCGCGGCCGCGGGGCGCGGGAGGCTGGGACAGCGGCTCTGCACCTGCACACGGGAAGGTTTCGGGGTGCACGGGGGGATACGGCTGCAGCCCCCCGTCCCAGTGTCTCTACAAAGCCCCGCGGATACAGGGAAGAAAGGGGATGAGGGTGTGCAGGGCTAGAGGGAAGTGAGAGTGGCTGGGAGCTTTCTGCTGCCACAGGATCCTGACAGCGTGGCTGACACCCAGCGCTGGGGCTTTCCAACAGAACTTCCCCAAAATATTTCAGGGGAAAACAAATTTAGACCTGGGAGGGGGTACGGCCTAGCACCCACTGCCAGGGGGAAGCTGCGGCCCCGTGGGGCTCACAGGGCGCTGCCACCTCCCGGGTCTGTTTGGGGCAGAATAAGCCAAAAAGCGGTTTTAAACTGAAAAAGCAGAAGTGCCAGCGGTAGCTGAAAGCGGCTGCGGTCAGGGTCCGGCTGGACCACAGCCATTCCCCAGGGATGCTGGGCAATGCCGTGGTGCCCGTGTGGCACCGGAGGCTCTGAGCATCCCTGCGGGTGTGACAGCCTGTGTCTCAGCGATGCCCGCAGCTGGCACTCGCTCCGGGCATCGTGGCCAGGCGCTGCCCCAACCCTGTCCCCGCGTCTCTCGTCCCTGCTGCGGGGCAGGCGGGAGGTGGCCCCCTGCCCTTGTCCCACCCAGGGAGATGGCCGGGTGACCCTGCCCTTGTCCCCAGCCCTGACAGCAGCAGCGGCTCTGACCTCGCAGGCGGCGGCGGCGTCCCTCGAGCTGCACCAGCGGTGGGCAGGGTAATCACAGCCGGGGGGGGCCGCGCCGAGCCCCGGGGCCACCAGGGCCACCAGCGCCAGGACAGCCAGCGGCACCGTGGGGGCCATGAGGACGCCGGGGTGACGCGGAAATGAGCCCGTCCCAGTGGGGGCTTTTAAAGCTGGGCTGTGCCCGCCTCCCTGCGCCCTTCCTGCCCTTGTGCCGCCCCAGCCGCCGCCTCCCGTGACGCCGCCGCCCCACGTGGGGCCGCCGGGTCCGGCCACCGAGTGCCCGCTGTCCCCTGCCCGCAGCCACCGAGTCCCCGCTGTCCCCTGACTGGAGCTCGGGGCTCACGACCCGAGCCCCCGCGGGTTGTGGCCGGTCCGGCAGTGAAACCCAGCCTGGAGCTGGAGCTCCCCGAGCAGGGAAGCGGGGCTGGCTCCCAGCACAGCCCCCGGGCGGCTCCGGCTGCGGGATGGGGCTGCAGCTCAAGACACGCCGAGCTCAGCTGCGGGGCAGGGGGAGGAGGAACCTCGTCGTTCCCCGGTTTGTAGCCGCTGTTTCCGGCCGTTTCTCAGCCCTCGTCCACACGTGCCCCAGCCCTACAAACCCGGGAGCACAATCCTGGCACGATGGGTCACATCCTGCACCCAGCCCAGAAACTGGGGCACAGCCCCGCCACCCTCCTGCCCCCGCACAACCTCCCACAGCAATCCAGCAGCCTGGTTCATTAACTCTGTTTATTTCCTTTTTTTTTTTTTTTTTTTTTTTTTTTTGTTGTTGTTTTCGTGGGTTTTTTCAAAGTACCGTACAAAAAAAAAAAAAATCCTCTTACAGTAACAAATACTGGGTTTACATTAGTAAACATCAACAGAAAGAGCAGAGAGCACTACTGCTGGTAACGGACAGCTCGGGGGGCAGGTTATTCTTTATTGCATATACCTAGAAACTAAAACCTCACGCAGCCACCACATCCTCTCCGAGCACAGAGCCTCCACTGGCACCTTGGGGTTACACGGGGGAGCCTGGAGCCCCCCGACAGCAGGGACACAGAGGGACAAGCCCCAAACTGTGCCCCGGGGAGCAGGAACAGCCATGTGGCACCCAGGGGATGCGGGTGTGCGGCTCGGCTGGGGGACGTGGGGGTCACAAGCAGCAAAGCACAGCCCAGCGCCTCGAAACACAGCCGGGTTCAGAACGAGCCAAAGCAGCAAAGGACAAATCACAACGAGCTGATGCTGGGGGAGCTGGGGCTGGGCTTCCACCCCGGGGGGAGCAGGAAAGCTGCTGTTCAGGGAGACAAGTGAAGCACCGTCAGGGAAAGGCAGCCCTGGGGAAGGGCATCTTCCTCCTCGTCGTACACAGGACGTGAGCAGTGCCCTGTCAAGCACAGGCTGCCAGTGGGCAAGGAAGGCAGTGCTGGAAGGTGCACAGGGGTCACTGTGACCCCCCCTTGGGCTGTGGCTGGACAGCAGGAAGGGACAGCACGGGGACAACAACAGAAATTCAGCCAAAAGGATAAAAACAGGATAAAGAGAAGCTGGAATTTCCCTGGGCAGCAGAGCCAGGTGAGCACCAAGTGAGTGTTGACAGGTGACAGCTTCAAGCTGAGACTCCTCCTGATGCTCAGCAGGTCCTGGCATGAGTGGGGAGCAAATCCCCCCCAGGCAGGACTGGCCCCAAGCTCACATTCAGGAGTGGTGGTGGAGGAACGTGGAGCCCGTGGGATGAGAGGCTGAGGATCCCATCTGCCTACAGCCTGTCCTGTGATGTGGGGACGTGCTGGAAGTGCAGGGACAAGCACAGGACCAGCAGAGTCCCCAGTGAAAAGGTGTGGAACACTAACAAAGCTTTGGAGTGTTGGTGCAGCCCCCTGGCCACTCCTCAGGCCCCAGGGAGGCCTCTGGACAGAGCTGTGAGGACTGAGCCTCCCTGCCCCAGTCCCACGTGCCCTCATCTCTCACGTGCCCAAGTCCAAATTATTCCCTTAATCATCCTGGCAGCTTTTCCCAAGAGATCCCAGAAGCCAACCACAGCCTCTCCTGGGCTGTGCCCCCACAGCTCCCCTGACCCACTGCCTGCACCTGAGCACCAAACACTGACAAACCAAACCCAAAAACCAGGCCCAGGGCCTGGAGAGAACATGCAGGGCAGGGAACAGGGCTGTACAGTTGGGCATAGGAGAGCTGCCACAAGCAACAGGAATGGGACGTTTGCTCCAGCAGCCCCAGCTCCAGAAGGATCTGGGGACCAGCCCAGAGCAAGGCAAGCAGCAGAGCTGGCTGGGGAGGGAGGGACAGTGAAGTCCCCAAGGCAGGGGGCACATCAAGAACAGGATGCAGGCACAGCATGAGCAAAGAGCACCCCATGGATCCAGCAGAATCCAAGCTGCAATGGGAAACAGAAGTGCCAAAGTCCACAGCATCCACCAGCTGTCCCAAGGAGGAGCCTCCAAGAGGGAACAAGCCACTCTGGCAAATCAAGAGGACCAAGAATGCTCTCCTCCAGCCAGGCAGCTGAGATAACCCAGGAAAGCCAATGCCACCACGGCCTCAACTCTCAGCTCAGCTTTTAAAGCTCTTGTAGGCCCACCTGGGCTGCCCTGGGGCCCTCTGAGCCAGGACACAGCACCTTGCCCCAGCCCCATACAGTACCCACGATTCTAAGTGCTTTGCATACGTAGTTCACCATCATGCAGATACATTTCAGCATGCCCTGGGCCCCACAGATGTGTCCTCCTGCAGCAGAGAGGTCCTTCATTGCAGGTAGGGCTCGTAGTGTGCGCTGGACTCCAGCCCTCTCCTGCTTCAGCTGCAGGGCCCGGGGCTGTGGCAGCCTGGCAGCTGCTGCCCACACTGGGGGTGGCACTGGGGGCTCAGCAAACACCAGCACCAGGGGAGCAGCTGGTCACAAAAAGAACCATATTTACAGAGCTACAGTCAGCTTCAATGGGTTATGTGTGCAGAGAGTCACCGCAACCGGCCGGAAACAACGAGCTGTGCATCCCACAGATCCTGCCAGGAAAAACACGGGTACCAACACGGGTTTCACAGCTTTGCTGGCACAACTGAGGTGGGAGATTCATGGCTAAGCAGATCCTCCCTGCCCAGGCAGCAACACTCCAGAGGTGGTTATGACAAGAGGGAATGGTGGCGAGGTGGGGCGCAGCACGGAGCGAAGATCTCGGCCGGGAAGCCCCATGGAGGATGAGGTTTCTCCTTCCTAAACGTGTCTCTGCATGCAAGAGCAGCACCCCTCGTACCAGACACCATCACAGCCTGCAAGGCCACCAAGGGAAGTGAGAGTGAAGGATGCACACACTCAATGGAGCCTCCTCCTCTGCCTCCTCCAGTGTCCAGGCAGGGAACCCCTCGGTCACAGCACCGAGGAATCAGGAACCAAAGCTCTACAGTGATGCGTAGCGGGGCGACCTGCCAGCAAGAAGGGGATCTGACCTGCTTGTCAGAGAAGGGGAGGGGGCTGTGCTCACCTCCAGCAATTCAATCACAACTAGATCCCACCTCCTAGAGGCTGGAGCCCACTGGGAATCAGCCCAGCCTTTGTGTCCCATCAGCCAACACGGGTTTCAGCTACTGACCAAGAGGGACATCAGGAACGGTCACAGACATCTCAGAGGCTCTGAAGGAGCAGGAGCACAGAGACTCAACTATACAGGGTGCAAGAGTCCAGAGCCAGAAAGCAGCGCCCTGGGGAGAAGCTGAAGGCAGCTGTTGTGTTGTGCATGGGCTGCTCATCTGGCTGGTGGCTGGGAAAGGACCGGGTGAGCCAGCGTGACATTCAGGGAGTCATTGTGCTGCACCAGGGACGTGTGCTTGTAGTGCAAGACCAGGTCCTTGAGGGAGGCATAGAGGTTGTAGGGTTCAGCAAACCCATAGCCCGTCGCTGTCTTGTAGATCACGCAGTGCTTGGTGTCACCATCCACCCTGCCAGGGAGACACAGGAGCCTGGGTCAGCACTGGGACAGGGGAGCACAAGTAGGGCCACCAAAGCAGTGTGAAGATACAGCTGGCCCTGGCAGGAGAAGCCAAGGCAGATGGGAACTGTCACCTCCAGCATCTGGAGAGTGGAGCGATGTGGGAATACAACCTGGGCCATCCCATCCCATCCCATCCCATCCCATCCCATCCCATCCCATCCCATCCCATCCCATCCCATCCCATCCCATCCATCCATCCATCCATCCATCCATCCCACCTGCACAGGGATACTCACACCACAGAGCAGGCATAGCAGCCCTTCTGGCTGCTCTCACGGATCAGGAAGGTGCCGTCCCGTTTCCCACACAGCATTTCCTCTGCCTGCACACGGTTGATCTTCCCCACGTACCACGTCCGCTCCTCATGGTGGGGCAGCTCCTCCTCATCATCCATCATGGAGTACTGACTGCAATGGAGCACAGGCAGGGTCAGACTCCCTGAATTTGGGTGTGTGGCCCCCACATCTCCCCACACTGCTATCTGCCATTGCCCATCTGGCAGGGAAGACATCCCCAGCCCCCAGGCAGGATTTGCCCAGGGGCACAGCACAGGCAGAACCAGCTGCACAGCCTGTACTCCCACATGCCCCAAACCCCACAGCACACGAGCAGGACACTCACTCCTCTGTCTCATTCTTGATGCCCAGCCACTCGTTGATCTTCTTCTGCCGGGCACCCTTCTGCGTCAGCCACCTGGGGAAGGAGGGCAGAGCTGAGCGGCTGCAGCGAGCCCCGGGCGTGGCCATCGGCAGAGGGCAGCAGCCGCCGCTGCCGGGGCCCGCCGAGCCCCGCGGCGCTGTGGGAGCGGCTCCTCCCCGCAGCGGGCTGCGAGCCGCTCCAACGAGCCGCGGAGCCCCGGGGGAGGCAGCTGGATGGCTCCCGGGCCGGGCTCCAGGGGCACTACGTACACCAAGTACTGGTCCCGCAGCTTGCGCAGCTGCATCAGGTCTGGCTTGAGGCTGTTCATGCGCTTGTCGATCTCCCGGTTCTCCGAGGCTTGTTTCTTCAGGTCCTGCTCCAGCTTCATCTTGCTGTCGTGGATCTCTGTGATGCGGGACTTGAGCTTCTCCGAATTCATGAGGATCCTGGGAGAGAGAGAGAGGGGGGTTTAGGCTGTGAGCCAGGGTGGGGGAGGCAGAGGAGGCAGCCAGCCAGCTCCAGCCCACAGCATGCTGCTGGAGAGACAAGGAGTCCACGTGCCTCGGCTCTGTGCTGAGCCAGGAGGATCCTTCCAGCCCCTGGGGCCTTTCTCCAGGCAGAGCAGGGACCACCACCCCCATCCTCACCGTTGCACCTCCTTCTCATTGCCCTCCCTCCGGAAGCGCTCGATGTACTCCTTGCTGCACTTCTCCTGTGTCTGACACTGCTCCTCAAAGATCTTGATCGTCTCATTGAAGGCCTCGATTGCAGTCCTCTTCATCTGCAGCTCCTGGGGAAAACAGAGGAAAAAGCTGAGGAACATTTTTGCACATTTGCATCCCTTATTTCAACTTCCCCAAAGCAGCTCTGTCCTTGCTGCAGGCAAAATATTCCCCTCATCAAAGCCTGTCCTCTGGAGAGTCCCTGCAAGTCCATGAGCTGACAAATGAGGCAACAGGTGCCACGTCTCTGGTCTCTCCTGTGCCCAGCAGGGTGGCTGCCAGCACTCAGGGGGTGACAGAGCAGCCTTTGGGGGTCTCGGGCAGGGCCCACATACCTGGGACGTGCGTGTGTACTCTTCATACAGCAGGTCGTACTCCCAGCTCTTGTCCTGGTACTGCTGGTGATAAACCTTCAGCTGCTCCCCCACAGCTTCCACACTGTCCTCCTTCACCACCTGGTCCTGCCATAGGCACAACCCCAGTCAGGACCTGCTCCAGCTGGTCCCACAAAACCCCACAGCAAAACATTCCAGCACACAGGGAGAGGGATGGGACACTGTCACCTACCAAAGGGGCAGGGATGGATGAACAAACACCCCTGGCTCAGGCTGTGTTCGCCAGCCATGTCCCTGCAGCACAGGCCTCACCTGCTGGTACTTGGAGATGGGGTAGAGCAGCCTGGTGTCCAGCTTGGCGTTGTACTGGGCGAGTGACTCGTGCCGGTAGTGGGTGATGAGCTCCACCACCGAGCCGAAGGTCAGGGGCTCCGAGAAGCCGTACTTGCCTTCCCGATGGAAGATCTTGATCAGCTTGTTATTGCCTCCCTTCCTGTAGTGGAGGGGAGAGGAGAGGGCACTTACCACCACCCCAGCACCCTACGCCAGCCAGAGACCCAAGAGGTGCACCCCTGAGGCTCCCAGGGGGTGCCAGCTCCCAGAGGCTCCCAAGCCCTACCTGAGTGTGAGTGTGTATTCCCCCTGGATCTTGCTGGAGGCATCACGCACCAAGAAGGTCCCATCTGGTGTGTCCCGGAGCTTCTCATTCACCTCCTCCCTGCAAGGAACAGGATTGTCATGGCCTGGGAGGTGGCCCCAAGGCTCACCTGATGGACAGAGCACCCCAGGTGTGAGCTGCCAGTCACCCCCTTACCGAGAAATGTCCCCCCAGTACCACTCGGCGTCCTGCAAGGGCGCGTTGTTCCCGTTGGCCAGGCTGGCTGCGCTGGGCTTTGGCTTTGGTGGTTTGGGAGGCAGGGCTGTGAGAGGAGGAGGGATGAAACAGGATGAGCCCAAATCCCAGCTCCCCGCTGGTAATTCCTTAAGAGTGCTGAGTCCCCCTCCCTGCAATGACTGGAAGGCCCCTTGGCCACCACCTTTCCTAAAGCTGCTCTATGCAATCTCCAGCAGCTGAACACCTTGAGCTGGCCTCCAGGCACAGCTGGGCTATCAAAATGCCCTAGGCAACCCAATCATGAGGGCTGAGAGTCCATATTCACAAATGCTAGTGCCTCAGGCCCCAAGGAAGGGGTATCTCAGTACCTGGAGGCAACTGTTCTGGCTCCACCTCCTTCGTCTGCAGAAGTGTCTCCAGAAACAGCACAGAGAAGTCAGGGCTCAGCTCTGGGCTGCAGGGAGACAAGAGGCAGGTTAAGAACAGCAGCTGTGGGGTAGAACACGGCGCTGCTCCCACGTCCCCCACAATCAGCTGGTTCATCCTACCTGCCAGACCCCAGGCTGACAGGGCAGCAGGGGCTCTGTCCCAGCTCTGAGTCCCACCTGTGTGTGCTGCCAGCAGTTTAATCCCACGTCAGCCCAGCAGGGGCGTGGGCAGCCCTCTTGTTCCAGGCTGGACTCCTTGTCCTAGCAGGCACAGTGGCCAGAGCAGGGAACACTGCTGGGACCAAAAGCCTGACGTACCTGGCGCCAGGCAGCCGGAGCACAAGGGGGCCGAAGATCTCTGCCAGGGCCCGAGGGTGGAGGTTGTTGCTCTCAGCCTGCTGCGATACCTTCCCCAGATGCCGCAGCAGGAACTGCAGGGTGAGCGCGTTCTGCAGCGGCACCGCAGGCGACTCCAGGGCCAGCAGCAGCTGCTTCCGGCAATTCTCTGCCTGGGGGATCTCTGGGGACAGAACAAGACACAAGGGAAGAGCTGGGACAGCCGGCAGCACTCTCCACGCTCCGGCTGCGTCACGGCACCGGAGCGCTGTCAGCAGCGGGTCATGTGCCAGCCCCAGAGGGACAGGGCTTATTCTAACATCCCAGATGTGCCCACCCCACCCAGCCACCCATCCCCCAGGCAGCCAGGGAGGCCCTTACCCTGCAGGATACGAAGGATATCTCCGTGCACTGACAATGGCACCACGGGGGAGGGCAGGTCCTGCAGGTAACCTCGCAGTGCCTCGCCCAAGGAGTGCACGTCCAAGGGCTCCAGGTCACCCAGGGTCCAATCTGTCAGGGCACAGATTTCCCATGGGAGGGTGAACACAGCACTGGTGCTGCCAACACCCATCCCAGAAATCATCACACAGCAGCCAGCTATCGTGAGAGCTCATCAGCACCACGAGGGAGCTCAGGCAGCCTTCAGGCAGCCCATGTGACAGAGGATATGCATCCCAGAAATAAGCTGGCTCTGGGAACCCCAGGAGTTCTCCTTGGGAGAAGGCAGAGGTCCTTCTGGGTATGCACAACCTTTGCCCTGAGCCCCAAAACAGGAATTCTGGGCAGGCATAGCTCGGGTGAGAGTTTTGCTCCCTGCTGCCAGCACAGGTCAAGCACAGACTGAGCAGCCACACATTGAACCCAAGGGGGAAACACCTCCCTCGAATGCAGGATTTTGGGAAGCACATCAAGCCTGCCCCAAGAGCCCAGCCTGGGCTGACAGCACAGCATGGTTGGGGTTTGCAGGAACGTCTGTGGGAGGGGACTCGCCAGCGTGGTGCCGGATGAGGCCCCAGCCCAGGCAAGAGGCAGACAGCTCCCAGGGCTCCCCAGCAGAGACATGGGCTGCCAGCACCATGGAGCCACGGCTCCAGCCACCAAACCGAGCTGAAAGATCCTCCCCTCCTTATTAGTGGCATGACAGAGGCAGAGAAGCCTCCACCAGGCACCAGCACAGCACCCCAGACACCAGGGGACCAGCATGAGGGTTCACTTGTTTGCCTGCGAGTCTCTGAGCCAGCACCACATCCCTCTGTTGTCCCCATGGATGGTGCCAGGAATTCCCCCCGTCCCATCCCTTCCACGCAGGACACAGACACGTTGGGATGGGGACAGCCCAGCCCCAGAGGCAGCATGCTGGGAGTCAGGAACTGCCAGGGACAGGCGAGCCTGGCCTGGATTGCATTACTGCTGGCGCTGTCACATCCACTAATCTCCTCCATCTGAGCCGATTCGCCTCCACCGCGCCGAGCTGGTTCTTACCGGTTCTCAGCGCCTGCCGCAGTTCGGAGCCAGATGTCCTGTACAACATCTCGCTGTCCAAGCCTGTGGAAGGGGGACACTGCTGTCAGCTCCAGCACAGGCACTGCTTCAGTGCCAGCTGGGCAATGGCTGTGGCACGGCAAACCTGGCCTGGATGGTGTCCAAGCCAAGCCCCTGCAGAAGCTGCTGCAGCCCCCTTGGGCCCCAGGACACCTGGTTCAATGGCCCCATTTCTCCACCATGGCATAGATCCAGGCTGGAAGCAATTCCCAAACCCCAGCACCCACCCAGTGTGTGTAGGTGCTGAAACCAAACACCCTCATGGGATTCAGCAGCTCAACCCAGGGACAAACATGAGAGCAGCTGTGTCCTGTGGTCCCACAGAGCTCAGCTTTCATTGAGGGGTTTTGGGGTGTATCAGCCTCCCCAGTGCTCAGCATTGCCCCCTTACCTTTCTTTTCAATAGCTTCCACCAGCTTCACCAGGAGCGGCGGAGCAATCTCAGGAGGGCTGAACTGCTCCTGTAAATCCGGCAGAGGAGACCCTGGGGGAGAGGAAGGGAGAGAAGGGCTCAGCACCAGCTCAGCCCTCAGCAGCAGAGCTGGGCCAGGGCATGACCCAGGCAACTCCCAACAGGAGCAAGGAAACCCGTGGCTATCGCTGTGAGGCTGTGGCGTAGGCAAACACAGCATGGAGCCTGCAAGGAACCTGCCCAGGAACCAGCACAGCACTTGTTGAGCTCCAGCTCTGACTGGGTGTGCACAGGGATATCTGCTGCTCCGTGCAGAGGCTTGGAGACAGAGCCCATCCCCCTGGGGTCCCGTACTCCCCAGCAGGCAGCACAGGGGTTACCAGGGCTCCTGGAGCTCAGGGCTGGGTCCCTGCCCAGCACAGGGGCTGCGCAGGGCTGGCAGCAGAGCAGGGTGAGCTGTGATTAATCCAGCCATTCAGACAGAACGCCGTGTCAGCAAATTCCTGCCCTTGATTGCTCGTTTAACATGGAAACCGGCCCTGTGCCTCCCCCTCCCCGTGAGCCCACAGCCTCTGTGCAAGCTGCTACAGAGCACAGACAGCCCGTGGCACAGGACCAGGGTCCCCCCACTCCTGGGGGATCTGCAGCCCCATGTCGGGTGGTATTTCACAGCCACTTCCAGAAAATCTTGAGGTTCTGGCTCCAGGCACCCCCTTCCCCCGTGCATGCCGGGGCAGGAGCACGCAGGCCTGGCTGAAGAGCTGCCAGCAGGAGGTTTGCCGAAGGGTGAGCGGTGCCAGGATCCATCCCGCTTCCAAAGGAGCACCAGCCGGAGCGGGAGGTTCCTCCAGGCTGGTCCACAGCACCTGGCAGACCCCAGGGAGCCCACAGTGGGGGAGGACACCCAGCACACTCCTCTCTGCAGAGGCAGAGCCAAGAGGCTGCTCCCCATTGCGAAACAGCTCCGTTGTCATGGATCTGACCCGAACTCGCCTGGTGTGGTCTCACCACAAGGCGCAGCAAGCTGGAACTGCGCACCCAGCTCAGCCTCCTGTACCCACGGCCTCGAGGGGAGACAGGACAGCCATGGGAAGGGAAGCACACGGGTCAGGCACCCAGCAGCTCTGCAAAGGCCTGTGCTGCTGGCGAGGAGGGGACAATCCCCCACTGGAGCGAGCTCCTGGGCACGGGAAGGGGCCCAGCGTGGTGTGGGTCAGTGTGGGGAAGCTGCAGGCAAGCTTCCAGGCTGGCAGCTCCCAGCCTGACCCTTGGGAAGGGCTGAAAGGAGAGTAAATACTGGCGCTGCCCACGTGGCCCGGCCGGGAATGTGCTGCTTCAGCAGGCAGCAGCTTGTCTTTTTTTGTCAGGCACAGAGCGGGAGCCAGCAGCAGCTCCTGAGCCTGCCGGGCCTCCGGGCTGGGCCGCCGCGAACAAGGCTGCTCACAGCACGGCCCGGGCAGCTGCGGAAATATTCCCCAGCCGCATTTTCCGCTCGTGTTCTCTGCGGAAGGCAAACACCAGCAGCTCGTAAATCCACTGGCAGAAGGCGCTGGGGCTCGCTGCTCCGCGGGGCCAGCCCTGCTCCCGGGACAGCTGTGGGGCTGGCCCTGCTCCATCAGGCACACTGAGGGGCTAAGGGGTTCCTGCCAGCCAGGGCAGGAGCTGGGAAGCAGGGAAGGAGTTTCATGGGAATGCCAGGAGACGGTTCTGCACCTCCTGAAGTGCACACCATGAAGAAATAAGACAGGCTTGGCTCAAATATGGTTTTTCCATTGCAAAAATGTGTCTCTCCAGCAGAATACAGAAATAAAGAATCACAGAATATGCTGCGCTGGAAGGGACCCATAAGGATCTTCAAGTCCAGCTCTTAAACCTGCAGGCTGAGTGTAAAATGGCTCTGGGTGCTTGAACTTCCTCCCTGCAGGCCCTGCCTGTGCCTGGAGTGGAGGTTGGCTCTGAGGATGCCACCACAGGGGACAGGGCTGACACTGGTCTCACGTGCCATACCCCACCCTCCATCCCTGGGCAGGATGTAGAGAGTCTGGCTTTTGGTTTCCTTCCCAAATTTGCCTTTTCTGTGTTTCAGGAGCTTTGGCACGTATCTTGTTCCACTCCCCAGAGACCCCACCAGTGGCTTTGACCACGCAGACACACCTGCAGCAAGCCCCCTTGAGCAGAGGGGAGAGCTGAGGAGGGCAGAAATGCAGCTCCCAAGGGAGCTGCATGCAGGCAAGGCCAGCACAGCCAGCACAGAGCACATCCCAGGCTCCTGAGAGGAGCAGCTTTCTTGGAAAGGCAGGTTGTGAGCTGGATGACTCAGGTCAGGCTCTGGCTGCCAACCCAAACGCAGGCAGGGCCCGGCCACATTCCCACCCTGCGGAGATGTTTCCTGGGGCCGCCCCTCCGGCTCAGCAGCGAGGGAGGCAGCTGCAGGGAGCTGCTGCAGCCCCACAACCCCGGTTTCCTCAGACCCCAGAGGTGTTTTCACACAGCCAGAAGCATCTGCTGGGGTAGCTGTGGCTCCCAGGCAGAGAGGGATGGGGAGGATGCAGCACTGCCAGCTGGGAGCGTTCCCTGGCACCCTGCAGCTCCTCTGCTGACCCCACTCCTCCCATGCACACCAGCACGAGGTCTTCTGCAAGGCATGGGAAGGCAAAGTGTGGCTGTCACCCCTCAGACAATCACAGAATGGTTTGGATTGAAATGGACCTTAAAAAATCACCCAGTTTAAACCCCCCCTGACTTGTGCAGGGACAGCCTCCACTAGATCGGGTTGCTCCAAGCCCCATCCAGCTTGACTTGGAACACTTCCAGGGATGGGGCAGCCACAGCTGCTCTGGGAAACCTGTGCCAAGGCCTCACCACCCTCACAGTCAGGAATTTCTTCCTAACATCTAATCTGAATCTCTCCCTCTTTAAATTAAAACTTCCCCCTTGTCCTATCTGCCTGTAAAAGAAGCCTCTCTCCCTCTTTTATATAAGCTCTCTTTAAGTACTGAAAGGTCACAATAAGGTCTCCCAGAGCCTTCTCTTTCCAGGTGAACATCCCCAGCTCTCCCAGCCTGAGTCTCGAGCAGAGGGGCTCCAGCCCCAGCAGCATTTCTGTGGCCTCCCCTGGACTTGCTCCAACAGATCCACAGATCTTTCTTGTCTAGCCCAGACCCAGACTCAGCACTGCAGATGGAGGGTCTCACAAAGGAAGAGTAGAAGGGGGAAAGTGAGGAGCTGCTGAACCCTGGCCACAGGGCTTATGTGCCTGGGAGCCAAAAAAACAGGCTAAGAGCAGGCAGCTGCCACAGCTCCACAGGCAGGGCTGAGGCACATTGGCTCTCCTGGCCCAGGTCCGTGCCAAGGCCGGGGGCTGGGAGGCAGCTGCAGGTGCAGTTCAGCCCATGCCCAGCCCCAGGGTGGCTGCCCGGCCCCAGCGAGGGCTCAGCGACCCGCGGGGTGGGCTGGCTGCCAGGCAGACAAGCAATTAGCTCCAGTTCTCAGAAGCACTCTTTTAGACCCTGACTTTTCTCCTCTTGCCCAGAGACAAGTAATTGTGTCTCTCAGCGGGGCTGAGCAGCTCTTGGCAGGGAGCACTGCCCCAGGCGCTGCAGAGGCGGGGAGGTGGTGGTTGGGAGAGGTCAGGACTTATCCTGAAGGGAGGGAGCCTGGCAAAACTCAGTGGAGCAGGGAGAAGGACCATGGGGATCCTGGCTGGTTGCAGAATAGAGAGAGAAAAGAATCTTGGAGTTGCAATAGTGGGACAAGGCTTGCCCCAGGAAGCTCTGCTGAGCAGACTGACAAGCTGGAGGAACAAAGTGCTTTTCTCTGGGCCAGAACTGAGAGAGGCTGGCTTTTGCTTGCGAGTCAACTGCACTGCTGCAGAGATGAAGGTTTCACTGCTGTCCTATGAAGCCACTCACACGCTCTCATCTGTCACACAGCGAGACTGAAGGTATCCCAGAGCAACAGGGCACACAGCAGGGCTTACCTTGCTCCAGAGCCTCGGGCAGGCGGCAGCCGCTGGCCCCCGGTGTGGCAGGCAGGGGTCGCTGCACTCGGGGCCGGTGGGAGGGGACAGCGATTTTCACCGGCCCCACGTACTCCACATAGGTGCCAGGAAAGTCCCCCTTCTGCTTGGTGCGCTCGTTGACGCCCAGGATCCACCCGATCTGATTGGGGGTCTGCTCATCTCCGTCTTTGAAGCCCAAGGCTTGCAGGGCCCCCTTGCTCACCACCAGGATGTCCCCGGGCAGCAGGTCAATGTCCTCCTCGCGCTCCTTGCGGTACGGGTAGAGCGCGCGGTACTGGAAGCCGTCGGTGCTGCCCATCCTCTCTGCCGGGGGAGAAGGGCTCTGAAGAGTGAGGCAGCACGTTCCAGGTGGCAGAGGAGAGCCCTCAGAGGCAGCTCTCCCCCATCAGCACTCTGAACTGTCTGTGTGAAGCGGCACCCCAGGAGCCTGGTCTGGGTGCACCGGAGCGCTTAGGTGCAGCCCCTTTTCCTCAGCTTGAAACCACGATTCAACCAAATTATGGAGCAAAGGGAGAAGGAGACGAACATAATCCAGCACTGGTGAGCGGGCATGCAGCAAAGAAACCTGAGATCAGGGTCTGTTTCACCAAAAAAGCCAGTCTCTTGGAATGTGGGGAGGAAAAGCACAGTAGGCTTCCAGCCTGGAACAGCGTCGCACGCTACGTTTCCTTTCTCAGAGCCTGCAAAGAGAAGAAGGATTGTCACTGCTCAGCCAGGCACCTCACACCCTCCTGACATGCCAACATTCAAACCAGGGGTTCACCTGAGAGAGGCAGAACTCGTTTCTCTCCTACCTACAGCTGATGCTGAGCCCTGGATCCAAGCAGGGCATGCTAATCCTGATTTACACTCCCAAAAGCGAGTGGCTGTGGGCAGGAACGCTACCTCCTCTCTGCTACAGCCAAGCACCAGCTCTGCATCTTAAAGAGGTTCACCCCTGCTTCTTCAGCTTACCCTCCTCACAGCACTTATGCAAACAAGGAGACAACAAGTGGGACAAAACAGCCTTTATGCAGGATAACTTTTGCATACAGAAAAGGGTGACCCTGCACCCACCAGCTGCAGGCCCTGAATAGGAGCAGAACAAACAGATTTAACCTTCCCTTGTTAAATCGATTAAATTTCACAGTTCACCTTTACATCTTGCCATGCAATCCCCCACAAAGGCATCTTCTGAAGGGAGCTGCCCACAAATGTAGGTTAACCACGCTTTCAGCAAAAGGCTTTCGAGATGTGCTGCCATTCCCACAGAGCAGCACTTCAAAGCTTCGCTCTGAGCAAGAAGTCAATTTTTGAACTTTTCAAAAGCAGCAACAGCAGCAGCATCAAGTGCAGGCACAGGTTCCTTTTGCAGAGATGGAGGCAAAAGGAGTTAAAATAATCCTTAGAAGCCTTCAAGTCTACTTAGAGCTCCTAACTGCCTTTCAGCTATTCAGACAGAAATTAAATATGCTGCCTGCCCTGCCCAGAAATCCACCAAAAAGAATAAACCTGGGTTATAACATGCTGTTGGAGAGATGTACGAGCTGGGACATTCCCACCAGCCAGGCATGTCCTCTTTTCCCATCCCCTGCTGGCTGCACAGGCCAGTTTTCCACCTCCCTCAGGCAAACCCCAGAGTTCTGGTTCCCGCAGAAATGGTGTGTGTGGCCGAGGACTGGACCTACAAGGCACTGGGGGAGCCAGAACCAAGCATTTCCTGAGATTCCCAGCCTTCCCCCAGACCCCAGCCTTCCCCCAGACCCCAACCTTCCCCCAGACCCCAGCTTTCCCAGGGACACACTGGGCCTGCTCAAATGCTGCAGGTCCTGGTAAAGGCTTGAGCTGTTCTGGCCCAGAAGCCACCAAACCCAGCTCAAACTCTTGAGTTTCATCTAAGAACTGTTAATGAGCAGGAAGGTGCTTCTCAGGGCTCTGCTCTGAGCAGAGGGAGGCGAGGAGGCAAAGGGAGCCAGGACGCCATTCCCAGAGGGGTCAGTGAACAACCAAGCATGGCACAAAGCCAAGGCTGCTCTGACTGCTGGTTGGACTCTGTGACAGGCACCAACGGTGGTGATCTGCAGGATTTCAAAATAACCCTTCCGGGCCAGCAACACATTACAGTTCATATCAGCTACAAATCCCTCTTTCCTCCTGCACGTGGGATCACCCCTACACGTGTCACCGCATCTGCACGTGCTGCCACAAAGTCTGAGATCAGGGTGAGTCCCCTGAGAGGAGCCAGCCCCACCTCTCAGCCAGGCTCTCCAAGCCAGCACCAGGGCTCCTTCCCTTGACAAGGACAAAAGGCACAAAGAGGCCATGGCACAGGAAACCTGTGCAGCAGCCAGAGCCCGCACCGCCTGCCTGAGCCCGGGCAGCCGTCCCAGCCGGGCTGTCTTTGCCATGAATGAACAGGCAGTGCCTGCGGGGAGGTGAGGCACTTGCGGCCAGAGGCGGGTGGGGAACAGGATTGAGCCTGATCCAGCTTGCTGGAGAGCTTCTCCAGAACTCCAGGAGCAGCACCAGACTGCAGAATTCATGGAGAGACCCTGCAGAGGTTTCTGATGTTCACGGGGGAAGCAGCACATCCCAGCATGGCCGCTGTGAAAGCTCCCACCATGCTGGGATGGTGGCTGCAGGGAATTTGCAGCAGAGCCCGCATTTCCCCAGTCCAACTAGCCCCAGCCAGGAAAATATTACTTCATAATCCAGAGCATAAAGAGAGATTTATGAGAGCACTCACTGGCTGCCCCTCTGAGTGCTGCCTGTCAGGGTCCCCCAGAGCAGAGTCACCGTGCCGGGGGCACTGTCTGAATGCCAAGAGCCTGAGTGGCCGCTGCCCGCTGGGCACAGCGCTGGCACTCCCCCTCCTCCCGGGGAGCACAGAGCCCAGAGTGACTCCTTCGGGGAGCACAGACCCCAGAATGGCTCCTCCCAGGGAGCACAGAGCCCAGAGTGGCTCCTCCATGGAGCACAGACCCCAAAGTGGCTCCTCCCGGGGAGCACAGACCCCAGAATGGCTCCTCCCAGGGAGCACAGAGCCCAGAGTGGCTCCTCCATGGAGCACAGACCCCAGAATGGCTCCTCCCAGGGAGCACAGAGCCCAGAGTGGCTCCTCCATGGAGCACAGACCCCAAAGTGGCTCCTCCCGGGGAGCACAGAGCCCAGAGTGGCTCCTCCAAGGAGCACAGACCCCAGAGTGGCTCCTCCATGGAGCACAGACCCCAGAGTGGCTCGTCCAAGGAGCACAGAGCCCAGAGTGGCTCCTCCAAGGAGCACAGAGCCCAGAGTGGCTCCTCCAAGGAGCACAGAGCCCAGAGTGGCTCCTCCAAGGAGCACAGAGCCCAGAGTGGCTCCTCCATGGAGCACAGAGCCCAGAGTGGCTCCTCCAAGGAGCACAGACCCCAGAGTGCACCCAGAGGCAGCAGAGCCCAGCCCCAGCAGGGTGGATGCTCCCCTGCAGGCACCCCCAGCTTCCACCTGCAGATCCCAGCCCCGACTCCAGGCGCCTCTGACAAGCCGGTGCAGCTGAAGAGGCTGGAAGGACAAAACGCTCAGGCCTGGCAAACTTGTTCAGTAGCTTTTAAAAGCAGATCTGCACGGAGGGGTGGGAAGAGGAGAGTGACTCCAGAGCACTGAGTGTCTCCAAAGAGCAGGTCCCACAGCTTCTTCCAACCGACTCCTTCCCCAGCCTTCTTCCCTGGGGTGGGAACTCAGCTCGGTGCCACCACACTCCCCACGTCCCAGCAGGTCACTGGGCACACGAAATAATCCAGAGAACTCAGAGCCAGGCTATTCCTGGAGAAGCCTCACCTGCTTTTGCCACACTCAGCCTAGGTGGGCACTGAGTGCTTGTGAACTTGAGTGAGGAGCTCCCCAGGAGACCCAAATCCTCATGGCTAATGCTGGCACCGTCCTTTCCAGGGGCAACAGTTGTCCTCTGTCCCGCCACGGACCCAGCCAGAGGCTTCCCTGGCTGAGCTGCAGGAAAGCTCTGCACCCTCGGAGAGCAGCTGACAGAATCTTTGGGGATTGGGAGCACACACTTCCCAAAGCCCTGAACAGCTCTTTGGAGGGAAGGCAGCACCAAGAGGCCGGGACACGCTCGTGCCTGTTGGTTGGAAGCACCTCCGAGCAGGAGAGAGGCAGCACCTTGCCAAAAGATTCCTGCTGGGCCCAGCTCCAGGTTTGCTCGGCTCTCGGAGAGGAACCTTGTGTGTCTGTGCTGGAGAGCACTTGCTTAGGCTGCTCTGAAAATCCCATGCATCAGACAGCTAAATACCTTTGGTAAATCTATCTCAGCGCCCAGAAACAATCCCTCGATTCATTAACTGCTGTCAATACTTTCTTTGTTTAATACATCGGTTTGAAACAAAAAACACATTACAAGTCTTTTTGTCTGTGCCCAGCACATAAATAAAAGCATCTTAACATTTTAAATGTGGTTCCTGTGCTTTTTAACCCAGTTCCAAATGCAGTTCAAAGTCCAGCTTAACTTGAAGCGAGACTGAGTTACTTTCCTTCCAGAGAGGGGAAAGAATGCATAAAAATATTTAAAAGAAGAATATGCTCACAACAGTATACACAGCTCCCACCCCTCCAAGTTACATCAGATCCTCAGCGAGCAAAACAAACACCATATCGAGTTTGAACTGCAAGTTACAGACAAAAAGAACAAATTTTTCCTTTAATAAAAAGAGAAAATAGAACAATGCAATGATGGATGGAAATAAAAATGGTCAGGGAACTGCCTGCCATGGTGACATCTGCTGCTGCATCACATCCTTCTGACCCATGCAGCCAAGGCAGCTCTGATGGCCTCAGCTCCTGAAGCTGGCAATGGCAAGCACACCATGGATCATCCTGTGCCCACCAGCACCCAGGGCAAGAGCTTGGCAACCCCTGATTTACAGTCAGGACAAAGAGCACAGCAAATCCCTGTGCTCCCAGGCAGCTCCCCGGGCCCGCTGCCTCCCCAGCAGGAACAATGACTGGAAAAACGTCTGGCAAGGCTGGAGCCATGAGCCAGGCCGTGGAAGAGGCAGCAGTGGCACGAGGAGCTGTGGGGGAAGGAGCTGGGAGAGCCTGCAGGGAGCTGGGAGAGCCTGCAGGGAGCTGGGAGAGCCTGCAGGGAGCTGGGGCGGGCGGGAAGCGGAGCTGGACACGCTCCAGCAGCTGCCCCTGGGGACGCGGCCAGCGGAGCAGCGAGAGCTGCAGCCCGGGCAGAACACGGCGCTGCCAAGCCAGCTGGTATTTCCTTCCAAACAGGGAAAAGCTGCAGGGGAGGAGGGGAGTTATGCCTGAGCCGTGCCCCAGCCAGGCATGGGACAGTCGAGGCCGTTTTCACCTCTTCTCTTCCCCAGAAATGCTTCCCCCAGCCGGGCAGATCCCCAGGAGCAGCAGCTCCTGCCCACGGCCACAAGCCTCCCTCTGCCAGGGACACAGAGCATTTACTGCTCATGCCTGAGTTTCATTAAATATTTTGCTTTATTCACCAAAGACCGAGGAAGTGAAGGAATATCTGAAATATTTCACTGAAAAGGTCAATGTCATGATTAGCAGGCACACGAGAAGCTAAATAAATCAGGATGACCAACACCTTCCACACTTTTGGGAGACCACTGCAGGTCCCAGACATCTCCTGCTCAAAGGCTGGACAGCATGAGAGCACCTCAGGCAGTCTGTACACCTATTCCAAGTCTTCTCATACTGTGCAGAGGCTTCTCCTGACACTGAACTTCCTTGCTCCAGCTGAAACTTGTTCTTTCTTAACCACCTCACAAACTTTCTCCTCCTGCCTACAAGAGCTTTTTACTTGGCCAGAGACTTTTATTTGCTGGCAGCAGGCAGAGCACCCAACACCAGCCCCATCACCTCACTCCAGGCTGCTCTTACACCATCCCCCATGCAGCAAGAACACACTAATTCCATTTTAGGAGCATTCATGGAGCTGGCTTTAGGGATATAGAAACCCAGGAGATGTATTTTGGCAAAAAAATTACAGTTCTAAAAAAAACCTGAGTACATGAAAAAAAAAATCCAACTGCTCTTGCTAACTTATCTGCTTAAAATCACATTCCCCAGGGTATTTGGAATTTATATGATTTATTAGCAGCTCTGCACAGCTCAGGAATCACATGAAGTAACCGACGAGGTAAGAAGCACCCAAGTTAATAGATCAGCATGATTTGGATATTGGTGAGAGAGCCAAGACCTTCCAACTCGAGAAATCCACCATCCCTTCCTCTGTCTGCTTTTCATCTTCCATTACCCAGCTACTTTAGCTCCAAGCTGTGGCTCCAGAGATTCCCAGAGGAATTAAAAGAGCCCTCGATATTATAAATACTCTTTTTCATTGTAAACACACCCCGACACTCAGAGCTCTGACACGGCTCCAAACTGGCTCCACAAACCACTCTGCTCCTCGCCACATTCCAGCTGAGCTGCGCTTTCCCTTCCAACCCAGCGCTTTTGTCCAAGCGAGACCCAACTGCAGGCAGAGAGGATTTTCCTGTGTGCTTAAAAGCGTGTTCCTGCCAGTTGGGAACGCGGGGTTTGGGGGCAGAGATCAGCTTTAGGAGGAACGAGTCCGTGCCACGAACCGCACAGGCAGATGGAAGCACGAGCTGCCCACGTCAAAGAGAGTCACCAAAGAAACCAAACCGTGGCTTGGACTTTCCCACACCGTGGAAGGCTAGAGCAGAGCCCAGTCCAGCCTCGGGGACACACCAGCCCTTGGCATGTCAGGGAGGGGTGGGGGAATGGCCAGGAAAGCAGTGATTTAGGCTATATTTACTCAGCTGTCTCCATTCTCTGCTCTCACAGAGAAAGTCACAGGGCCAGTTCCCCAGCGGCTCCAAGAGCTGCTTGGGAAATCAAAGCCGCGCATTAATGGGAGGAGAGGCAGCCACGGCTCCATTGAAAGGCAACGCTGGGGCCGCTCCAGCTCTTCACAGCTCCCATTTTTCGACAGTTTTGTCCCCTGGCTTTATCCCCCATCGATCACAGACCCTCAGTTTAGGAGTAGGTGACCATGGGAATCTTCCTCCTCACGGAGCTGAGAAACATCCACAGGAAGAGAAGAAATGCAATGACCTACCTCCCTGGGAAGCGGTGGGGGGGCTCATGCCCGAGCCAGGGTTTGGGGGATGCTGTGCTGAGGTACAGCAAAGCCACCCTTGGGCTGAACTTGGCACATCCCTGGGGCACCAGCTCCAGGCTGGGAACTGCTGGGGGCGAAATGCCCCCGGGGGAGGGCAGGGGGAACAGGGCTGGGACCCTGCAGGCAGCTCCTTTCTGGCTTTTCAGCTTTTCTGGCTTCAGGGGGTCCCCAGGACTCTCGGCAATGGGCACTGTGCCGTGCTGAAGGGGGTCCCTGCACTGTCACCACGGTGAGGACAGCGGCACGGGGTGGGGGGATCTGTGATAGCACTGCTGGGTTGGAGACAACCAGGACGGATCGGGGGACACAACCCCGGCACCGGGGGGGACAGGGACAACCCGGGGGGGATCGGGAGGCACAGCCCTGGCATCACGGCGAAGCCACACGGCAGTGGCACTGCCCTGGCAGCGGGACACCCTGCGCCTGCAGCTCCCGAAGGGTGCGGGGACATCGTCGAGGCTGCCCCATGAGGGACAGAGCCTCGGCTCAGGGCCCACCCCAGTGCTCCCCGCCGAGCCCCGGGGCGCCTCACGCTGAGGGGGTCCCGACGCCCACCCTGGGCCTGGTTCCGATTCGGGTCCGCTCTCTCCGATCCGGATTCCCCCGATCCACCCGCTCCCGGCCCCGCCGCACCTCTCCGCCGGCCCCATCCGCCGCCGCTCGCCGCCAGCCCGCTGCTGCCTCCGGCCCGGCGGAGCCTTGGACAGGCCCGAGCACCGCCGGAACGGCCCGAACCCGCCCCGGAAACAGCCGACAGCAGCCGAGAGAAAACGGAACTGCCCGAATCTATCCCGGAAATAACCGAGAGCAGACGGCAGAGGACGGAGCTGCCCGAAGATCCCGGGCCCGCCCCTCCGCTGGGCCGATCGCCATCGGGGCCCCGCCCCTCTCGCAAGCCGCTCCGGAAGGAGCCGAGGGGGTCCGGAGAGAGAGCGCGGCCGCGCCCCCTGGTGGCGAGTGGAGCGGGCACCGCATCGGGTACCGGGATTGAACCGGGATTGAACCGGGATTGAACCGGGATTGAACAGAGATTGAACTGGGAATGGGGCACAGCACCGGGATCGCACTGGCATTGAATCGGGATTGAACAGAGATTGAACTGCGATTGAACTGGGATTGAACAGAGATTGAACTGGGAATGAACTGGGATTGAACAGAGATTGAACTGGGAATGGGGCACAGCACCGGGATCGCACTGGAATTGAATCGGGATTGAACCAGGAAAGGGGCATGGCACCGGGATTGAACCAGGATTTAACTGGGATTGAACCAGGAACGGGGCATAGCACTGGGATAGCACTGGGATTGTACCGGGAAAGAGCATAGCACTGGGATTGAACTGGGATTGAACCAGGATTGAACTGGAAAAGGGGCACAGCAGCGGGATTGAACTGGGATTGTACCAGGACTGCACCAGGAACAGGGCACAGCACTGGGACTACACCGGAATTGCACCGGGATTGCAGCAGGCACTGGCACTGGGATTGCACTGGAAACAGGACACAGCACCAGGCACGGCACCGGGCAATGGGCACTGCACTGGGAGCAGAGCATGGGGCACAGATTTGGGAATGGGCCATAGCTGGGAGTGGGGCATGGCACCAGCATGGGGCACTACCCTGGGCACAGGTCACAGCACTGGGGCAGCACCAGGGGCGTGGGACACTGCTCTGGGCACTGGTACTGCACACAGCACCCACAGCCAGGACCCTTCCGGAGCCAGGCTGGGTGCCAGCCACCCCAGTGCCACTGCAGGGCCACCTCCCCTCCTGTCCCACCTGTGCTGGCACCCCATTCACCCTTTACCATCACCCACAGAGCAGGCACTCGCTGCCCTGCACCCTCCAGTGCCACTGGACACCACACTCAGCGCAAGGGACAATTTTAATCTGACATAAAACTTCCCGAAGGTACGAACAGAGCTGGGCACTGGGCAGGAAGACACAGTCCCCTTAGCTTTTAAGACATTTCCCATTCAAAAAATCCTCTTCCCACCCTATCCACACCACCAGTGCACAGCCAAGCTGCCCCATCCCGCCGTGCCAGCGGGCAGGGGGTGCCCAGTGTCTCCCCAAAACCCCACTGCCTTTCCAAGACCTTAATACAGAGAGTGGAGGGAGAAGCAAAGGAAACACAGAGCAGCTCTGGTTGCTCATTTTTGGGGGGGTTAACAGCACCAGTTGAACGGGAGAAGCGGGATACAGAGCCTGGCACAAACCACACGTGCACAAGAGAATCCAACACGCAGCCCAAAAATCCACCGGGGGCACGGTGATGCCTGATGGCAGCAGGGTTGGCAAACCAGGGATGTCCCCCTGTCACCATCACGGTGCTCAGATCACCACAGCACCAAACCACGGCAGAGGGGGGAAAGCCAGAACATGCATCAACAAATGGAAACGTTTATATCCCAGAAACTGGTAGAAATAGGGGAGAAATGCTGGGTTGAGCTGTTGTTTGTTGGATAAAGAGCAACAGAGGGGGAAAGAAATGGATGAAATTCCCAAATTAGGAGTGAAGCAGCATAGGTGCTCACTGGGTTGGGGTGATTTTGTTAGAAAAAAAAGATAAATTGGAATTTTGTAGGTGTCTGTACACTCACCAAGCAACACCATGGGATTTTGTGTGAGAGAAATGGAAAGAGCAAAAAATGACCCTAAAAATCCCATTAATATTCCTGTCTGTGGAAGGTCTCAGTTTTCTCCACCTGGAAGGGCCAATGGAGCCAGGTAGCTATGAAACCTCTAAATTAAAATAATTGAACCTTCTTTATATCTCCTATAAGCTTATAAAATGATCCATATGCTCATCATCTGATGATCCATATGCAAAAAATATCCCCCCCTCTGCATCCCAGCCTGGAGCACCAGCATTCGGGGGATGTTGCTGTGGATTTGGGGTTTTGACTTAAATATTAGAATTATGGGGTTCTTAGGAGATCCAGGCTGTTTCCAGCTAGAATTGAAGTTAAAAAATAGGGAAAAGCAAGTGGGTTAGAAAACAGTGGGCTGGGAGCTGGGAGACGCACGGGAAAGGCTGGGACTCCCAGAGCTGGGTTGGCCCCTGCGACAGTCCTGCACTGCCCGTTTAGCTTATAAAAAGTAATAAATTAATTAAGGAATATTTGCATCGAGTCCTTTCTGTACACAGAGGTTGGGGCCCAGCTGGGGAAACGCCGCTGCCGGAAAAGCTCCTGCGTCTCTATAAAAATATGAGCATCTTTCAGGGAGTACAAAAAGCCTTCAGAGGGGCGAAGAGCCGGGGCACAGCCGGCCCGGCTGGGTCCAGAGTGGCTCCGGGGATGTTTCTCTCATGGATTTGCCGCACAGGACGGGGTGCTGGGGAGGCACTGGGATGCCACAGGGAGCCTGAACCATCCCTGGTGCCAGCGTGGGGCTCAGGCGTGCTTGGCCCCGCTCCACATGCCCCGGGGAGCCGGGAGATGAGCGCCCGGCGGCTGCTGGCCCTGGGCTGGCCCTTGCCCGTGGCCGGGGGACCCCTGCCCGCAGTTCCGCTGCTGCTGGGAGCCACGGTCCCGGTGCTCACACCCATCCCACCACGGCAAGGAGATGCTGCTGCTTGGCTGCTCGGCGCTGCTGATGGGGTAGGAGCCCTGGCATTCCCACTCGGCCACTGCCGGCTCCTGCTCGTCGCTCTCCGAGCCCTGCACCGCGATCTGCGGCACCGTGCTGGGCTTGGGTCTCGCCGGCGGCTCCGCCACGCCCTGCCCCTCCTCACTCTTGTCTTCGCTCCCCGCCGCCGTCTCCTGCTCGTCAAAACTCACTTCTTGAACCGCCTCTTGCTTCTTGAAGGAGTCCCGGCGCTCCGACAGGTTCAGGCGCCGCATCACCACCATCTCCTGGTCCCGGTCGTGCCTGGCGGGGTGGTACCCGTGCTCCCCGGGGTCGCCCTCCCCGATGGCCTCCCCATCCAGCGTGGACATCTCCAGCCCCAGCTTGCGGCCGCCGCCGGTTTTCTTCTCGGCCAGGATGGTGACGATCTTCTCGGCCGACTGGACGCGCTTGAGCAGGGGGGAGCGGGGGCAGTCGGCGCTGCGGGGCCGGGAGCTCTGCCGGACGATGGTGGGGGGGGACAGGGTCTTGCCCTGGAAGGAATGGGGGGTTTTGGGGTACCCGGGCAGCGGGGATGGGGAGCGCTGGGGCGAAGGCGGGCGCTGGGCCGAGGAAGGGGTGCAGGCCAGGGGAGAGGGGGGGATGCTGCTGGTGGATTTGCGACGTCCCACTTTGTAGCGCTGCCCACCCAGTTTGGGGGCCAGCCCGTGCAGGGAGCTGGGGCGCACGTGGCCGGCGGGTGACGTTGGGGTGCTGGAGGAGGGAGAGGTGCTCTGAGGGGACACAGCATCTGCCGTACAAAGAGAAAAGGTCACTGTAGGGGCGGAGTGACACGGCCTCCCCGAGGGACACGCAGCATCCTGCCCTGCCCCGAGCCAGCATCCCCCCCTGGGTACCTGAGGGCAGGTCGGGAGCGGGGCTGCGGCACGGCGTGGTGGGACCCGGGGACAGGCTGTGCGTGGGGGACTCCGGGAGGCTCTCGCTGGAGGACAGAGAGTGGTGGAGACCGGAGGAGAAGCTGCGGCTGGTGTGCAGGACCGACGACTGCTTGGAGATCTTCTTGAAAAGGGATTTTCTCCTGCTGGGGGGACGAGAATAACTTTGGCTTCTACTTAAAGCTGTTAGTCTCAAGTCTGCTGACTTGGTGGCAGCAGCACCAGACCACACTGGACATCCCAGTATGACAGATCCAGAGCATCCAACCCAGTGCTGACAGGACCAGACCCCACTGGGCATCCCAGTAGGGCAGATCCAGAGCATCCAACCCAGTGCTGATAGGACTAGACCACACTGGACATCCCAGTATGGCAGATCCAGAGCATCCAATCCAGTGCAGGCAGGATCAGACCCCACTGGACATCCCAGTATGGCAGATCCACAGCATTCTGCCAGTACCCCACACACTGGAACAAATGCCATTTTATCCCAGTTTTATCTACCTGTCTTGGCCATCCCTTTTCCTGCTCTTTTTACTCCTCCGTGCCATCCTTGTCTTGGAGCTGTTTTTCCGTGCAGGACCGATTTTAATGGAGGTGTTTTCCAGAGCAGTAGTCCGCAGGGCCACTTTATTCCCACTCTGGGGGATGGAAAACAAATCTTTGCAGCACCAGATCCATGCCAGCTCCTGCCTCAGCTGCCAGCAAAGGCAATGCCAGGGAGCTGCTGAATTGGCAGAGCAGAGTGGCTCTGGTCACCCACCTTCAGCAGCAGCTCCACGACATCCCGATGGACCAAACCCAGCACGGACTCTCCATTCACGTGTGTGATGAGATCTCCTGCCCTCAGCCCAGCCTCCTGTGCAGGGCTCCCCTCTTCCACGCTCTGCAACCCAAACACAGCGATTTTATTTGGATGCAAGCCTCCTCCTGGGGTTTTCCCACTGGGAAAGGCCGTGTTTGGCACCACTAGACCCCGGGGCACGTACCCAGACCATGTGGTGGACGGTGTAGACGTCGCTGTCACCCATGTAGACGCGGATGGCTCGCAGGGTGAAGCCGTACTTCTTCCCCGAGCTGTGGATGATGATGGGCGGCCGCAGGCTGGCGATGGCCAGCGAGGAGTCTCGGCTCGGGGAGGAGTCCCGGGAAGAGGGGTTGGATGAGAGGGAGTGAGGGGAGATGGGGCTCATCAGGGCACTACCACCAAAGTCATCTGCAAGCAGAAGGAGCCAGCTCAGCCTGACAAAACCATGCAACAGTGGCCATGCAGGAGGATAAATCCCACAGCACACAGACCTGAGGTAATGATGAGGGACAGGGCTGAGACTGAGGCAGATTTGGGCACACGGCTGCCCAGGGAGGCTCTCTGCCTGTCTGGCACATCCCTCTGGGTGCTCAGCCGCCGGCCCCCGCTCGGCTCCAGGCTCCGGGGAGTCGAGTTCTTGGTGCCGGTGCTGTTGCTCCGCAGGCGGATGCGGTTCAGGCTGACAAGATCGGCTGCACAGAGGGGAGGAGGGAGAGTTTGGGGATGTGGAGAAGCCACTTCATACCATGCAGGATGCTGGCTCCCCCAGAGAACTCCACACTGGACCCCTGAGAACCCCACAGCCTACGCACCAGATAACGCCGACTGCTTCACCGCGCCGCCCGTCCCCGCGTCCGAGTCTCCCACCACAAACTTGGGTCTCTCTGGCTTGGAGGATGCCACACAAGGGCTCTCATCCTCTGAGGAGAAGGCAAACTTGGGCATGGTGTCCAGGCTGAGGGTGCTGGGCAGGGCGGTGGGGCTGCGGCTGCGCTCATGGCGGGAGGTGTACGGCGTGGAGCTGCCCGAGGTCCAGGAGCGGAGGCTGCGTGGGAAGAGCAGGAGGGCTCAGGACAAACCAGGGTGGGCAAGGGGGGTGGCACTGAGCCACTGCAGCACCCCCAGGACACATCCCACTGACCTTACCAAACCCTCAGAAATAACACAAACCCACCACAAACTCGTGATGTCAGCACAAACCCTTGGTCCCGGCACAAACTCTTGGTCCTGACAAAAACCCTGACACAAGCCCTGGGCCCTGTCACAGCTCTGGGTTCTGTCACATGCCCTGGGCCCTGTCACAGCTCTGGGTCCTGTCACAGCCCTGGGCACTGGCAAGAGCCCACCCCAGCAGTGCAGCCCCCTGAGCACACACCGGGGCTCAGCGCCCGCTGGCCGGCTCCTGTCCTCGTCCCCCGAGTGCCGGTCCCACCGCTCCTCCTTGTCATCGCAGTGACTCCGGTCAGAGGAGGACAGGCTCAGGGTGGAGTTGACTGCCAGGAACTCTGAGCTGCTGTACACCTGAGAAGGAGAGGAGCCATCAGCAAGGAGCAGCAATTTGGGAATTTGGGTGTTCTAGTGTTAGCCAAGACACTGATGCTCAGCACAGCCACACTGTTCACAGTGCCAAAGCATTTTGGGTGCTGCAGGAGGGACTGGAGCACCTTGCTGAAGCGGTGGGAGCAGGAGGAGAACTGCCCAATCTCCACTGATGATTCCTCATCGTTGGTTTCCTCATCCTCTGAATCCAAGTGACGATACCTCTCAGAGCGAGCTGAAAGCAGGAGCCAGAGGGAAAGGGATGTCACCCTGCCTGCAACACCCCACAGCCTGCCTGCAACACCCCAGATGGGACCTGCACCCACAGGGTGACAGCCCAATCCCAAATCCCAAGGGAGTTTCAGGGGGAGGAAGCTGGTAAGGGTGAGCAGCCTGTAAATAAGATTGTGTCTGCTTGGTGATTTGGGTTGTAAAGCAACCAGCTTCACCCAGGAAATTTTCATCCCCCATGGGAGCATCCAAAGAGCAGCTGGGGTAATGGATTGGCAGAGAAGGAAGAGGGATGGATTTGGCCTCACTGTCAAAGTAGCTGGTGTCATCCTCTGACTCCAGCTGGGGGATGAACTCAGCCTTCTGCCGCAGCAGCCCGTTCCAGTCCAGATGGAGGAAGAAGGAATGGTGCTTCACCTCATGTGCACCTCCTGCCAGGCAGAGAAACACATGTCAGGGCCATGGGGCAGGATGCAGGATGCTCCCACTCCCACCCCAAACAGCACAGTGTCTCCTCCACATAGAGCAAACAGCTTTAAAAAAATGGACAGGAGCCCTGTGCAGCTTTCCTGGGGGGAACCCCAAGCAGGACACCTCCTCTGAGCACCCTCAGCATGGTAGGACATGCTTTGGACACAATGCCATGCAAATGTAATGGGAATCAAGGTGCCAGGTCACCCTGAGGGGCTGCTGTGCCTACCAGTGCCCAGGCGCTCCAGGGGACACTGCCTCAGCAACCGTGTGATCAGGTCCTGGGCATCTGCAGGGAGAGCCTCATCCCCTTCTGGCCACATAATCTCATCTACAAGCAGAAAGGAAAAGGGGTTTGGGGTGGCTGAAAGGGTTTGGGCACTTCTGGGCAACAGGAAAGTCCCCTGGGAGCTGCAGCAGGAGAAGGGCCCTCCCAAAGTGGAACTCAAAGCTTGAGGAGCCTCTTCACTGTTCAGCAGAGTGTGACAGGAAGGAATGAAGCTTCCCACGTGTTAAAGGACAACCCTTGGCTGCTGGGAACATAAACTTGCCCCTGACACTCACCACTGATGACCTGCCCAAAGAGCTCCTCGGGGGTGTCTCCGAAGAAGGGGACGCAGCCCACCAGGAACTCGTAGAGGATGATGCCCATGGCCCACCAGTCCACGGGCTTCCCATAGCCCTGGATGAGGATGACTTCGGGGGCAATGTACTCTGGAGTGCCACACACCTGTGTGGGAAGCAGGGGCTGACACTTCTGCAGTGACCTTTGCAACAAATCCCCAGGTTATCTGAGATGGCAGGTCAGCCACGAGGAGTGGGACCTCCTACCTGCTTGTCCATGAACTCCCGCGTGTCCTTCTCCATGTGCCCTTCGTAGAGGTTGGTGGTCATGTTCATCAGGCCAATCTTTGATAGACCAAAGTCTGTCAGCTTTATGTGGCCCATGGAGGTGATGAGTAAACTGCAGGAGAAGACAGACATCCCACAATGCTGCCGTTTGCATCTGGGGCGACCTGAGATAGACCAGCAGCACCCCAGGGCCTCTGGTCCTGATGCAACAGCACAGAACCAGTCCCTGGGGAACAAAACCCTTCCCTTTTGCCCTTCCCCACCCAAAGCCATCCCCACCCTTGCTGAGACCTGACCCACATCCTCACTTGTCAGGTTTGAGGTCCCGGTGGACGATGCCGTAGTTGTGCAGATACTCCAGTGCAAGGACGGTCTCAGCAAAGTACATCTTGGCCATGTCGACGGGCAGCGGGCCCATGTTCTTCAGCAGCGTGGCACAGTCCCCTCCTGTGGGAGCACAGAGGCCTCAGGGAAGGCAGTGAGGTCAGCAGGAGCAGCAGGCTCCCAGACAGCCCCTCTGAGCTGCTGATCCCCAGGCATGGAGCACAAACACTCTCCTAGGTGACCGTGGCCACCACCTTCATCAAGATCAGGATCACAAAATCATCTCCTTGTGCTTCCCTCTGCCCCCTGGAGCAAAGCAGGGCAGGAGATGTCCAGGTGGTGTCCTTGATGCTCAGACTTTGATATCCTCCCCTCCTCCCTGCACCACCCAGCCCTGAGTGCTGCTCTCACCTTCCACATACTCCATCACCATGCAGAGGTGTCGCTTCGTCTCAAAGGAGCAGAACATGCTGACCACAAAGGGGTTCTCAGCAAAGGTGAGGATGTCCCTCTCCACAAACACCTGCTGGATCTGGTTCCTCAGGATAAGGTTTTGCTTGTTGATTTTCTTCAGGGCGAAGCGCTGCCGCGTCTCCCTGTGCCTTACCAGGTACACGGCCCTGGAGGAACAACTGGACCTCAGCACAGGTCCTCCAGCCACCAGCCACCCCACACAGTGGGGCTGGGACAAAGAGGGGCTTTGGAGTCGTTTACAGATGGAGACAACTGATGGGAACTCCCCAGCTCACCCATAAGCCCCATTGCTGATCAGCTTGATGGTCTCAAAGTCGCCCTCGCAGGGCTTCCTCCGCGGGACCGTGACCGAGGGCTGGCTCTGAGGAAGACAAGGGTTTTACTGCAGGCAGGAATTCACCAGCACCATCATGTACCACCTCCAAAGGCTTCTCTCTGCCAGAGCCTTCTCCAGCCACAAGCCCCAAAACAGAAGCCCAAGATGCTCTGCAGATCAAGAGCCCACTCTGAGCTCTGCCCACTCAAGAAGCCAAATCAGGGCTGTGAGATCTTCCCCTTGAATGCATCAATCACCCCAGGGGACAATCCAAAATGAACATCTCCCAGTCTAGGACAGCTGGGAGGAGTTCTGGTGTGGGGTGAGGTGGAGGAAGCTGGAGGCACCAGGTGGGACCACACTCACCTCACAGGTGTCATCGTTCTCTGGTGTGATGGTGTTCCCACTGTCAAAGTGATCCAGCTGCCCCATTTCTGCAGATGACAGGGATGGATTTCACTTTCCTCATGCTCAACACCCCTAAAATCACCCCCTGCCCAACTTCTCTCCCTCCAAACTCAGAGACCCTGTGGGGATTTAGCCACATGCTTTGCTCGAGCTATCATATGGAGAAATTGAGGTCATGACGTTAAGAGGTTCAGCACAAGGTTAAACATTTATATAATTCTTTTTTTTTTTTTTTTTTATAGTCATTCCTGCGTTCTCCAGGGATTATGATTCTCCCCCAGGGCCATGGATTAAGTGTTTTTGAGCTTAATCTGCTTTGCTGAACGTGTTGGAAGCAATAATGAGGGATGTGGGGCTGGCCAGAAGGACTTGGTCATCGTCCTGGTCCTGCTCTGACCTCCCCACCATGACACCAGCTCAGCCCTACAGGTCTCCCTGACACCTCCCAGTGATCAGGTGTGATCACCAGTGGCCAAACTGGGAGTCCACATCCTGCTGCAGACCTCAGAGCCCCAACCCAAGTGCTGCCCTACCCTCCAGTGGGTCCTTGACGAGCCCCAGTTGGCTGATGATGTATCGGGGGATATCGGTCTTTACTCCCTGTCCAACTTTGGCATGTCCTTCTGCAGCTTCCAGGAGATGGTAAAACTCCTCTGGGTCAAACTCCTGGATGGGGAAAACCAAGCACAGTTGAGGAGAGAGATTTTGCAAAGTTGAACTTTTCCTCTAAGCTTTGCAGATGACACTTGTATGTGGGGACAGGCGTGGGATGCATCGTTTCCCTGTCATTCCCCATGTCAAGGGTGATAGGGGGAAAAAAAAGTGTCTCTGAGTTGGCCTTGGAAGGAAAACTAAGGGAGATGAAAATTTCATCAGGAACCACAGCACAAGGTCACTGCTTTAGAAATTCAGCAAATCAACAGCAAAAAAAGCCCTGAAAACCACAGAATACCAGAATGGTTTGGGCTGGAAGGGAACTTAAAGTTCATTTCATTTCACTCCCTGCCATGGGCAGGGACACCTGCCACTATCCCAGCTTGCTCCAAGCCCCATCCAACCTGGCCATGGACATTTTCAGGGATTCAGGGGCATCCTGGAGGCTTTGCCTCCTCTGCAGGCTGGCACAGACCATGAAAGACAAGACAGCAGCTTCCATGTCTCACCAGGCACTCCAGAAGTCGGGCAGGGCGGGAGATGATGATCAGCAGCTTCCTCACCAGCTGATCAATGAACTTCACTTCCTCACTCTCAGAACGCTCCTGGGCCTGTGGGGATGGAGACAGAAGCCTGGTGTCTCTTGGTGGCCTCAGGAGGTGGCCCCAGGCAGGAACTGGCCCCTACTCACGTCTCGGAGCATCTTCTCCAGTTTCTCCTGCAGCTCCATGAAGTAGCGGGAGGTGATGAGAGCTCCCTGGGACTTGGCCAGGCAGTCCCGGGCCAGCTCGATGATCTGGTGGTGGATGAAGCCCAGCACCCCATCAGCCAGGGGCAGGGTGCTGCTTGGGGAGAAGTTTGTGATGGTGTCCTGCAGGCGCTCCTCCATCTGGGCTGTGGCCTGCGAGGAGGAGTGGATGGTGATGGCCAGGAACACATGGCCCCATGCCATGGGTTTGGCCAGCCAGGATCTCACCCTTCTCCTGGACTGTGTTTGGCCAGCCAGGATCTCATCCTTCTCCTGGACTGTGTTTGGCCAGCCAGGATCTCATCCTACCTCCTGGACTGTGTTTGGCCAGCTAGAATCTTACCCTACAAACTCCTGCACTGGGTTTTGTCAGTCATAATCTCACCCTACAAATTCCTGCACTGGGTTTTATCAATCAAGATCTCATCCTTATCATCCTACCTCCTGCACTGGTTTTATCAGTCAGGATCTCACACTACAAATTCATGCAATGGTTTTTATCAGGATCTCATCCTACCATGCCCTGCATTTTATTTGACCATCCAGGATGTCACCCTACCTCCTGTACTGGGTTTTATCAATCAGGATCTCACTCTACCACTTGCTGCACTAGATTTTATCAGTCAGCACAGGTTTTACCAGTCCTGCACTGGGTTTTATCAGGATCTCATCCTATCACTTCCTGCACAGGGTTTTACCAGTCACAATCTCACCCTACAAACTCCTGCACTGGGTTTTGTCAGGATGTCACTCTACCACCCCCCGCATTTGATTTGACCATCCAGGATCTCACTCTACCTCCTGCACTGGGTTTGGCCATCCAGAATCTCATCCCACCCCCATCTACAGCTCAAATATCCACATCAAAGCCCCAGTTGAGACCCAGCTTCCAACAGGCTGGAAGATCTCCACCAAAGTCTCCAGAGACCTCTGCCTGCTTGTGTGGATAACCAACCACAGATTTATCATGTCTCCACTGTTCCAACACCCCCCATGATCTGCCCATGCATGGAGGCACCAAACCCCTCATGCCCCAAGTGCTTGGGGATGCAGTTACCTTGGGGAACCTCTCCTTGTAGACATGGTTCATCATCACCACCTCATTATCAAACGTTCCACCCGTCCGTCCAGGGCTGCAGGGAGAGAACAGAGGTGTTAGAGGTTCAGGTCATTTAGATCTGCAAATAGTCACCAACTCTGGAGAGCAATCCAGTCCCTCCTCCTAACTGCTGGTTCCAGGTGGTTAAAACTCATCCAAGTGGAGCCATCAGCCTTGGGCCAGCACTCCCAGCAGCATCCCAGCCACTGGAGGTCCCTGGGATGTGGTCTGGGGAAGCTTAACCCAGGTCCCTAAACACAAATCACTTGGAAATCCAGAACTGAGAGGCTGTTCCATCATCCACTCAGCCTTGAAGAATAAGCTCATTTTTTCCTTCCTCTGGATGCCACAATTTTCTGCCATTGTTGCCATTTTTGCAGCTCACCAGCAAACAAAAAACCCAACTGAACCTTGTGGTGGACACAGCAGCATTCATTAAACATGGCTTTCCTCCTTCCCTCACCCAGCACTGCCCCTCTCAGGGCTCTGCTTGGTGATCCCGTTATGCAAAGCAAGTCACAGGAGCAGCCAGCAACACATTAACCACTATAAAATAACAAACACAGTGATTAAAACCAGCCCAGCCCTGCCCCAGCCTTTGCTGTGCCAACTGCAGAACTGGCAACTCCTCAGTGAAAATCTCACCACCTACAAACCCCCTGTCAGATAATGAATCTGATTTTAATGAAATTTCAGCTGGCAACACGCAGGGCTGTGGCTCTGCCTCTGGTAGCAAATCTGGGAGATTTTTCAGAGGGGAAAGAGGATTTAACCAAAACATCCCCTGCAAACAGCACAAGCCTTGGTGCTGGGCAAGCTGTGGTGTTGCCTGCAAGGTGGAGCTCAGCAGGTACAGCTGAGGGTCAGCTCACACATGCTATGGCCACTGGCTCCATGCTGTCTCCAAATCTTTCCTCTCTCCAGCTCACACATGTCCACCTGCACTCCTTGTGGAGTCTTTTTTTTTTCTTCTTTTTTTGCAGAGGCAAAGGCCAGTCCCAGCAAGCAAAGGTGGTGTTTTCTGATCCAAGCCCAGAAATGGGATTTTTATTTTTTAACAGCAGGCAAGTCATACAAGGATGGCCACTGCCTGGGCTTCTGCTTGGTGATCCCTTCCTCACTTCCAAAATCCTTCAGACAACTAAGCAAGAGGCTGCAAACCAACTACTGTGGAACAAATTCCAGTTTCTCCAGCTTCAGGTCTAGGAGACAGGTATTGCCTGCTGCTAGGAGAGCAATGCCATGTCCCAACAGCTGAGAAAATGCTCAGAACCAGATCATGGAGCTTAGGATCACAGAACCATGGAATACTCTGGGACAGCTTCCACCAGGCCAGGTCAATCAGACCTTGAGTATTTCCAGGGATGAGACATCTATAGCTTCAAACCAAAGTTTCTCCACTTCCCTGCATGGTAAACCCTTGGGATACCTTTCACCAGGCCAGGTCACTCAGACCTTTTATATTTTGCAGGGGTGAGGCACCTACAACCTCAAGCCAAGGATTCTCCACTTCCCTGCAAGGGGAAGACCCGTATCAGGGTTTGGGCCAGTAGCAGGACCGGGACACTCCAGGAGCAGCTGGTGAGAGGGCAGAGGATGCCCTGGCTGTGCCAGCACCCAGAGCATCGTGCTGGGAGCTGCTGCCCAGGCCAGGGGTGGCCCACCTGAGGCTCCTGGATCGGGGGCGCAGGCAGGGCGAGTGCCTGCCCTCCTCGTCCGTGACGCTCTCCGTACTGCGGAAATGCTTAGAAAGGAAATGCAGCTCGTCGGGGGTGGGCTGGTACGGCAGCTGGTGCAGGCGCTCCTGGGAGGATGAAGATGACTGCAGGGAGAGAGGGGTGAAGGGCATCAGTGGATGGGAAGCAGCAAGCCCGTGAGGGAAATTAGGAGGATCTAAGGAGGATGGAAATACTGACAGGCAGCATGGGCTGGGCTTGGGAGTGGGGAATGGGGAGAGGAGCAGTCTGGGGAGGTCTGCACTGCCTGAAATCCCCCCCTTCTCACACTCGGTTTGGATCCACTGAGCCCCATCCCTTGTAACTTCAGCATCCCAGGCAGCTCAGTCCTGTCACACCCAGGGATGCTGTAACTCCCAGGGATGCTGTAACATCCAGGGATGCTGTAACTCCCAGGGATGCTGTAACCCCAGGAACACTGTAACTCTAGGACACAGTAACTCTCAGAGATGCTGTAACTCCAGGGATGCTCTAATGCCCAGTGTTGCTGTAACTCCCAGGGATGCTCTAACATCCAGAGATGCCATAATTCCCAGGAACACTGCAACTCTAGGACACAGTAACTCCCAGGGATGCTGTAACATCCAGGGATGCTGTAACCCCAGGAACACTGTAACCCTAGGACATAGTAACTCCCAGGGATGCTGTAACATCCAGGGATGCTGTAACTCCCAGGGATGCTGTAACCCCAGGAACACTGTAACTCTAGGACACAGTAACTCCCAGAGATGCTGTAACTCCAGGATGCTCTAATGCCCAGTGTTGCTGTAATTCCCAGGGATGCTCTAACATCCAGAGATGCTGTAATTCCCAGGAACACTGTAACTCTAGGACACAGTAACTCCCAGAGATGCTGTAACCCCAGGGATGAAGTTAACCCAGAGATTCTGTAATGGAACACTGCAATCCCTAGGGATGCTCTAATGTTCAGGGATGCTTTAACTATTAGGGATTCTCTGACATCCAGGGATGCTGTAATTCCCAGGGATGCTCTAATGTTCAGGGATGCTGTAATTCCCAGGGATGCTCTAACATCCAGGGATGCTGTAACTCCCAGGAACACTGTAACCCTACTAGGACACAGTAACTCCCATAGATGCTGTAACCCCAGGGATGAAGTTAACCCAGGGATGCTGTAATGGGATACTGTAACCCCCAGGGATGCTGCAATCCCACAGCCAAGCCTTATGGTTTTCTTAAAAGCTCATTTGGGTAACAGGATGCAGCTAAAGCACATTATCCTTTACAACCAAGCACCATGGAGCTTGGGAAGCATTTGGCCAAAAATCAGGGGTTTTAGGATGTTATCTAGCACCATGAGAAAGCAGAGGTTACCGAGACCGTGGAGCTGGGGGTGTTGGTCCCATAGCCAGAGGAGGGTAACGAAGCCAGTGACCACCTTCTGCCATCAGCCCTGCCAGTGCAAACGTGACAATCACAGACAGGGAAAAATCCCAACATCTAAATGCAAATCAGCAACATCAGAGCTAAAAGCTGGGGAAAAGGACACAGGCGTGGTTTGAGGAATAACGCCCAGAAGCCTCTTTTCAGAATGGACTGAAATTGGGTGAAATAAGGGGTTTGCAGGTGAGGGGGGCTGCAGGGACACTGGCAGACATCAGGGTCACTGCCAAGGGACAGAGCATCAAATCCATTTCAGACAGGGCAAAAAAAAAAAAAAAAAAAAAAACGCCTGTCAGAGTCTGATTTTTAATTAGAGCAAAATCCAGCCCTCTGGGAATTTTCTTGGTGAGAAACTGGGATTCCCAAAGACACATCCTGAGACAGCAGGCGCCGGGGAGCAGAGGCTGGCCATAAACAGGAAGGGAACTGCTCATACACAGGCAAATCCTTCCCCTGGAGATGTTTCCAAGGGATGGGGACACATCCAGGTCAAGACCAGGCCCTTCACCTCCCAGTGCATTTCCCGTGCAGGGTCAAGGACAGCAGGAGCTGGCAGGGTGTCACATCCAGCTCCAGCAACCTGCTGACCCCACAGCCTGGCTGCTCCCTCTGGTAGGAGTGTGTGACCACGCCAGAGCCTCCGGCGTTTTTCCACGGCGTGATCGATGGGTTCAAATCAGCCACCCCCCATGTCAGCAATTAATTAATTAGTTAAACAGGGTTTGGTGGCTGCATCTGGGGCAGTGTGAGCTGGGGAGGGATTGCTTCTGTGGGGATCTGGATGAGCATTCACCCCTAAGAATTCATCAGGAGTCTGAGATGGAGCTGAACACATGGCCAGGGGTGATGTGATGGGAACTGAGATATTTCTACCCCCAGAGATGCAGGCAGCAAAATTTCCCACCCAGGGATGCAAACAAAGAATCACAGAGTCCCAGATAGGAGGGTTTGCATTGGAAAGGACCTCAAAGACCCAGTGCTACTCCCTGCCATGTACAGAGACACCTTCCACTTGACCAGATTGCTCCAAGCCCTGCCCAGCTTGGCCTTGGACACTTAGAAAAGAAGGTCCCTGATGATGTGGAACAGGCACCTTCCCAAAATGCAGCCCAAGGCCATCCCTGGTACTTGCCTGTCAGTCCGAGGAGCATGGCTGGGATGGTGGGAGGAACCAGTCATGGCAGAGGAAACAGCACCAGGCCAGAAACCAGGCAGAAGAAAAACAAAAATAAAAGCAAAACAGTCACTTGTGATCAACAGAACAGTTCCCTGATGGGGGGGGGATGATCTTTCCTAGTGAATATTTACTGCTCTGGGACTGGGGTTGGGAGCTCACCTGCGAGCGAAGGGGAAGTTGATGGAGGTGCTGGCAGAGAAGTTTCGTGGGCTGTCCAAGGGACTGCTCCCAGCTGCAGGGAGAAAAGGGGAAAATTCATCCCAAAACATACCCCAGGACAATATCCAGGGTGCTTCAGGCTGCTCCTTCAGGGGAAAGTGTTTAAATCACTTCCCAACCTATTTCCCCCTGGGAAAAGGCACCTGGCATCCAGGAGCCAATCCACTGCTGCTAACAAGGTGCTGAAGCCCTGCATAATATTTGGGTGATTTTGGGAGATGCTGAACCCACCCAGTGGGATAATCCCTTACCTGTTGGCACGGAGAGTGGGGAGAGAGGCCGTGAGAGGGTTGGAGAGGGGGTGCCCACCACTAAGCTCTTCCTATTGCTGCTTCTGCAACTGGGGGAGAGAGAGAGGGAGTTAATGCAGGGAATCAATACCAGCCAGAGCTGGGTGGGCTCAGGCACGTAAGTATCTGTTTGCACATGAATTCCTGTGCCAGGGAACACAGCTGCTGTCACCCCACTGGTGATGGAAGATCCATCCCCAGGCCCAGCACTGCTGGAGATGGGCAGACAGGGTTATTTTTAACAAAGAACTGTCCCATCAAGGTCCCACTTCTGGTTTTGACTTGCTGGAGAGGGCAGAGGCAGGAGGTGCCTTGGGCAACAGCCCCAGGGCAGGAATAGAAAAGGGGATGTAAAAGGAGGAAGCAGTGGAAATGCCAAGTGGCCACAATGACCTGCTCCAGTGCATGGGAAATGCCCCCAGTGTCTGTAAATCTCCCTGCCCTTGGTGGTCCCCATGTCACAGCAGAGAGGACAGTCCCAAACTGGAATTTGTGGGAATTTTGCCCCACCTGGGCAGTGCTCTGTCTGGCAGCAGGAGGGAGCCACGTGCAGCAGCACCAGGTGAAAGGCAGCACCAGCACCCTGACACCCCAAAACTCCCCAAAATCCCATCCTGGTACCACAGCCCAGCATCCCACAGAGCATCTCTGCAAGGCCACATCTGCAAGCACTTGGTCTTCACATCCCTGTCTCCATTCCCACCCTCCCAGCTCACAGGGTTTCAATCCTCACAGAAATTTTATTCTTCCTTTCCTTTCAGCCCTGAGCCCAAGGCTGCTTTGCAAGAGAGGCTCATCCTCAAAAATTCCCACTGCTGCAGCCCCACTCCTGTTGTACCCCACTCCCACATTTCAATCCTGTTTAAAACACCATAGGCTCAATTAAGTTCTCCCTCACCCTGCCAAGAGGAAACTGCAAATATCCACTGCACAGAGCAGAAGCTCAAGCACGAGGACAACCCTCCCCTTCCTCTATTTCCGCTTCCCCAGGCTGCAGACTCTGCAAAGACACCAAGTTTCCTCACCAAGCTGGGAACAGGAACCCACACAGATGCTACTAATTAAAGGACACCTTTAACATCACACCATGGCCACAAACACCCACAGCACTGAGGGGGTGAACTGGAAGTGAAGGGATTCTCCACGGATCCCGAAAACAGGAGGGAGTGGCAGGTGTGGCATCCAGGGTGTAAAGGACAGTGATTCACAACAGGTCCCTCCAGGTGGATGTACAAGACACTGATGAGCAGCCAGTGCCAGCAAGGCATGGTCAGAGCTCCACAGGCATGGACAGAGCTCCACACACATGGACAGAGCTCTACACACATGGACAGAGCTCCACAGGCATGGACAGAGCTCCACAAGCATGGACAGAGCTCTATGCCTGATATCCAGCACCCCTCACCTTCTTCTGGCATCTCTCCCCTGCAGGGCTCCTTCTGCTCTGGTTTTAGTGGGGCTAAAACCAGGAGCCCCAACTCCTTTGAAGGTCTTGGCCACCAGGGAAGCTGCTTGGAGCCCCTCAAACCTCTCCTCTGCACCTCCCAGGTTGAGGGGTCTCTGGGTGAGTGCTCTGAGCTCACCAGGAGCTGCAGTGACCCTGGAGGGCTCAGAGGTTCACCCTCATAACTTGGGCTGAGCTGAGATGGGGGGAGACAGAAACCTTCCCCACCCCGACCATTTGCCCCTTCCTGGAATCACAGAATGGTTTGGGTTGGGAGAGAGCTTTAAGACCATCTCATCCCACCCCCTGCCATGGGCAGGGACACCTTCCACTGTCCCAGGCTGCTCCCAGCCCCAATGTCCAGCCTGGCCTGGGACACTGCCAGGGATCCAGGGGCAGCCACAGCTGCTCTGGGCACCCTGTGCCAGGGCTCCCCACCCTCCCAGGGAACAATCCAACATCCCATCTAACCCTACTCTCTTTCCTGCCTCTGCTATTTGATTTTCTTACTTAAACCCAGGTTTGAACCCCAATTAGAGCTGCAAACTCGCAGGCAGAACCCACACCCTCGGCTCTGCAGGATGGGAAACTGAGGCAGCGTGAGCAGCCCTGCCCCAGCACCGCAGGGGCACAGGAAGGGGTTTGGGAACCAGGAGGCTGCAAAGAGCTCTGCCAGCTCTGCCACTGCTTCAGTGCCAGCAGGGACCGTGGTGTGTGCGTCTCTGTCCTGTAGAGGGGACAACGGGGGGCTCACCTCTCCTCCCTCGCTTTCGTTTTGGATGTGAAAACAAACCTTTAGTGAAGCAAGTTCCAGTAATGGTGACACAGAGCGAGGCCGACGTTTCCTGTTTCCGCGCGCTCCACCCTCGCTCCCACAACCACTGTAACCCCCCTCCCGACGCATCATCCACAGCTGCTTCCCATCCTTCCCGCACGGAAACCTCGGGCTAAATCCAGCCCCAGGGCACAGCCGAGTTGCCGAGCCCCGATTCTGCCTCCCCGTTCTGCCTCCATCACTTAATTGCACGTTTGGTACCAAAAATGGAGTGGAAAATCGCTGTCAGCATCTCCCGCACCGTGCTGAGGCTGCCTTGGCCGCGGCGCTGCCGCTGCCATCCAGCGCTTGTTTCAAGGGATATGGAAACTGTGTGACAGCCTATGTGACCCCAAAGCCTGCAGCAAAACCGTGTGTCACCCGTCCGGAGGCTGCCTGGGAGGAGGAACCCACATCTCCCAGCACCCGGGCTCGGCACGGGATGTCCAGAGGCAGGAGATGGAGCAGAACCTGGCGGCTCCACTGAATCCCAGAATATCCTGGAGTTGGAAGGGATCCACAAGGATCACCGAGTCCAACTCCTGGCCTTGCACGGAACACCCCAGCAATCCCACGCCGTGCCTGGAGCGCCTGGAGCCTGTTTGGAGTTGTCCAAACGCTGCCTGGAGCTCAGGCTGGGTACCACGAGCATCTCCCGCGGGATCCTCCCTGGAGCTCAGGGAAGGGCAGGATGCGGCTGCACAGCTCAGCGCCGATGGCTCAGCTGGCTCCAAAGGCTCTGCCAGGACCTGGGCGAGCAGCGATGGGTGGCTCGGGGTCAGGGCTGTGGGAGCACAAAGGGGCTGCAGCTCCTGCTGCTCTCCCGCGGGATCCGCCCCTAAAACTCCCCAGGATATCAGAGCACCGTGTGCCAGCTGCCAGCCCGCTGCCTGCTGCAGGCAGGTGAACCCCAGGCAGAAAACAGCCGGTTTGGGACCAAGTGGGTGCGGGTGGAGGGAGCAGGGCGGGTCGGGCGGTGATAAGGGAATAGGCGCAATCTCAAAGGGCAGAGCAGGCGGCTCCGCTCCTGCTGCGTGACCGGGAGCACGTGTCTGTGCTCCCAGCTCCCTTCCTTGCTGGCTCCTTATCCCCCAACAGCTCCAATGTGCCTGGAGATCTGGGGAAGTGCCATGGATCACCGCGTTCTGGGAAAAAAAAATTGCTTTCCAATGGGAAAAATTCGTATTTAACTTTGAAAGCTGCTGAACCAAGCAGCTGCATCCCAAGTTTCTCCATGACATTTGTCCTCCATGACTTGTGACAGCGCTGAACTCGGCTGCCCTCGGGGATGGAGATGGGAGAGGGCTGGAATGGGGCTGGGATGAGGAACAGGATCTGGATGGTGATGTGAAATGCAACTTGCTGCCTGGCACAGACCCCACCACACCTTCACTCTGACCTCTCATCCCACCCCAGCCAAAAGCACTGTGGGTGCTCCTATCAACCCACCCTGGAGCACCAAGTAACACATCAGGCACCCCCCAAGAGCAAAATCCTAAATCCTCAAAGGGAATCACAGGGTAACAAGGTGAGTATGGATTGATTTATTTCTTTGCACTGCAAAAAAAGCCTCAAGAACCTGCCCAGCACCCTGAGGTGCATCCCTGCATGTCCCTGCACCCCCGGGGGTGGGTAGGAAATGGTACCTGTCAGGTGTGCTGGGCTGTTCTCCTGTGCTGTTTGAGGTGTGAGCAGCCACGGGCAGCATCCGAGGAGAAGGAGAACCTTGTCAACATCGAGCACCAGCTCTCCTGCCCATCTCCACGTCCCCCCACGGGAAATTAGGATCCCTCAAACCTCTTAATCCCACTAAATAAGATCATATGCTTTCTGTTAAATAGGCCAGAGCGGTCCTCACCGTGGATTCTAGGAATACCAATGAAAGAAGAGCAAATCCTCTGCCCTTCATGAGAATTACAGCCTCATCAGGCTCAGCTGGAGACAGATGACTGCCTAGATCATCTTTCCAATTACACATCTCTCCCAGAGCCCCCCCAGCTTGGCCACCTCAGATTGGAAAACCCCATCCAGTGCCTCTTCTTAATTATTAAGGGCCCTCTTTGCCTGTCCTCGTGCACTGGCAGCAGGAATTCCCACAGCCCAGGTGAGGCAGGGCTGGGATGGGATGGATACCTTTGCTAAGCAACCGTGCTGCTTTGTGCCAGCTCACACTGACACTGAGAGACAGCAACAATGGGAATCTCTCTGCTCTGCCTCCGCAGAGGCTTCAACACCTCAGTCACACAAAGCCTTGGCAGGGTTTGATGCCTGAGCCAGCTACAGCCCCCCCCAACCTGCTGGATGGAGGTCCCAGCCTCCACCACCCACACCTGGGGAGCTCAGGGGGTGCTCTGCACCTCCTGTCCCCCTCCTCAGGAGTGTATCCCCCTAGCCTGCCTGGGTCAGGCCTGGCCTTGCAGCTGGAAACCTGGGGAGTCCCATTGCACCCCATTTCTGCATCCCCCAGCACTGCCCCAGCCCTGCTGCCAAAGGGGGTGGGAGTTCTTTGCCCCCCTGGAGCTTTGGTGCCTTCCCACCCCTCCAGGCACCCTGGGGACCCTCACCCTGGCTCAGGCCATGTGCCACATGGGATCCATCCCATCAGTAGTGTCCACCTTGGCACAGGGGGTCACAGGGGTATGCCCCCCCCTCGAACATGTAAGACATCCCCTCCAAACCCACACACACGAAGGATGGGTACAGAGCACCCCAAAATATCTCCTAATGCTCAGGAACCCTAAACCCCACATCTCTTATGACACTGGGGTCCCAAGCAACCCACCCAACACTGCACAGCCCACCCCACCACACTCGGGATCTGGAGGGTGTTGCCTCCACCAGCACCCCCCAAAAAGATGCAGCTGTGGTGGAGAGCCCCCCAAACCCACACACCCACATGTGACCCCCAGTGCTGTGATCACCCAGAATCCACACACCCTGATGCACAGCCCCCCTCTATATCACACAATTGGTGCCCAGCCCCCCATGCATTGTTGCCTCTCCCAAACCAAGCACCCTGCTGCATCCCACAGTGCACACAGACCCCCTCAAACCACACACCCCATTGTGCCTCCCAAGTGCTAAAACACCACACGCATGCTCCCCCCCAGACCACACACTCTGGTCCATCCTCTGGTGCACTCAGACCCCCCCCAAAAACACACACCCCCGTGGTGTAGGGACCCCCAAACCCACACACCACGTGTGCCCCCGATGCAAAGACACATCCCCCCCTCCCAGTCACGCACACCCGTGCCCACCCCCCACACCACGCAGCCCGATGAATCCCCCCCAAACCACGGACCCCGGCGCCGCTCCCACCCCGAGCCCGTCCCGCCGGAGCCCCCCCGGTGCCGGTGGCGGCCGCCGGTACCTCTTGGAGCGCTGGAGGAGGGCGCCAGCCGCCCGCTGGCCCCGGTAACCGGGCGGGGCGGCTCCCCAGCAGCTCGGGTCCGACATCGTGGCCCCGCCGGGGCCCGGCCGCGTCCTCCAGCACCGAGCGGCTCTCCCGGCACCGAGCGGCGCCCCCGGGACTGTGCGGGGCCCGGAGCGGGGCCGGAGCGGGGCCGGAGCGGGGCCGGAGCGGGGCCGGGCTCCCGCCGCCGCCGCCGCCGCCTCCCGCTGCCGCCCGCCCCTTCCCGCCCGGCGGCGAAGGGGTTACCATGGAAACGGGCAGCGCCCCGAAACGGGGTCGGGGTTTCCATGGAGATGGGGGGATCACCCCCCAAAAGGAGAGGAAGTGGGGGTGGGGGGGTTACCGCGGAAAGGCGGCAGCGGAACAAAACTGGGTCGGGGTTACGGTAGGGATGGGGCATCACCCCAGGGTAAGGTCAGGGTTGGGCTGGAGGTGGGCAGCACCCCAAGAGGAGATGGAGAGTGCCATAGAGACAGGGCAGCACCCCAAAATGGGGTCAGGGTTAACCCAGAGACGGGGCAGCACCCCAAAATGTGATTCAGGTTATCATAGAGACAGGGCAGCACCCCAAAATGGGGTCAGGGTTAACCCAGAGACGGGGCAGCACCCCAAAATGTGATTCAGGTTATCATAGAGACAGGGCAGCACCCCAAAATGGGGTCAGGATTACCAGAGAGATTCAACATCTGCTGCTGATGCATTCGAGGGGCACAAATATCATCCCCTAAGCCAGCGGGGGCAGCCCCAAAGCCTGGGGCTCCCTGGGAGCACCCTGGCACCCATGGGATGTGTCCTCTGAGGGCACCCACCCTGCAGCCTCCCACCACAGCGGCTTTCCCGTTCAGCAGGGAGATCCCAGCACAGACCCAGTGACACCCATGCTCCTGCGTGGTGGCACTCCAGGGCCACCAGAGCCTCCCAAGCTGTGTGGGGTGGCATGGCCACACTCACCAGGCCGGGGCCACAGCCAGAAATCCCAGTGCTGCTGGGTTGGGCAGGGGCTCAGCACCTTTCCCCTTGGATCCTGCCCAGCAGCCAGGAGACACCAGCACAGACTGCCTGTCCTTGTCCCCATCCTCATCCCCCTCGCTGTCACCACTTCATCCCCACCGTGAGCATCCCAAAACCTCTCTCCTCAAGGCCTCAGCTGAGCATTCACAAGGCCACGCTGGTTTTCCCACACACTGCAGTCACTGTGGGGCAAGCAGTGGCCAGGCAGGGCTAGCGGAGGGGGCCAGCAGGCAGTGCCCCCTGTGCAGGCAGGGCACAGGCAGCACCCGGCCCCTGCCGAGCTGCCCACAAATGGCTCTGCCTGTTGCTGAGCAGCGGCAGAGCTCCCCACGGATCCCGCTCTGCCGGCACCAGCTGCTCGCTCCCCGGCACGGACGGAGGCACCGGCGGCACCCCCGGCTGCCGGGCAGGAGCAGCTCCGTGCCGCGGGTGCCACGGGGCACAGGGCGGGGTGTGGCCGCCGCTGCCAGCGCAGCTGCTGCACCTTGTCCCCAGGGCAGAGCGCAGCTGGCACAGGGCACAGGGCTCGGCCACCACCTCCACCGGTGGGGAACCGCAAGTGGCTTTTTGGGGGAAGGTAGAGGGGGGAGTAGACAGGGGGAAGCCATCCCCTCGGAGCAACCCCTCCTCACTTTCAACCAGAAAACGTGACAAAGAAAGTTTCCCAGGTGCCATCCCCACTCCCATCCTGCTCCCATCACCGTGCCCTGCCCTTCTGGAAGTCCCCCTTCACAACAGGGGTGCACAGAGGTAAGCTTGAGCTGCTGCCACAACATTCCCACTGGGGCTCCCCAAAATGGACCAGTCAGTAGCAGAACAAAGCCAGCAGCACATCCAGCCTGGTTTTGAGGTGTGCAGGGGGTGGCACAGACCCCATCCACATCACTCCATGTGTCCCATCAAACAGTCGTACCCTTTTGGGGTGCCACAGGACATCCCTGGTGGAGCTGACCCTTCTTTCTGTCCCCATCTCCACCTCTCCCCCCTCATTCCCTGGAGGTGGCCACAGTTCCTAGGGAGGGTTTGGGGGGCTCTTACCTCCAGGGGTGCAGGGTTAGTAAGGGGCTGCAGGGGCTGCAGGGGCTGCAGGGGCTGCAGGGGCTCAGCAGCGTTGGGCTCTGGCTGCTCGGAGACAAGCTGCAAGGCAAGACGTGCCGGCGCGGTGTCACTGGGTGATGGATGGCGCTGGCGGCCCCTCGGTGGCACAGTCCCCTGGGTTTGGAGGGGGCCGGGGGCCCAGAGCGGAGGGGACATGGGCTGGGGGGGTCAGGCAAGGAAAGTGAGGCAGGGCTGTAGGGGGAGCGCAGAGGACAGCAGGGACACTGCAGGGTCTGAGAAAGACAGCGGGTGGTCTGGCGCTGCCGCGGGGGCCGTCACCGGCAGGGTCCGGGTCTGTGACTGCAGGAAAAAGGACCAGGACCTGCGGCCCGGGGGTGGAGATGCAGCGGGATAGGAGTGGACCGGGATGGGGCATGTGCCGGGACAGGGAAAGAGCGGGACGGGGATGGCCCGGGGTCCTGTCGCCCTCCCCCGGTGCCGGTGCCGGTGCCGGTGGCGGTACCAGCGAGCCCCGCCCCGGCTCCGACTCACTCCAAGGTCAGCGAGGGGATCCTCAGCCTGTCCCGACGCGACTTCATCCCGCCGCCGCCCCGCTCCGCTCCCGCCGCACCGGCTGCCCCCGCGCTGGGCGGCTCCCGCGGGCGGGCGGCACCGGCGGCCTCGACGGGGCTCCCTGCTCGGTCAGCCGGGCCCGGGCCCGCCCCCGCGGCTCGGTAGGGCACGGCACGGCACGGCACGGCTCGGTACGGCAGAGCACGGCAGCTCCCGGATCCCCCCGCACCCGGCCCCGATCCGCGCCGCTCCCGGGATGTGCCGGGGCGCTGCCGCTGCTGAGACACTGCCAGCCCTGCACGGCCCCGGTACAGCCCCGGTACAGCCCCGGTGCATCCCTAACCGTGCCGCTATGGCTTCAGTGCATCCCTAACACCGGCCCAGTGCTCCTGCCGTGCATCCCCAGCACAGCCCAGCACAAACACCCAGGGCATCTCTGCAGCCTCCTACCACACCCCGGGGTACCCCAGTACACCCCAGTACTGCTTAGAGCACCCCAGTACACCCCAGTACACTCCAATCCTTCATAGAACACCGCAACACACCCCAGTACACCCCAGTACTGCTTAGAACACCCCAACACACCCCAACACACCCCAACACACCCCAGTACACCCCCACACACCCCAGTACACCCCAGTACTGCTTAGAACCCCAAACACACCTACAGCAGAGCACACCACACTCCTGTACAGCCCAGTTAACCCCAGCACATCCCAGTGCACCCTAGGAGATGAGCAGTCAGGTCCCTGTAGTGCCAGAGAACATGATGATGCCACTCCGTATTTCAGGACAACAAGCCCTGGTGCCATTCAACAGCCATCCCTGCTGCCACCCACGGTGCCAGTGCTGTGTCCCCAGGTGTGGCCCTCTCGGTGACACCCCACCCCTCGCCCCGGGTGCCCAGCTCGGGGACTTACGCTCTTCCTCGGCGCGGCAGGCTCAGCTCCTTCTGCAACAAAACAAGCGAGAGGAGGGTCAGAGTGTGGCCCTGGGGGTCGGGGGGTGCCCATCTGCAGGACCCCACATCCACACACCTGGCAGCACCCCCGCTGCCACACCTGGCTGTCACCACAGAATCGATCCCCACCTGCAGTGCCAGGTGAGGGTGACAAATCACCCACCCCGGGCCAGCACGAGAGCACAGCTTCCAGTGGCCCCAGGGCTGGTGGCCCCACAGCCAGGCCCAGAAGTGATGGAATAAGGGTGGTGCAGTGGGAGCAGCACCCCTGTGCCCAGCTGGAGCATGGCCCCAGGATGGTGGCTTCACCCTGTCCCCCACCTTGTCCCCCCCAATCCCGAGTGTGGGGAGCAGCCAGCAGCCCCTACGTTATTTATTTTTCCAGCCTCTGGGAATATTTCTTGTGAGAACTGTTTGCTCACAGGTGGTGCAAGGGGCCAAAGGGCAGCTGGGGACAGGAACACAGGCCAGTGCCATCCTCCTGGCATGTTGGGCACCATCAGACTCCAGCACTGCTCTGGTGCCCACCCCTGTGCCACCTGCCACCCCACAGAGTGTCACAGATACCACCAGCACTCTGGGAGTGGCACAATGTGGACAGGCTGATGTGTGCCCTGGCACACCATGGGACACAGAGACCTGTGGCAGCTGCAAGTGCTGGTTAATGCCCCATCATTGCCCGGGTCCTCTGCCCACTGCTCCCCTACCCCTGAGCAGCCCAGACCCATTTTTGGCACAGGCACGGAGCTCCCTGTGGGCTGGAGCTGCTGCCCCCCGTGTGGGGGCCCCCAGCAGCGCCCATACACCCCCCAATCCCCCGGGGTATCCGAGCCCCATCCCTCTGCCCACGCCACGCAACCCCTGTGGAAATCCCGGGATTGGGGCGCGCTGCAACGCAGTGATGCAGCAGCATCGCCATGGCAACGGGTGACATCATGCCTGGGTGCACGGGGACTCGGCAGCCCCGGGCCCACGGGTGCGTGTCTGCCCCGGGGTGGAGGGGACCTGTCTGTGGGTGCAGGGACAGGGACACGGCGCGGGTGTGGGTGTCCCTGCGCTCCCAGCATGGGCTGAGCCCAGGCCCGGCTGGGGCTCTTACATGGACGGGGAGCCCCCCCAGCACCCTCAGCCAGCTCCGCTGTCACCCAGCCCGGATCCTCACCCGCACCCGGAGCTGTGCCGCTGGCCACCACCCCCTGCGCGGGGGAGGAGGGTCACGCTGAGGGTTTTACTGCTCAGATGGAACAGGGGACTGTCCCCCGTGCTCCCCCACATCCGTCTATGAGTGCAAGAGGACAGAGAACCCAACACCCTTCACTGGCAGGGGCTGTCCGGCCATTCTGTGTCCCCAGGGACACCCAGAGCATCCCCCGGTGGCCCTGAGGACCCATGTGGGGTGGTGTCACAGAGCCAGCACCCACAGGGTGCCTGATAGTCCTGTCCAGCACTGTGCATCTCCCTTCAGCAAGTGCCAGTGGGAGCCAGGATTAACCATCAGCTGATCCCTGTGAGAACAGCATTAGGGATAGCACAGAGGATGGCATCAGTGATGGCGTTAGAGATGGCATCAGGGATGGAATCAGGATGGTATTGGGGCACTGCTGCTTAGCGAGGTGGGATTAAGCCCCTGCTCGGAGTCCCTTCCCATCCCTCCTGCCGTGGGCATGTGGGCACCCAGCCGGGTCCCAGGGCTCTGCGCTTCCCGGGACTGCCAGGAACGACACCCACAGCCGGAAGCCCCAAAGCCCAGGGCCATGGCTCTGTCCATCCGCATCCGCGGGTAGGCAGCTCCCGCACAGGGCTCTCTCCCGGGCTGAGCGTGCAGCGGAGCGCAGCTGCCCGCGGAGCTGCCAGCTCGGATGAAGGCAGCGCCGTGCCATCCTCCAACCGCTCCGACAGCTCCGCCCGGGCCCCCCGGATACTGCAGATGGGGATGGAGGCGTCAGGTCACCCGGAAAATCCGGCTCAGCACTCAGCTCTGCGAGCCGGGGGGTCCCCGGTCATCCCCGCTCCGAGCGCGGCAGTGAGCGCCGGGTTCCTGCGGGAGCGGGTGCAGGATGGGCAGGAGGATGAGCGGCGTCCCTCTGCCTAAGGGAGCAGGAACGCCAGGAAATAGAGGAGCTCGGAGAGGGGCTGGCACAGCGGTTCGGCACGAACCGACATCGGGAGCTGGACTGGAGGGACCACGGAGCTCCACGGGAGCCCCCCCGAACACCCCACATAGCTGGGGCTCAGACCGGGCCAGGCTCCCAGGTGGGTGCCCGGCTCCTGTCCCACCGGTCCCACGCTGCTCACACACTGCACCCACCTCTGGCCCCCGCAGCACCCACCTCTCACCCTCAGCACCCACCTCTCACATGCACCCACGCAGAGCCCCCCACTCTCACACACAGCACCCACTTCCCGCACCCTCACGCAGAACACCCGACTCCCATCCGCAGCACCCCCCTCTTGCACACGCAGCACCCGCTTCACACGCACCCGGAGCACCCACTGCTCACCTACAGCACCCACCCTTTGCACACCCACCCCCGGAGCACCCACCTCTCAACTCACAGCACCCACCCCCCGCAGACCCGCATCCGGAACACCCACCCCTCACCCCGAACACCCACCTCCCACCCGGAGCACCCACCTCTCACTCACAGCACCCACCTCCCACCCACAGCGCCCGCCCCCCGCGCCCCCGCAGCGCCCACCCCTTGCAGAACCGAGCACCCCCCAGCCCGGGTTCACCGGGAGCGGGCTCCCCGCGCTCCCTCCCGCCCCCGCCCCGCCGGGCAGCGCTGCCGGTGCCGGTGCCCGTGCCCGGTGCTCACCTGAAGACCCCGGCGCCGCAGGATGCTGGGCTCGTCCATCCCGCCGCGCCGCCGCCGCCGCCGCCTCCCGCTGCGCCCGCTCCGCCCGGTGCGCCCGGTCCGCCCCGCCGGTGCGCCCGGGGCGCCGCCCAGCGGCCCCAGCGCGTCACCGGACGCGCATCAGCGCAGAGCCCGGGACTGGCACGGCACGGCACGGCACGGCACGGCACGGCACGGCACGGCACGGGGCTGGCACGGCACGGGGCATGGGGCTGACATGGCACAGGGCTGGCATGGCACAGCATGGGGCTGGGGTGCCGTGGCACAGCATGGAACTGACATTTCATGGCGCTGGTGCGGCATAGGGCTGGCGTGGCACAGCATGGCATGGGCCTGACACAGCACGGCATGGGGTTGGCACGGCATGGCATGGGGCTGACATGGCATAGGGCTGGCATGGCACAGCATGGGGCTGGCACAACATGGGGCTGACATGGTATGGGGTTGGCACAGCCTGGCATAGGACCCACATGGCACAGTGCCAGAACCGCACAGCACAGCATGGGTCTGGCACGGCCTGAGGATGGCATGGCATGGCATGGCATGGCATGGCATGGCATGGCATGGCATGGCATGGCATGGCATGGCATGGCATGGCATGGCATGGCATGGCATGGCACTGGCACAACACAACATGGGGCTGGCATGGTCCAGTGTGGGTCTGGCACAGCCCAGCATGAGATGGTTTGGCACAGCATGGCCTGGGGATTGCACAGCACAGGGATGGCATGGCATGGCATAAGGCTGGCATGGCCTGGGGATGGCACAGCACGGCATGATACCCACACAGACCAGGGCTGGAATGACAGAGCACAATATCGGCATCAAAGGCATGAGGCTGAAATGACATGGGCCTGGCACAACTTGGGGCTGGAGTGGCATATGGCACAGGACTGGCACGGCATGGTAGAGTGTGGGAGTGACAGGGCATGATACATTCTGGGTTTAGCACAATCTGCCTGGCTCAGTACAGCCCAGAATGGCACAGTCTGGCATGGCATGGCACAATATACTCATGATGGGCTTGGCAAAGGCTGGCACAGTCTGCCTGGCTCAGCACATCCTGGCACTGCAGAGCCTGCCACATCATGGCACAGTGTGGAATGGCACAGCATGGCAGGGCACAGCCCAGGCCAACACAGCACAGCACGGGACAGCTCAGGCCTGGCACAGCCTTCCTGGCTGGACACAGCCCAGCACAACTGCTCTGGCACATGATGGCCTGGGACTGACACAACCTGCCTGGCATGGTACAGCCAACATGGCAAGGCCTGGGGCTGGCACAGCAGGGCGTGGGGTTGGGAGTTTGGTGTGGTCCAGCCCAGGTCTGTCCTGGTTGCCACACTGTCTCACAGAGCATATGGCCTGGGCCATCACTGCCCAGTACAGTCCAGCATGGCACAGCCCAGTCCAGCCCAGTCCTGCTGTCTGCTGGGGCACAGCAAAGCCCACACGGTCCAGTTTGGCACGGTTTGGTGCGTACCCCCACCCCAGGCAGGACAGGGGGACACCCAGAGAAGGTCAGGAGGTGCCAGGGGACCCTCTGTGCCCCCAGCCCGGCCGTGCCCACGCTGTCCCAGCTCAGGGACACTCCCGCCACCGCCGCCCTCCGGCCCCGAGCAGGCGCCACACAAGGGGCCGCTTTCTGCGGGAACAAGGGCACTCTGTGCGCGGCCTCGGTGCCACCCGGCTCCGCGTCCCGGCTCAGCCGCCCGTCACACGGCTCTGGTGCCACTGCGCTCTCCTGCCTCACTGAGGCTTTGTTCTCGCGGCGCAGGCAATGAGCGGCTCTGGGCACCAGCACAACAGACGCCCCCAAAAATCCCAGAGAACCCCAACCTTGGAGCAGCCGCTGGAGATCCACCCAGTTACGGGCAGAGGACTAGAAACATACTTTGTGAAAGAGAAAAAAAAAAAACCAAAGAAAAAAAAAAAGAAACCACCCACCAAAAACCCCAAGACTCATCTTTCGCTTGCCTTGCGCTTCTCCTGTGCCGGGGCACGTGGCGCGGCCGGGACATGCGGTGGGGCAGGGCTGGCCTCATCCCGGCAGCTTTACCGGCAAAAAACGGGGATATTTTGGTTGCTTTCTCTTTTGTTTTTGGTAAAAGTCGGGCATGCACTCACGTCTAGGGCTCTGCCCTGCCTGGGAACGGCACACTCTGAGCAGAAGAGGAAACCCCAAGGGCGGGAAGCTGCGCTGAGCACCGGGGCTGCCGCCGCGCCCGAGAGGGGCACCCGGGGCTGCCGGGGGATTGGGGGGCAGCCGGGAAGGGCAGCGGAGCCCGGGTCCGCTGTGGGACAGCCCGGCTGGGCCATGCTGGGTTGGCTGCTGGCGGCGCTGGCGGCGCTGGCGCAGGGCGGTAAGTCCTCCTGCGGTGCTGGGAGATGAGAGATAACTTCAGAAGACTTTCAATGAATGATTCGGGGGTGATAAGACCTGGGGAGCTCCCAGAGAGAGATGGAGATACTCACCCAAAACCACAGGGACGGAGTAAAAATAGTGAATCCCTGCTGGCAGCAGGCAGGAGCCGGGACGAGTGGCACCGGCCAGCGCCGCATCACCGGCGGGGGGGAACACGAGGAGCTTGGGGTGACAATCCCCGGTACAGCTGCTCTGATTCCCCATTTGAGCAGCATGGCAAGCACTGCTCATGGCACCACTGCTCCCTCCATGCGCGGGATGGAGTTTGGGATGCAGGAGCCTCCAGTCACTGCCCCGTCCCGCAGGCACCGGGACAGCCCACGACGTCTCCTGCTGGAAGAAATGCAGCATCCCCAAGTTTTTCCACTGCTCCTGGCCGCCCCTCGGCCCCGCCGGCAACACCTCCTACGTCCTGAACTTCTGGTGAGTTGAGCAGCGCCGCGGGGAGAGGGAGCCCCCGGGATGTGTCCGGATCTCACCCTGCGCCCTCTCCCTCCCCAGCTCTGAGAAGCGCAGCGAGTGCCGCCGGTTCGAGGTGGGCACGATGACCAACTACAGCACCTCACATGGCAGAGTGTTCATCTTGGAGAACACCACGGCCTGGGTGGAGGCACGCTGGGGGGACCAGGTCTACAGGACCCCCAACCACACCCTTTACCTCAACAAAGCTTGTGAGTGCCCCAGGGACCAGGCTGGCAGCTAGCACCGGCACTAAAAACAGACAGACCACTCAAAAACTCCTTATCTTTCCAGTCAAACTGGATCCACCTCCTTATAAGATGTCCTTCTCCAAGACTGGTGGCCAGCTGAGAGTGCAGGTGCCAAAGCTACAGTGCTACGGCTTGGAGCAGCTGCCACAGCATGAGGCTCGCTTCTGGAGGGTGGGAGACAGCAGCTGGACACAGGTAAAAACTGCACACCAGTAAAAACTGCACACAGGTAAAAACTCTGTTTGCTGGAGCTGGCAGTGACTGACAGGACAGTCAGGAGCACCACAGCAGCCCAGGGAGTGTGGGGGCTCAATGATGTCACTGTCCCCCCCAAACCCAGCTGTGTCCCATCTGTTTTACTGCGTTATCAGCTCTGCTTTGTCCTCTGGCTGTGGGATCCTGCTGCTGCCCATAACAGGATTCTCAGGGATTACACAGACAAAACCCCAGATTATACTAATGACGACAACAGATCAAATCCGGATGCTTGTCCCCAGTGAAGCTCTCACAGCTGGGGACCCCCATCCCTCTCAGTTGTGCCAGGAGGGTCCCAGAATTGAGGGGACCCCTGGCCACCATGTCCCCTCACTCTTTGGCTCTCCCAGCCCCTGGGATGTTTGGAGATCACAGGGCAGCATTGATGTCACAGTAAAGCACTGGTTTTACTGGGTGGGTGTCTCCATGCCTGGTTCTCTCTGCAGGTGACATGTGAGACTGTGATGGTGACAGGTGGAGATGTCTCAGGTTGGTTTGTCCTGTGGGGTTGTTGGGACAAGCATCTCCCGGGTGTGCTTCTCAGCCAGCAGCCTGTGATGGCCAAAAGTCAGGGAAAGGAGGGGTCACCCCCCAGCTGACCCTGCCACCCCTCTCTAGTGACCTGTGCCCTGGGGGTCAATGGCACCTTCGTGGTCCAGCTCCGGCGCAAGTCTCCCCACTGGAGCAGCTACTGGAGTGACTGGAGCAGCAACATCTCTGTTCCCGAGGGTGAGGAAGAGGAGAGGAGCCTGGTGAGATCCCAACAGCTCCCAAAAATGTTGATGGCTCAGTCAGGCTTGTTCCTCCTGCAGAAATCCTATGGAGCCCGGTGCTGAGCCATCGACTGGGCAAACTGGGGAGAGATGGGCAGCGGGTGCTGAGGCTGAGCTGGCAGGTACAGTGGCATCCCTGGGGGCCCTCCTGCGTATCCCCCACAATTTCATCCCCCGAGTCACCCCCTTTTCCTCCCCAGCCAGTCCTCAAGGAGCAGAGGAATGTCACCTACAAGCTGGACGTCCACATGTTGGCGTGTGGCTGTGCAGAGTCAGATGAGGAGGACTCTGTGGAGCTGGGCTGGGAGGAGACAGAGCACAACCTCACCCTCTCCGGGGCGGAATACGAAATCCTGCTGACCGCGGTCAATGCCGCGGGGCCGGGGCCGGCGCGGCAGCTCCGTGTGCCGCCAGAGCAGCGAGCGGGTACTTGCCCCTCTAAAAATGCTGCTCCCCTGGCAGCCCTCAGGGCGTTATTTCTTCCATCTACCCCAATTATCCCCCGTTTCATCCCAGATCTCAGCTTCAAAGAGATCAGAGTGGCCGGAGGCACCGTGACTGCGCAGTGGGAAGCGCCGGTCCCTGGCGATGCTTTCTGCTTCGAGCAGCAGACGCTGCCAGGGCCTCCGAAACAGGGAGTCTGCATCCAGCAGGAATTCCCTGCTAACAGCAGACACGTGCAGAGAGGCAAGGGAGCGCCCCAAGCCCCCCGCTGTCCCCCCAGCCGGGGGCAGAGGGTGTAAAGAGCGCCCAATTCCTCCGCAGGAGCGCTGGGAGCGCCGGGCTGTCACCGCCTGGCCGTGCACGGCTGGGACGAGGAGCGCGGCTGGGCCACCTTCGCCCTGTGGCACCGCTACCACAGCAACGGTGCGTGTGCGAGCACAGGGCACCCGCGCCCTCCTTCACTCCACAGGGGGCTCTCCTGAAATAATACCCCGCGTTTTTTGCACGCAGATTCGCTGTTCGTGCCCATCAACATCAGCAGCGGAGATGTCGCAGCTGTGCTGCAGTGGACGCCGTCCCCCCGTGCCGCCTGTCCCGGAGCGCTGGCCAAGTACCTCATCTGCCACTCGGCCGAGGGGGACAACGAGACCTGTGAGTGGGACCCCCCATCCCCGTGGGGCAGGAGGAGGGTGCTGCCCCAGGCAGCCGCCAGACTGTCCCACATTCGGATTTGTTTGCCTAGACAGTGAAGTGAATGCCACGGCATCAAACTACACCCTCCAAAACCTCCAGCCTGCCACAGTCTACAGGGTGGGTGTTTGGGAGGTGACAGAGGACAGCGAGGGGACCTGCAGAGATTGGTGGCACTTCGAGACCAAGGCGCTGGGTAATGGCTGAGACCTCATGCCCTCCTTACTCTCCATGGGGTGTTCTCTCCGCTGTGTGCTCGCCCTCACCCCAAAACCTCTCCTGTGTCCCTGTTTGGGCCAGGGATGTCACACCCCAGCCATGCCTATCCTCAGGTCCCCAGGGAGCAGTGTGGCTAGGCAATCTGAAGTACCTGAGCATATCGCTTGGTCTCCCCGCGGCAGCTGCCATCTACCACCTGACCAAAAAGAGGTGACGGAGCACCCTCGACCCCAGAGCCGCTCAGGCCACCCCCACCATTACCCACCCCCTCACCAACCACTCCCTCCCCAGGTTTGGTCGCCTCCTCTTCCCACCCCTTCCCAAGCCCGCGGGCAGCAAAGCCATCCAGTTCTCGGCCAGCGAGATGAGCCAGGTGAGGTGTAAGGTGCAGGAGGGGGCAGATCCCACAGCCCCAAATGCCCATGGCACAGCCCTGGCACGGAATATCCCACCCCAAATCCACCCAACCCTTAGGGCCAGCTCTTCAGAGGCTTCCTGGAACCCTCGGAGAGATTCAGCCTGGCCGAGCTGCTGCTGGTAGAGCCGAACCCCAGCGAGGTGACGACAGACACGGGCTCCCAGACCTCGGTGCCAGCGCCCGACGTGGCACAGCCCGGCCCCGCGCTGGAACAGCCGGCGGCAGTGCTGGTGACCCCGCCGGGCTGTGAGGACGAGCTGCCCTTCGCCTACCGCAGGCAGGACATGCTGAGCCCGCTGGGATCTCCATCCTCCGGCAGCACCAGCTGCAGCGGGCACCCACCCGCAGAGGAGGAGCAGGAGGAGGAGGAGAAGGAGGAGGAGGAGGAGGGAAGGCAAGGGCAGCACCAGCCGCTGATCCCCATTACCCTGCTCATCTCCGACAAACCCATCATCATCAGGGATGGGGAAGGATGGGATCCCTTGCCGCAGTAGTCGGTGCCGTAGCCATCACCAGGTTGGAGCAGTGGGGCTGGACGGCAGGACGGGCACGGGGGTGTCCCACGGAATGCGAAGAGGCTGTGTGGGATGCTGAGTGCCCAGGTCATGGGTGGCACCGCCGCTTTCAGGGGCTTTTCTGGTTTCCGGGACATAGAAGGCGATGCAGCATTGCACTGGGACAAGTTTTGCCCATGCAATTTACAGCCTCAACCTTCCACCGGCGATAAAACCCGAGCGAAAGCAGCTGCAGAGTCAGGGCCGAGGGTGTTTCCATGCCTGAATGGGGAAGAGAGGCAGAGCTCCATCCCAGCCGGCTGCTACCTCTGGAACCACTATCCCGGTGGGGATGCAAAAAGCCCCAGCACCAAACACCAACTACCTGAAAAAAAAAAAAAAGTGCAAAAAATAAAGAGGGAAAAAAATATATTCAAAAAATATAAAATAAGTGCACAAAGCAGCAGGGCTGAGATGGTTTTTCCTCGACTGACCCGGACAGATTACAGCAAGCATTTGGAGCCGAGGTTCAACCCACGGCGCTGTGGAGGACGCAGCCAGGCAGCCGGGACGGGGCTGATCCATGGGGCCCCCCCAGCCCCTTCCCGTGGGGCCACGCCGCCGCCTCGGGCCTTATCTGGGACAGCACTGGAGATGAAAAGCAATTTGTGGTTTTGTCTGCCTGACGCGGCGGTGTTTACTTGCTGAGAGAGCAAAAAAACCCTTGAAAACCTAAAAGCTACGTGAGTTAAATCCAGGTGCAGCAGCGGCGGCACAGCCGCGGTGTCTCAGCCACTGACACCCGTGACACTGACATTTCGCTGCTGCTCTTGGCCCCACTCGTGTTTTGCAAAGTATTTCGCTCAAATTGCGCTCGCAGCAGCGGCACCCGCGGGCGGAAACCGCGGCGATGCCGAGCGGAGCTTCACCCCGGCCTCGGCCAGGTTCGGGAGGGGGTTGGGGTTCTGGCCATTCCCAGGGATGAGGAGGCTGCGGTGCTGCCGCTCCCGTGGCCGGGGGGGCTCATCCCGATGGGCACAGGCGGGACCCCATCACCGTGCGCGGCCCCGCGCGTCCAGCCCGGCTCCGCCGCTGCTGGAGCCACGAGGTGGCACCAGCCCCACGTCCCCAGGGCGATTCCCAACCCTCGGCAGAGCCAATCCACCGATCCCTCCCCGCGTGTGTCAGGAGTGTGTGTCAGTGCCTGTGCCCGGCCCCTGTGCGCGGCAGCTTTGCCTCTCCAGCCCCCCAAATCCCGGGGGTTCGGCTGGAGGGGGAAGATCTGGCACTTTGCTACATAGAAGCCCAGAGCAGAGATCAGATTTAGGGGTTTTGTTGGGGTTTGGCCGATGCCAGGCTCACTTCAGAGCACACCAGGCACACGTGGAGGAAGTATCTGGTTACGGGCACACTCGGGTTTCAGCCCTGGCCCTGTTTACAGCTGGTTTTGGGGGGTCAGGGCCATGAGGGAAAGCGCTGAGGGTCACTGAGAGCTCAGCACGGTTGGGTGGCAGCAGTAAACACAGCCAGAGCTGGTGCCAGTTAATCATTCCAGCTCGTGGAACAAGATCACAGCAGGACAGCCAGGCCTGGCCCCTGCCTTAAAAACACCCTGGGCAGGGAGGGGACACGAGACCCCCCCTCACTGCCTCCATGGGGTCACTCCTCAGGGACCCATCCCATCCATGGTGCCACTCACATCCCCTCTGACACCTCCAGGGATGGATGGCCCTGTCCCCACCAGTGGCTCTGTCCCCACACGTGTCCCAAGCTGGGCAGTGCTCTGCCAGGAACATGGTGCCATGTGGAACCACGGACGTGCTGGGGAAAACTAATCAAGCCAGGCTTGCCAATTAGTGCTAGTGAGCAGCTCAGGACTTGCTAATTAGTTTAAATTTCACAGGACTGGTTTCCAAATGAGTCCCCAGGCACCATGCTGAGCTTGGTGACCCAAGGACAGCTGCCAGGCCAGCTTTTGCAGGCAGGATATGACCTTGCCTGCTCCTCTAGCCCTGCGCAGCACCCATTCGTGCCACAGGGCAGTGGTTAGGCCTGGCAAGAGCCACTGCCACCCACAGCCTGAGGACAGCTCATTACACCCAGCAGGGACTCATTACACCAAAGGGGCACTCCTTCCAGGACAGCTCTGGGACAAGAAGCCAAAATCCATCCCAGAAGGGAAGACAAAGGTCAGCCCAGTGCCATTAGTCACTCCCTGTTCACACCCAACGGTGCCAGCACTGCCCACACACCACTGGCACACAATGTCATCTGCTGGCACAAGTGTGAAGCATCCCCGCCCTAAAGGGGAAAACCCCTATTCTCCCTATTCTCACTGGGTCCTGTGCTCTGTCCCCAAAAGCAAATGGCACTGGGGACATGTGCACACGGACTGAACTGGCTCCACTTGCTCTTGTGGAGTGGAAAATTCAGCAGTGCATCCCAAGGAAGCAGGTGGGGCAGCCAGAAGGAGCTGCAGGGAGGTGGTGGCAGCCTGGGGGTTTGCTCTTGGCTCTCTTATTTTATAGAACCACAGGATCATTGAGGTTGGAAAAACCCTCTAAGCACATCGAGTCCAACTATTAATCCAGCACTGCCAAGCCCACCACTAACCCTTGTCCCCAAATGCCACAGCCACACAGCTTTTAAATCCCTCCAGGGCTGGTGACTCCACTACTGCCCAGGGCAGCCTATGACAGTGCTTGACAATCATGTCAATGAAGAAATTTTTCCTAATCTCCAACCTAAACCTCTCCTGGTGTGACTTGAAGGCATTTCCTCTTGGTTTTGGGGGATGAGATCTCAGATATAGAACATACAACAGCCAGAGGGGTTTGCACAGCCCTATTAACACCAGCCCTTGGGGGATTGGAGCCTCTGAAGAAGGAGAGGTCCATCCCTGTAGGCCCAGACTGATATTTTAACACCAGATTAAGATGTTTTGCTCTCAAATTGAGAAGTCTAACCTGTTTTCCAGTCTCGGGGAAACAGCCCTGCAGAGCCACAGCCTGGCCTTAACACGGGCAGGGGAGGTGGTCACAACTCTGCAACCCCCTCCCTCATTCATCCATCCCTTTCCCAGCCCCTTCCCTCATCCATACATCCATCCCCCAACACTTTCCCTGCACCCATCACCATTTCCTGCTCCTAAACCCCATCCTGGAGAAGAGCTGATGCCAGTGAGAGCTTTGAGCCCAGCCTGACCACCAGCCATGGCCGGGAGCAGGATTATTTGCTGGGCAAAAAGCCATCACTGCCACCACCTCCACAATGCCACCCGCTGCCAGGCAGATTAGGTGACTTAATCCCTAAGCAAACAAACTGATCCCTGGGATTTTTTTTCTTTATTATTATATTCTAAGCAGAATTCAAGGGCTGCAGACAGCTCATCTCATCCACTTCCCAAGAACTACAAAGCTCCCCTGGGCAGAACACCTGGCAGTTCCCTGTAGGAAACCTCTGCAGATGGGGAATTGGGGCTTTTCCTTCCTAAAAAAGGCTTCTGGGATTCTTCTACCCCCAAAAAACCCCAGCGGGGAAGGGGCTGCAGGCTGGACAGACGGACACATGTGGACAGAGAGCCTCTGGCTGCAGCTGGGCTCAGCTTGTTTTGAAAGTCACGGGTATTTCAGGGCCCGTGTTTTGCAACCATTCGGTGCCACAACAACAACAACAACTCGGTTCTACTTCGCAAACAGGCCCCGGGGCCGCCCCGGCTCTTTCCTGCTCACGTCAGCTGCAGCAGCCTCACCCGGGCCGCGGCTATTTCCAAATCAGCCTCGGAAAACGGCTTGAAGCAGCAGCGAAAGTGAATATTTCATCTCCCCCCAGCACCGAGAGGGGCTCGGAGCTGCCCTCGGGCCGGCGCTGGATGCTCAGATCACTGCAAACCCCGCCGGGATGCTGCGAGCCCCAGCACGCCAGCCGGGAGAAGTGGTTGAAAAACCATCTTCTCCCTGCCCGGAACAGCCGCCCCATGGCAGGAAGCGTTTTCTTCCCTGCAGTTCGAATGTTCTCGGATGGCTGCTCGCAGCCCCGGGGGCAGCTCAGCCCCTGGCACGGCCGGAGCTTTCCAGGCTTTGGCAGCTCTGCAAAGCGACAGCTACTGAATTATTATGGTGGTATATTTTTTTGTTTTGTTTTGTTTTTTTTTTATTTCAACGGAAACTTTATAATAATAGTAAAAGAAATCATAAACTCAGGGTGTCGGGAGGCGGGCGGCTGCCTCCGTGCGCTCCCCTGGGTATCGGGTGATCGGGAAGGGGAGGACGCTGCGCCCTTATCGCCACACGCGTTCCCTGCCCCCTTGGCAGCGGAGCCGGCCAGAGGTTTTGCAGCATAAACATATTTTGCTCAAGCAGACGGTCAGAGTTGAGCTAAGGACAACTCGATAACCAGAGAGCCCCCAAAAAATCGCCTTTTTCCAGCAGCCTCCCCCCATCTGTCTCATCCCAGCAAGGCGCCAGCCCAGCTTTGCAGCGATAAACACAGGACCAAGAGCAACCCCCCTTCTCGCAGATCCGCTCCCAGGGTGTTTACCAGCTCTTTGCAGGCAGATTGACTCTCCCTCATTTTTTTTTCACACGCCAAAACCGCCGGGAAAGCGGAGGGAACCGGCTGGAGCCCCTCCGGGACCGTCCGGCAGCGCCGCACCGCCCTCCCCACCGGCGCTGCCCGGCGCAGCCACCTCCAACCAGCCCGGACCCCCCGGGCTATCGCTGCCCCCATCGCTGGGCCGGGATGCGGTGGCATTTACACAGCTGCTCAGCAGGAAAATCCCTCTCCCTGCTCCACATAACCTCTCGCGCTTAAAGATAACGCCTTCAGGCTTGCTAAAGAGGCTGGGAAATGGGAGGGGGTCCATTGCAGGCTGCTGGTGATGTGTGAGCATCCCTGAGAGCTGGCTTGGACCCTTCTTCTACTCCCAAACCGAGCTTGGTCTGTTTTTTTTGTTGTTTGTTTGTTTTTTGTTTTGTTTTGTTTTTGTTGAAATCAACTCAAATTTGCGGCTTCTTGCAGGGTGATAGGGAGTTATAAAGGAGCACAACCCGGTTTCTGAAGACTTTGAGGTCGGGGCTTGGGCGGGATCAGAGCCGTGGAGTTTGACAAGGCTGCCCCATCTGTGCCGAGGTGACAACTGTGTCCCCACTGACACCCAGAGCAGCTCACCAGTGACCAGGGGGCCCCTCGTTCCTCCCTGGTGACCCCTGTCTGCGGGGTCACGGATGTCACCGTGCCGCATCCCCTCGGGCACGGCGGGGGCCGCGCACCCACCCGGGGCTGGACGGGCACTTCTCCGGGATTTGTGGGAGTGACAAATCCAGCCGGGGCGGGCAGCGACGCCGGGAGCAAAGTCCCATCGCGCCACATCCGTGGCACAGGGCACGGCCGTGTCACCCGCGGATGCCAGCCCGTCCCCGCGCGTGGCGTGGGAGCCATGCCCCGTCCCCAGCTGTGCGGGCGCTGTCCCAAAGCTCCCTGTTTGTGTGCCAACACATCACGTGCCGCTGGATGACCCGGGAATGGAGGATTTTTTTCTTTTAAGTGTTGTTGTTTTGGGGTTTTTTTAACAAAGCCAAAATATTTGCGTCCCCACGAGGACGGCTCTGGGTCAGTGAGCATGGCTGGTCACACTGGGGACCCGGCAGGAGAGGGGACACTCGGCTCCGTGAGGAGGCTCCGGTGCCGGCGGCTCCATCCCTGGCTCGGTCCCCAGTGTTTATACATAGACATGTTTGTGCGCGGCACCGGCCCCTTCCTCGCTCCCAAACAACTGGAGGAAAGTCAAAAAGTCACAAAAATTTTCCATTGCCCGAGGAGAGGAGAGAGCGAAGAGAGACTGTGCAAAGGACCGGGCAGTGCCAACAACGAGGGACCCCAAAAGCGGAGTCAGACCCGAAAAAACAAGGGGTTGGTTTTGATAGAGTGAATAAAGGGGGCGGTTTGCTGCAAAGACAATACCGGCAGCACCGATGACCATCGGGGTTTGTGGGGTGTCCTGGTGATGTCACCATGCTGCTGGCACGATGCTCACAGGGGACGGGACGTGTCGCACGTGCAACACGGCCATCCAGCTATTCCAGACCCCGTGTTTTAGCATTAAAAAAAACCGGTTTGGAATAAAAAAATCCTGCGGTTTCTCAGCAGGTTTTCCCCGCAGCCGGAGGGACTCGCTGCCCGCACTAGGCTGGGGAAAAGCTGCGATTCCTGTCGAGCCGGAGGGAAAAGCCCCAGCGCAGCGATGCGGGGACTTTGCCTGCGGTTTCCGTGGGCGGGAGCAGCTCCGGCAAACAGGCGGCTGAGTCAGCGGGCGGAGGGCGGCCGCGATGCCGCCCCGGCATGTCGGGGTGCACGGCTGCTTCCCGCAGCTCTGGCAGAGCTCTGCCGCACGAAGGGGAGTCTCAGAGTCCCCGATTCCAAAAATGCTGCCAGGACTGAGCCCTGGAGCTTCTGAGGCTGGAGCAAACCCACAGCAAGGCCTAGCGCTGCTGGGACTGTGCGGGTCCCCGGGGTGCTCAGGGACCCTGTAACTCGGGCTGGGCAGGTCCCCGTGTCCCTGAGCGTCCCTCAGCACAAGGTGCGAGTGCTGCGAGCCCAGCATCCCACCGGCACAAAGATGCTGAATTTGGGCAGTGCCTGAACCCCGACAGAGCGGGTCATTCCGCTTCGGCCAAAAACCAGAGTTACCATCACTGCCCGTGCCCGCTGCAAACAGATCAGCCCCCGGTGGGTGCCTCTCGGCAGGTTCTGGGGTGAGCTGCACCCCGCAGGGCCCAGCCCAGCTGGGATGGGGGAAGGCGGTGCTTGTTTTGGGAGCTGGACGGGCGCCCGGGCCGGAGGCAGCAGCGGCGCAGCTAATCCCGGCCTTCGCAGGGCTGCGCCAGCCCCGGCACATTCTGTCCCTGCCAGGGCCGGGACGGTCACAAACTTCGTGTGTCACCGTCCCCCCCGCCACCGACCCCCAGGCCACAGGACAGCGGCCTGAGCTGCGGGCTGGGGTCACTGGATGGCTCCGAGCATCCTCCAGGGACGGGCAGGGCTGGGGGAAGGGGGAGCCCCCCAAAATGCTGCAGAAAGGTGCCGCAGGACGGGGGTGTCCCAGCACCCTGCAGTGGGGAGAGGGTTCCCAGCAGCCCTGCGGCGGAGACAAAGGGGTCCCACAATTTTGGGACTGAAAGGCAAAAATGACAGGGTAGAGGAGCAGAGCAGGGGCTGGAGGTGTGTTTCCGTGCACCTCGCAAAGAGCAGATTCTGACGGATGGTCTGGGCAGCATTTTCCAGCGCACGGGGCCAAGAGCTATAAATAATCCCGGCACTGTAATTGCATCACGCGCCTGCTGCCCGGGGTCGGGTCTCGGTGCTGCCGCGCAGGGCACGGGGCCGTTCCGGCTCAGCAGACCCCCGGGGAGCCCAAATCCCCCGTGCCAATAAACCTGGAACAGCCCGGGCTGTTCAATCAGGACTTTGGAGCCGGGGCAGATAAACAACAGAAGGTTGGAGGCAGCACCGGCAGCACTGCCAGCAGTTGTGAAAGCGCTGCCTGGAAGGGTCTGCACCGTGCCCTGGCTCCAAATGTCCAGACGAGGTATTTTTAGCCCCTCCAGGGTTCGGGATTTAGGAGTGCAGCTCTTTCCTGGAAGGAGCCCCAGCTTGGCCATGCCCTCCCAACCTCGCTGCGCTACTGCCCGACTGTACGAGAAGAACCTGGAGGCGTTCACAAGAATCCCGGCTGGAGAGATCTGTCCCCCAGGCTCGGGGTTCCCCGGCCCGGCATGGCCTGTCCCCGTCACCGTGTGACGCGGGTGCCCAGAAAGACGCAGCGGGACGGGCACGGGGTGCGGGGCGCTCGCCTCCCCCCCTGCCCGGGAATAAACATCTCCTTGTCAGCCGGGGCAGATGATCCGGGGCTGACCAGCAGCCCCCGGCCATCCCCGCTGCTCGGCGTTTGTCGGCACAGAATGGCTCCCTTGTGCCAGGCTGGAGCTGGCAGGGATCAGCCTGGTCACAGGGCTGCCTTCGGGGCCATCTTCACCTGCGGGTGCAGCGCTGGGCTTTGTGTCCCCTTTGATGTCACCAAAAAACCCTCAAGAGGCCACGGCTGCTGCTGCCAGTGGCAGATCCAGACATGATCCCCCCCCAAACGGGGATGCAAACAAATTCTCTGTGAGGTGGTTAATCCTCCCCCGGGAAAAATTAATCAGAGCACCAGGGATGCCAAATAAAAAGCAGATTTGAATAAAGGTTGCAGGAGCACCAGGTTCTCACAGGCAAGTGCAGGGACAAGTTCTCTCCCCTGGCCCAGGGCAGGAGCACGTGCTCTGATACAGCTGCAGGGCTGAGCAGCTCAGCAAATAAAAAAAAAAAAATAAATAAAGAGGGGAGGAAATCACATTCCAGTGGCAGTATTTTTAAGCAGCACAGTCCGTGCAAGAGAAAACCAATGCCCTGATTCAAACCCTGCCCTGTATGCACTCAGATTTGCCATGCCTAGCAGAGATGTGGAGCACAGAAATGCTGTGAAAAACCAAATTCCAGCCCGAGGAAGCAGGTGAAGCAGGCTCCCTGCTCTTCCCACATGGCAGCAGCTCCCAGCCAACACAACATGGGGCTGATCCCAACCATGGTTAGGACTGGCTGAGCCAACACAGGAGTGTCCCAGCTCCCAGCTGGACCTGTTGGGTCCCTGCCAGGCTTCTGGCATAGAGGAAAATGTGTCTGTCCTCAAGGGGCCTGGACATAAACAGGAAGCAAATGTAGAAAAATACAACAGGTTTATTCGCAGCCCTGCATCCCATGTAATGGGGAAAAATGCCAAAACTGCAAAGATGTGGAGGAGCTGGAGGCTCAAGGGACCAATTCCGTGGGGAGCAGTGCTGACCAAGTGACCCAGTTAATCACCCAGTTAATCCCAGTACAGGACTGGGCACAGGGTGGAGCTGGGTGCCTGCAGAGCAGTGAAGAGAGAGCAGGGAGCACTCCCACATCCCAAAAGCCACAGCACGGCTCCAGACTACAGGAAGCAGAAAGAGGAACAGAAAACTATCCAGGCAACAGTTTGGTTTAAAGAATTTATTTCAGACAAAAAATTCCCCACCAAAAAGTTGTACAAAAAGAGTAGAGACAAAGAGTGGTCATTACAAAAGTGTTCACAGATAGAAAAGACTCATCTGAGCAACCCCAGCACAGAGCCCAAGGCACACTGGCTTTGGTTGTGCATGGCCAGGGATTGTCTCAGTGAGGGAATGCAAAGGTCCTCAGCTCCCAAACTCTGCTCAGGTCCCCCTGCAGTGAGCAGGGTCAGCCCCTGGCTCCTCACCACAACATCCAGCTCACCCTTCCCACACTGGTTCCCACCCCAGTGAGCACAGGCTGCTGCTGTGCCCTCACACCACCAGGCACCCTGATCCCCTTTATGGCCATCAAGGACTCCCAGCCTTGAAGGATTCATCCCAACTTCACATCTCCCACCAGCACCTGTGGCTGCCACCAGCCTTAGACTGGGCTTCCCTCTCTCTCCCTTGGCCACTTGCCACAAGTCCAACGCCCTGTGCTGGTACCACAGTTTGGGGGCTGGTTTCAGCCCCATCTTGGAGCAGGCACCAGCACACTGTGCAGGTTTGATGCTGACATTCATGAACCAGCTTTCCTGTTCTTAGTTAATGGCACCAAAACACTGCCACAGGTCATAAATTCATCCACCAAGTCCTTGTATCAGCCCCTGGAGGCTTTTAGAGTTTGGTTAAGTGGCTCAAACCATTCCCCCCACAGGTACCCACAGGTTTGTGGCAAAGATTATCAGCAGTGGCTGAGCCCTCTACTTCATCCAGCCAGAAAAGGACCTTTCATTGCCTGGGGGACCTGCAGTCCTGGTGAGCCACGGGCAAAGGGCTGCACCTGCATTGCCCTGGGGCCCAACCCAAACATTCTCCAGTAATCCTGAGAAATGCCTTGAAGCTCCTGTTTTCCACACCAGGAGCCGACAGAAGTTTTGGAGTGTGGCACTGCAGGCAAGGGGAGAGCAATCTGGGCTCGTATTCCCTGTTCCAACCCCAAAATCCCAGGGCAGTCCTGAACCCTGTGTGTCCTGCCCAGGCACACACGGGGCCGTTCCACAGCGCCAGCCCCTCGTGTCCTCCCGTGGCCCCGCTGGCTCTGGGCCCGTGGCACAGTCACAGCAGGAGTGGCCGAGGGCAGTGAGCGGGGTCGGGGTCCCAATCCCCGTTTCCAGACCCAAGTGCTGTGAGGGTGCAAGCTGCCATCCCCAGGGATTGTCACGCTGTCACACGCGGCCGATGCCCTCACCAGATCAGCAGGTCATGCAGCGCGGGCGGATGGTGTCTGAGGAGGGGTTTGGATCCACCTGCAGAACCAAGTCCAGAGTCAAAAACCCTCTCTTTTAGCAGAGGCACATCCCAGCCTCCACCAGCCTCCAAGCCTGGAGGGATTAATCACCTCTGAATACAGCGGAGGGGGTCGGAAGCGGAATTCCTGGATGTAGGCAAAGAAGGGACCCTCCAGGATGTCCCCGAGCTCGCTGCGGCATGGAGGAGCCAGGCTCTGCTCAGCCTCCGGGCTGGACACGACTGCTGAGTACTCAGGGGGGGCTGAAGAGAAAGGAGAACCATCAGGGAATAGCAAACACTCACCATAAATGGGGGTAAAAGGGCTTCAAACCCACTGTATCCCAAACCCTCTCAGTTCCCCGAGGAGGGAACCCAGAACGCCACAATACTAAAAATAGGTTAAAAAAAAAAAAAACCAAACTGGCCCAGTTGAGAACTTTGCATCTCACTCTCCTGAGCAGGGGGTTTATGCCAGGGAGAAGGAGATGCTCACCCTCCAGCTGCTCTGGGATGGGGCTGAGCCAGTCCAGGTTGACACTGTACTGGCTGCTGACACTGGAGGTGCGGCTCCCGAAGGGATGAAGTGGGATGGTCCCAATGACCAGAGGCAGTTCAAGGAGCAGCTTGGACGTCCCAGGAATATCCACACAAACCTGCCGAGACAGAGAGCAGCAGGGAAGCTTAGCTGGTGGTGTTCTCCCAGTCTGGAGGGGCAGACATCTCCCCTGAGCTGGAGGAGAGCTGTGCAGGAGGGAATTCCCTCACCTTCAGCGAGTATTCCACCTGGATGATGCGGCACTGGAGGATGGACGGTCCCACGGGCGGGATCTTCAGTGCCCGTCCGTGCCACACCTCCCTCTTCCCAGCAGGAATGGGGTCCCCAGTGATACTGGTCACCACTGACTTCTTCTGCTTCTTGGTGCCCCGGGCAATGAAGGTCTGGGTCTGGATTATGGCTGCCTTGGGCACCACTGCACGGCTCGTGCAGTTGTCGATCTCAGCAAAGATGGGGATGACCTCACCTGACAGAAGAGACACACACACACGTGAGGAGGGGAGGCACAGCCCAGTCCTGCCTTGAGGAAATGCTGCACAGGCCCACCAAGGGTTGGCCACACTGTTTGGCTGGGCAGGCACAGGGGTTCAACCAGGAGGAGCGACCCAAGGACACTGCCCACATCAGGTGCACACAGTAAAGATTGCCTGCCAGCTCACAGTGACCCAAACCCCCTCCTCTGGCCTCTACCCCAGAGCCCACTGAGGTTCAAGGGCCCCAGCACCTGGTCTCACCTGGGGTGTAGCCTTTTCGGTCAATCTTGGCAGTCACAGATACTTGGCCACGGTTGCAGTACCAGGCACGAGCAAGTTTCTCCTTAGCACCTGCCTGGGGAGCCTAGAGAAAGGGAAATATTTAGGCTATTTAGTAACTAAGAATGAAACTCAAAGCAATCATCTCCCTGGCACCAAGAACCTGCTGGGGAGCATCAGCAACTTCTCAGGTATCTGATGCAAGAAGCTGTTGCAATGCATTAAAGTTTCCAAAAACAAAGAGGCACAGTTGACCTCTGCCTCAGCCCAGGTAATGCTGGAGGGCACAAGTTACAGGGGGCAAAATATTCCATCTGGAAACCAGGCTCTGTAATGCTGAAGGGAAGGCAGACACCTTCCCCATGGGCTTCCTGGGTAAGTTTTAGATGCCAGAGCCCTGGGGTGGAGCAGGGGGAGCTCACCAGCAGTGCAGGAGTGTTGATGTCAATGGGTTCAATCACTGTGAACTCCTTCTTTGCTTTCTTCACTGTTGCCCAGGGTCTGTGCAGCTTGGCCTTCACCCAGTAGCGCACACTGCCGTGCTTCCCCTCGAAGGAGGTGGCCAGAGTCCTGGGCACAAGCAACAAACAATTTTAGAAGGGTATCACTCAAAAAAACCCTCATTTTAAATAAGCCCTCTCCACCAAAAAATGAGAACTTACTCAGGGAGCTGGAAGGTGAATGGGAACTCGTGCTTTCCTGCTGGCAGGACAGTGGCCTCACCATTGTCTGTGGACAAAACAGATTGAGCAGGATTAGCTCCCTTCCTGCAGAACTTCCTCCCCGGGCAGGTCACAGAGGTGTGCAGCACCCAGCAAGGAGCAGCATGAAGGCACAGCAGAGTTTCTGCCAGGGCTGAGCAGCTGTGACAAGAGCTGGGCACTGTCTGCATTCCATGTGTCTGCACGGCCCAGAGCCATCTCCTGGAGAGCTGGGCAGCTTCCTCAGGTGGGCTCTGCTTTATCCTGCAGCCACCCTGCCCCAGCTTCAGATGAGAGCCCAATATGCCCAGCTGGAGGGAGAGTGGCTGGTCAAGCCCCCATGCCCCTCAAGAGTTCGCAGAGGGGATTATTTAAGACAACTCCTGATACTCAAAACAAGCTCCTAACTTCCACAGTGTTTCAACGCTGCTTTCCTGAATAGCTCAGAGAAAAGGGGGAGCCTTGTCCCGAACCGAGGTGCCGATTTCGGGATGCACCCAGAACATGTGTGAGGACCTACACAGCCCATTCCCAGAGCGCTCAGACCCTAAAGCACCCATGCACCAAATTTCAGCTCGCCAGTGTGTCATGCACTCAGCAGCCAAGCTGTCCCCGGCCTCCAGATTTCTGCAGTTTTGGGGTGCCATGCACCCACCATCAGCGCTTGCCCCAGGCACCGAGATTTCAGCCGGCTGGGGTGTTTGGAGCACCCAACAGCCGGGGTGCCCAGGCTGCCCCACACCCCTGTTACTTCAGCCTCGAGGGTGCTGCAGCCCATCGGGCAAAGGGATGCCCGCACCCGGGGCAGGCGATGCTGTACCCCGGGGTGCCCCTCGGGCAAGGGATGCTGTACCCGGGTGTGCCCCTCGGGCAAGGGATGCTGTACCCAGGGGTGCCCCTCGGGCAAGGGATGCCCGCACCCGGGGCAGGCGATGCTGTACCCCGGGGTGCCCCTCGGGCAAGGGATGCTGTACCAGGGGAGGTGATGCCGTACCTGGGGGTGCCATCAGCGTATCGCGGTGGCTCAGAAACTCCACCTGGTCGCTGTAGCTCTGCGTGTAGGCGGTGCTGGAGCCGGCGCTGCGGGACTCGGTCCAGTGGACGCGGGCAGCGCCCATGGCCCGCAGCCGCAGCGCCCCGAGCCGCGCGGCCGCCGCCAGCTCCAGCACCACGCGGCCCGACACCGCCTGCCCGGGGCTGAAGGCGGCCGGGCCGTCCCGCTCCGCGCCCTCCAGCACGATCGAGAAGCGTTTGAGGCGATCGAAAATCATGGCGCGGCTCAGCCCAGACCGGCGCGATGCGGCTCAACCCGGCTGAGCTCGGCTGGGCCCGGCTTTAAGCGCCCGGCGCTGCCGGGGGCGGCCCCGGCGGGGCGGGACGGGCCGGGCCCGGCCCTGCAAAACAAGGCAGGGAGCATGTGCGGATCGGCCCCTCGGCACGGAGAGCTGCCGGGGGGTTGGACCGTGCGGGGCTGGGTCCCGTCCCGATGGGGCTCCGCAACTCAGAGACATCACCGGGAAACGTGAGCTGAGCCCTGCCAGTGACCCCTGGTGCTGCCCCCCAAGACTCCCTGCAGCTCCCATCCTTGGCCCCAAGTCCTTCTCGAGCTTCTGTCCTTGCTCCGCAAATTCCACTTCTAGCTCCATGCTTTCCCCCACAAATTTCCTCTCGAGCACCATCCTTGCCCCAAAAAACTTCCTTCCAGCTCCTATTCATGACCCTCAAAAGCCCTTTCCAGCTCTCATCCTTGCTCTCCAAAACTTCCTTCCAGCTCCTATTCATAACCTAAAAATCCCTTTCCAGCTCCCATCCTTGCTCCCCAAAACTTCCTTCCAGCTCCTAATCTTGTCCCCCAAAATCCCTGTCTTTGTCCCCCAAAATCCCCATCATTGCCCCTCAAAATCCCCATCCTTGTCCCCCAGAACTCCTTTCCAGCTCCCATCCTTTCCCCTCAGACTCCCCCTGCAGCTCCAGTCTGACATCCCACCCCATCTTTGGACAGAATCCCCATTCCCAGGGTCACAGCTGTGGGCTGTGGCCAGGGGGGATTCCTCACTGAAGCCTCTCTCCTTGCAGTGCCCCAGGTCAGAGCCAAGGGCCAGAGCACACACTGACCCACATCCTTCCCTTCCCAAGAGCCATTCCCAGGGCTGGGAACAGGCCACAGCTGGATCTGGGCTCCTGACACGGCCAACTGGCGACGCGGTGATGTCTGGGACATCACTTCACTTAGTTCTAAGAAATCAAGAACTGGCTGGAGTTCAGCTTGTGCAATTGAGTGAGCAATCCTCTTCCCTGTGCTTGTTAACCAGGCGAGCGCCAGTTTTCCACCAGATCCTGCTGGGATTAGTGTCCAAAACCCTGGGATAAATTCCACCTGCATGGCCAGGAGCAGCATAGGGACTGCTCCTTCGGTGGTGTTCAGCTGGGGTGAAAAGTGTGTAAACTGGGAATTAATGATTCCCAGAGTGGACATCACCCTCAGCAGTGCCCTGAGATATTGTAAGTGAGGAGAAAGGAATCTCTGCCCCCCCAAAAGGGTTAATGCAGTCTTAAAAACTTCCACTTTAGTGATGACTATCATGTTTGCAGAGCACCAGAGAGAGCCCAGCACCCCCGGCACGGGCAGGGGATAAGACAGAACAGGCATTAGAAATGTTACTCAGCATTTGGCTGCCTAAGTTTTGGGGATTTTTGAGTTGCTCACAGCCATGCCGGGCAGGACCTGCTGAGCTGAACTTGGTTGATCACAGCCACTTAAAAATGGAGCTGGGCTGAAGCCTAGCACTGCTTTAGCTGTTTCCAAGGCTGGACTGGAATTGTCTGTCTCCCTCCCCAGGGGAAGGGGACTGTGGTTTGTTTTATGTGCACGACCATTCGCAGCCACGGGCAAACATGAATCATAGCAAAGGCTGCGAGGGAAAGGAGGAAGGAAGGCGCGTCACAGCGCGAGTGAACTGGTGACACCGGCTCTGGGAAGGCGCCTGCTGTCCCTGCAGTGACATTCGAGGTGGGGAGGCTCTTGAGAGGGGCTGGAGCCTTGGCTGAGCCCCTCTTTTTGCTTGGCATCCTCCTCCTCCCGCCTGCCGGCACACACCCCTGGGCGGTGACTCAGCCTCGCCCACGGGACGATCGCGCAAAGCCAGCCCCAGAGCTCGCTCCCGTGGCAGCGCACGCGATGCCCTCGCCTGTCCCTCGCTGCCGCCACGTGGGGAACGAGGCTCTGTGCCCTCCCTGAGCCCTCTGGGACCCCCACCCAGACAGGCTCTGTCCCCTCTCCTGGGGTCTGCAGGCAAGCACAGCCAAGGGCTTTGTTTTTGTTTGACCCAGGAAGGGTCCTGGATGCCCAAGGTAAAGCCAGCCAGGCCGGGCACAGCGCTCAGGGCACGATCTCCAACTCTTCAGCCCCATCTAGAGTCTGACCAGGCCAGAGCTGCTCCCAGCAGGAGCTGGCACAGACAGACAGACAGACACTGACACCCTGCCCAGCTCGTGGGGGCTGCACCTGCCCTGACCCACTCTGAGACCTGCTGGCTTCTCCCCACAGAGCCCGGGGTCACACAAAGGGCCCTGGAACGCCAGGGAGAAGGGAATGCAGCAGGTGAACAGGTAAGGCAGCAGCCCAGAGTGGGGTGAGATGGCACAACACAGAGCCTGTGCTCCAGACTGAGGAACCAGCTCCATCCCTGCCAGATTTGGGACTGCTGTGTATGGACTAGGATTAAGGTGCTGATTGAGGGCCACCCCACAAAGGAAGGAGGGTCCTGATGCCATAACTCTCCTGGATGTCTTCATGAAAATAAAATGGCTTCTGGATGTTTACCTCTCACCAGGGCAGGAACTACACCTATGGGAAGTGCTGCAGGATCCTCAGACAGAAAAGATCACTGCACAACCATTATTTATGTTTCCTGGGGCACCCTCCCATCACCTCATGCAGGAGAGTCCAGGGCTCTCCTTGTGCTGCCTTTGCCCATTCACCCCCTGTCCTTTCCTCTCCTCCTGCTCCCTCTCTCAGATGATTACACAACACACGTTTAAAGGCCCTGCCTGAACACCCTCCTTGCACACTTTTCTTGTCTCTCAGCGCAGCACCCCAGTGCCAGCACTCACCACCCTGCCAGGAAACTGCAGATAAACTCAGCTGAGGGGAGAGCAGAAGGGAGGGCTCTTATCTGTGCCCGTCTTCCCTCCTCTGCATTGCCTTGTTACCATGACAAAACCTGCATTTTTTAAACACCACGCAGACACAGCTGATCTCGTGGAGAAGCAACAAGAAAGGAGCAGTCACAGGGACTGACTGTCGGATGGTGGCACGTTTCTCACCAGCTGACATCAGGAAGGCTCTCACGCTGCTGTTGGGGACAGAACAGGGGACAGCAGGATCCAAAGGAAGTTATTTTGGCTGCAGGACAGACTCTCTCTGCTGTTCCCTTCCTTAAAACACCCTGGTGATCACATGTGTCGCTCTCACAAGGCAGAAAAAGAATCTGTGTAGGGACAGGGACAATAAAATTGCAGCTCCCAACTTCTGGTGAGGCTCTGCTGCCCAGGCAGTCCAGCTCAGCACTCCCTGTGCACAAAGGGAGGGCCAGGAACCATCAGCCCTGGGCTGCAGGTGAGCAGAGTGCCTGTGGGGCTGAGCAGCTCCTGCAGTTCCTGAGCCCTTGGCCAAGTGTCCTTCCCCTGATGGCTCCAGGGGTTCCTCTCACACACAATCCCAGCAGCACAATCCACACCTGCTGCCAGCAGCTTGTGGCTTCCCTACAGACATTCCTGCAGAGATAATGGGGTACAGAGCTCACCCTGTCACTCAGAGCCAAGTGCTGCATGACCAAGTGCTCAGGACCCTCTCTGCTGGACTCCAGGGCAAGGGCTTGGTTGGAATTTGGACACTTTGTAGAGGTGCAGCTGCCAAGGGGACATCCTTAGGCACAGCATGGAAGAGCTGCTGCCAAAAGACAGAAACTCCAGAGCAGTGCAGGAGTTTGGAGCAGATGGCAGGGCACAGTCATCCAGAAATAGAGAAAATTACCTTCCCAGTGCAGTGCAGAGACAGGAGCACCTCCAGGAAGCCAATTCAGGCCCTCTTTCCATCCCTCCAGCTTAATCCTGCAATATCTATATTTGCCAGATTGGGCTGGCACCACTCTGGGTTGCACTTGGCCACTGACACAATGAAATGCCCTCAGCATAAGTCCTAAAGCCATTTCCAGGGCTGGGCAACCAGACCACAGGTAGCAACAGAGCCATGAGAAATGGGGAAGGAAAAGCAACAGAGGAATGGCTGTGACACTGTTATTGAGGGGAAGATAAAAGATATGCACGATCCTAAGAAAAGCCAGAGTTAATGAGTGGATGGACAGTTGAGACATCCCATATGCCTCAGCTCTGGATCATTTCATCCCAAGCACACCAAGAATGGCTTGTGGCATGCAAGTGGCCTGTGCTCTTGCAGCAGATCTAAGCAACGTGCCAGCTGGGCACGCGGGGCCAGCAGCAGGGACCCAAAAACAAACACTGCCTCAAGCACTCAGTGCTCTTTCCACACTTGTGAACAGACACCCATGTTTGCTCTTCCCTGTGCAAACACAACAACAGCCACAAATCTGTGGTGCTCCCCAGCCCAGGCTTTGCCAGCAGCCTCCTGGAAACCAGAGGCAGAGAGAGAAATCCTCTGCTGAGGTGAGAAGAGGGGCAAACAGCCCTGCATGGGTCAGCAACACCCACAGGGGCAGGTTCCTCTGAGGGGACGGACACCTGCAGCCTGAGGGGTCCTGACCCCACAGCCTGGCACACAGACCCATCAAAGGGGGTCCAAACCCCACATCCTGACATATAGACCTATCCAAGAGGGTCCCAACCCCACAGCCTGGCACACAGACCCATGAAAGGGGGTCCCAATCCCCTGCCCTAGCATACAGACCCACCCAAGGGGTTTCAATCCCACAGTCTGACATACAGACCTATCCAAGGGGGTCTCAAACCCCCACAGTCTGGCACACAGACCCATCCAAGAGGGTTCCAACCCCATGCCCTGTCACACAGACCTATCCAAGGGGTTCCAACCCAACACCCTGACACACAGACCCATCCAAGGGGCCCCAATCCCACAGCCTGGCACACAGACCCATCCAAGACCCATTCAAAGGGGTCCCAACCTCACAGCCTGGCACAGAGAGCCATCCAAAGGTGATCCCAACCCCACACCCTGGCACACAGAGCCATCAAAGAGGTTCTAATCCCACAGCCTGGTACACAAACCCATCCAAGACCCATTCAAAGGGGTCCCAACCTCACAGCCTTGTACAGAGAGCCATCCAAAAGGGATCCAAATCCCACAGCCTGGCACACAAACCCATCCAAGGGGTTCCAATCCCCTGTCCTGACACCCAGACCCACCCAAGAGGGTCCCAGCCCCCCAGCCTGGCACACAGACCCATCCAAAGGGGTTCCAATCCCCAACCTGGTACCCAGACCCACCCAAGAGGGTCCCAACCCTGTACTCTGACACACAGACCCATCCAAGGGGGTCCCAACCTCACACTCTGGCACACAGACCCATCCAAAGGGGTTCTAATCCCCTGCCCTGGTACGCAGACCCACCCAAGGGGGTTCTAACCCACACTCTGGCACACAGACCCACCCAAGGGGGTCCCAGCCCCCCAGCCTGGCACAGAGAGTGATCCAAAGGGGATCCCAATCCCACACTCTGGCACACAGACCCATCCAAGGGGTTCCAATCCCCAACCTAGCACACAGACCCATCCAAAGGGGTTCCAAGCCCCAACCTGGCACCGAGACCCATCCAAAGGGGTTCCAATCCCCAGCCTGGCACACAGACCCATCCAGGGGGTTCTAACCCAACACCCTGGCACCCAGACCCATCCAAAGGGGTTCCAAGCCCCAACCTGGCACACAGACCCATCCAGGGGGTTCCAACCTCACACCCTGGCACACAGACCCATCAAAGAGGGTTCCAGCCCTCCAGCCTGGCACAGAGAGTGATCCAAAGGGGATCCCAATCCCACACCCTGGCACCCAGACCCACCCCAGAGGGTCCCAACCCTGTACTCTGACACCCAGACCCACCCCAGAGGTCCCCCAGGCTGGCCCAGAGGCTCACCAGGGATGAGCACGCGGCGGCGGTGCAGGAAGGTCTGGTAGGCGGTGAAGTCGCGGTAGAGCACGTTGAGGCCGATGCTGTGGCTCTCCAGCCAGTGCACGGCGGCCAGGCCGCGGGCGCAGACCTGCAGCGCCCGCAGGCGCAGCGCCCCGCGCAGCTCCAGCTGCACCCGGCCCCGCAGCAGCTGCCCCCCGCCGTGGGCCCGGGCCGGCTCCAGCCGCACCGCCAGCCTGCGCACCCGCCCCGGCTGCATGGCGGAGCCGCGGGGAAAGGAGCAGCGGCAAAGGCTGCAACGGAATCGATGCGTTTGTCCCCTGTTTGGAAGAGGTGGTTTGGCGTTGATCGCATGTGAGGGAGGGTGATGGTGTGTCCGTGGTGATGAGGGATGTGTTTTTAAAGTAACTGGGGGGGGAAAAAAAAAAAGTGAGTTCACCTTATCTCTGAGTTGCAGACACTGGAGACGTGACACTGGGACGTGCTGGCAGGGAGGGGTGTCAGGCAGCTGCAGGTTTCACACAGCGGGGCACTCAAAGGAAACCTGCTTGGCCTTCCTGGCTCAGCCTTCTGGGGCACTGCTGGAATGGCAGAGAGTTCAGACAGCAGAGGCCTTCACTCCAAAAGCCAGCTTTGCTTTGCCTGTCTGAGGTTGTGTTAAAATTCATGTGAAAAAGAAAAGTGAATAATCACAGGGGCTCCCAGCAACAGCTCTCCCAGCCTCCAAGGGTGATTCCAATTCCGCCACTTGTCCCTGTGGCTGTTCCGGCAGCAGCACAGGTGGCAATGCCACCTCAGGGTCACATCAAAGTAATGGGGCAGAGCTGGAGCAGATGCAAGTCCCTGTTACTTCACCAAATGATGCAACTGAGGTGTTTGACTGGAGGTGTTTAACAACATGCTGGCATGAGGGATTGATGTGAGTGCCTGTGTGCACTTGGAAGATGTGAGTGCACGGTTTCTTTGAAGCACGTGTGGAGCAGAGACCGTCCCATTCCTGAAAAATAGAGTCAAATCCATAAAGGAAAGTACAGGGCTTGTGGGCCCAGGCACTGCTCACACACGGACTGAAGCAGTTGTTGAACTTCACTAGCCCTGTGCCCAAAGGAATCAAACCCCTGTGCATGAGAAGAGCTTGTGAAACAGCAGCTGTGCCACCCAGCTCACTCAACCCCCACGGGAGGGGGCTGAGCAGCCCCCACTGATCCCTCTGGAACACACCTAGATCCCAAACAGAGAAAGTGCAAGCTCAGCAGTCAGGACACCCATGTGAGCGACCAGCTCAACAAAAACACAGGGCTCACCTCTAGGAAAACAGCCCACTCATCACAAGCTGGGCAGAGCTGCCTCGCTGTCCTACTGTTCACTGACCTTTGGTTGCAGGCCTTGACACCAAAATCCAAACAGATAATTAGGGAATATTCCATCCCCCCCACAGCCCTGATGGTGCCTCTTGCTCTGTTTGATTTCCTGCCCTTCCTCTGTGCTTCCCCCCTACCCCACCTGCTCCGTTCCACCTGCTGCCTGCCCGGAGGCGTTCCGTGGGTCCTGCCATCCTGAGGGATGTGTCACCCACGCCTTTGGGCTAATCTCCTAGTGTTTATTCTTGCTGTCACAACACCTCCTTGTGTCCTCATTCAGTCTGAGAAATAGATGTTGCCTGTGACAGCACAGAGACGGGCCAAGAGCAGAGCACAAGGGCGGCTCTGAGATCCCACGCCGTGTAGGCAGCTCAGAGTGCGTCAGCAGTCACTGGAGAAGGGAGGACATCACCTTCCTCTGGGGACAGGGCCCTTCCAGGCTCCCCATGGGGACACAGACCCCCTGGGAGTTTGCCTTTTGGATTTCAGTGGCCTTTGGGCTTGGGTGTGAGCTCACCTCTCTGCTCAGCCCTGTGCCCTCCTGGGCAGCCCCTGGGGTGAGCATTTCATCCGAGGAGACAAAACAGCTTTTTTTGGGATGGGGCTGAGAAAGGGGCAGGTGGCACCACCAAACCTGGCAGCCCCAAGACCTGAACCCTGTTTTGTCACCCCACCCAGGCAGCTGCAGCATCCTCTGTCCCCCATACCTGGCAGATGCTCAGCTTTCTCTGCTGCTGCTGCAGAGATGTTTACCCTGACTGGACACCTCTAGCCATGACAATTTTCTTCCTCTGACCCTCTGTGGGGATTTCAGTCACCTTCTACCTCCCTCCAACATTCCCTGGCTTAGGGATTTGGTTGCCTGTCCTTCCTCTTCCTTCAAAATACTTCTCATCTACGACTCTGCTCCCACCTGAGGCTGAAGCAGACAGGGTTTGTTGCTCACTGGTCCATCTAAGTAGCTCAGGAGCACATTCCAAGGGGAGTTAAGGGGAGGCTGGAGCTTTGCTGGGTATAAATCCATTCCCCTGTGTTAATCCAGGCTGAGCCTGCTGTAGCACATCTTTGGGGAGTCCCCCTGCTGCCTGTGTGGCACCTGCATGGCTGGCATGGTTCTGACAGAACTTTCATCTGCTGACAGATAGAATCAAAATAAAAATTAAAATTGAGGCAGTAAATTGGGAGGCAGCAGCAGGAAAGCTCTGCAGTCACAGACACCTGTGTGATTTCCCCTGAAGACAGGAAAAGGCCGGCTCTGCCGTCAGCACTTTGCTCAAAACCTTCACCCAAACAGAAAACAACTCTCGGGGTGAGGAGACAAATGAAGAAGTCCATGTGGCAGTTACGGGAATATCACTCCATATGGTAGTTCTGGAGCTGCTCCAGAAGTTTAGGGCCAAGGAAAAGACCAATTCACTGTGATCTGTTCCACATTTAGCAAATCAAATGGCTTAAACACAGATCCATGGCATGAAGGGACGTCTCTTCTTGAAAAACAGGAGGCAATGTCAGAGGAGGATTTTCTTAATGCCTTCCATGACCAGTTCTAACCACATCCCTTCCTGAGGTTGCATAAGCACAGCTTTTGATCAAAATCCTTTCCTTCCTCCCAAAAATAAATGCAAAACAACTTATAAAAACAAACGTAGCCATGGAGAAAGATCAAGACACTGGTTCATATCCCAGAAATTATAAATTTTATTCATTTTACGTAATGAAGAGGCAGAGGGATTGACACCAGATTGCAGTGAGGTGAGTCATGAGGATGTGGAACAAGGATGTGGTGCATCAGGTGGGAGAACTGCAGCACCTGAGGGTACAGCAAGTGTAGAACAATCAGAATCACTGAATATCCCAAGTGGGAAGGGACCCACAAGGATCTCAAGTCCAGCTCCCAGACTGGAGAGGCTCTGCTTAGTGCTATGAACCTGTTCATGAAATCAGATTGATTTACACAAAGGGTGATTTACTCAAAGGATGATTTACTCAAAGGATGATTTACTCAAAAGGTTCTTCCCCCCGAGGGTGCTGGCACTGCCCAGGCTCCCCAGGGAATGGTCCCAAGGCTGCCAGAGCTGCAGGAGCCTTTGGACACTCTCAGGGATGCTCAGGGGGGGATTTTGGGGGGTCTGGGCAGGGCCAGGGGCTGCACTGATCATCCCTATGGGATCCAGCTCAGAATATTCTGGGATTCTGTGATACTCGGCTATAAAAAGATAAAACCAAGTAGTTCTAGCAGCCTTAACTAAGAGCAGTGTGGGTGTGACTCTGGAGCCCGGGGGGAAGCAGGTGGGACCCCTGTGCTGAGCAGGGAAGGTGTAGGAGAACCCAGAGATTTCACACAGAATGTTCCCCTCCCATCACTCAGCCGGGGGCCGGGAGGGCTCTGAAGGTGGGACAGGGAAGATCTCCCTGTTTCCCAGGTGACAGATCCGTGTGCGTGTGAACACGGGACCCTCGGGGAACAACGGGACCTCTAAGAGCCAGCCTAGAACCCGCAGAACGGGGAAAGCGGGCTGAGAAAAGGATTCGCTGGAGGGGTGTGGAGCCCGTGAGGGGCAGGGGGATCCAGCCGGACACCATCTCCTTCCAGGTACCAGCCCCCGGTGGGACCCGGCCCCTTTCGGGCACCATCCCCGGGCAGGGCCCGGCTGGGCCGCGGGGCAGCCAGGCCGCGTTACCATGGCGACGCCTCCGCCTCCTTCCCGGCGTGCCCCGCGTTTGCGCGTGACTCCACACCCGGAAGTGTTGCCATGGCGGCGGGCGCGCTCGGGGCGCTCGTAGCCGCGCTGGAGACGCACCGGGGCCGCGACCGGGCGGTGAGTGAGGGGTCTGATCCCTCCGGTACCGGGCGGTGAGTGAGGGGTCTGATCCCGCCGGTACCGGGCGGTGAGTGAGGGGTCTGATCCCGCCGGTACCGGGCGGTGAGTGAGGGGTCTGATCCCGCCGGTACCGGGCGGTGAGTGAGGGGTCTGATCCCGCCGGTACCGGGCGGTGAGTGAGGGGTCTGATCCCGCCGGTACCGGGCGGTGAGTGAGGGGTCTGATCCCGCCGGTACCGGGCGGTGAGTGAAGGGTCTGATCCCTCCGGTACCGGGCGGTGAATGACAGGAGGGGTTCTGCACCCTCCGGTACCGGGCGGTGAGTGAGGGGTCTGATCCCTCCGGTACCGGGCGGTGAGTGAGGGGTTCTGCACCCTCCGGTACCGGGCGGTGAATGACAGGAGGGGTTCTGCACCCTCCGGTACCGGGCGGTGAGTGAGGGGTCTGATCCCGCCGGTACCGGGCGGTGAACGACGGCAGCCGACTCTGCTGTAGCGACCCACCCTTAAGGGGAAGGAAGCACCTGGGACATCCGTAAGTGCTTCCACATCGGTGGGAAGGAAGGACAAAAGGCAGAGGGTCCACAAACAATTCAAGTTTAACCGGTAAATGACGCGCGGGAGGGAAATGGGAGTCCCGGGGCACAGGGCAATGGGGTTTGGGTAAAGGGAAGAGAAGCTGGGGAGGGAGGAGTGAATTAGAAAAAGAAAGAGGAGAAAAGAGGGAGAAAAATAGAGCGTTAAATAGAGGAGAAAGAGGAAAAAAATGGTTGTAGCATCACCTTTCCTGGTGCCCGCAGGTGCGGGCGCTGTGCTACGGCTGCCAGCTGGCGGGGGCAGCGCTGCCCGGGCCCGCGGGGCTGCCCGGGGGGCTGCTGGCCGCCTCCGCCCAGCTCAGCGCCTGCCGCACCGCCCTGCGCCTCTTCGACGACCTGGCCATGCTCCGGCACAGCTGCAGCTACGGGCTGGGCCCCGAGGTGAGCGCGGTCCGGGGAGTGAGCGCGGCCCTGGGGGTGAGCGCGGCCCCGGGATGAGCGCGGCCCCGCGGGGAGTGAGCGCGGCCCCGGGGTGAGTGAGCGCGGCCCCGCGGGGAGCGCGGCCCGGGGGAAGCGCGGCCCCGGGATGAGCGCGGCCCCGAGGTGAGCGCGGCCCCGGGGGTGAGCGCGGCCCCGGGGGTGAGCGCGGTCCGGGGAGTGAGCGCGGCCCCGGGGGCCCGTGTGCCGCAGCCCTGCCCCATGTGCCGTTCCCGCAGGGCGAGGACGCGCTGGTGCGGGCGCTCTCGGTGCTCTGTAACGTGGCCAACCAGCTCTACTACCCCTGCGAGCACCTGGCCTGGGCGGCGGATGTCGGCATCGTGCGCGCCGGCTCGCAGCAGTGGTGGAGGCGGAGCACGGCGCTGTGGGGCTGTGCCCTGCTCCTGGGCATCCTGCGGTACGGCCACAGCCGCGCTCTGGGAGGCTCTTCCTCACTGAAGCACTTGGTGCAAGAGAAAATAAAGCCCTCCTGTTTGGTGCTGTATGAGAAATAACTCTGTTCTTTTCAGGTCTCTGAGAATCTTGTTCCAGTTGAGAAGAAAACTGAGCCAGCACAAGTGGTATGATTCCTTCTGTGGCTGTAGAGCTGATTGTGCAATCCCAGATTGGTTTGGGTTGGGAGGATTTTAAAGCTCATCCAGTGTCACCCCTGCCATGGCAGGGACACTTCCCACTGTCCCAGGCTGCTCCAGCCCCAATGTCCAGCCTGGCCTGGGACACTGCCAGGGATCCAGGGGCAGCCACAGCTGCTCTGGGCACCCTGTGCCAGGGCTCCCCATCCTCCCAGGGAACAATTCCTGCCCAATATCCCATCCAGCCCTGCCCTCTGGCTGTGGCAGCCATTCCCTGTGTCCTGTCCTTCTATGTCCTTGGTCCAAAGTCCCTTTCCATCCTTCCTGTAACTCACCCACATCTGTCACTTCTCATCTGTAGCCATCACAGTTATTAGGACTTTCTGGACTGTCACTAATATCACCTTTTCCTTCCTGCAGCACTTCTTCACCTCAGAGCCAGCAGAAGCTGAGAGCCCAGGTGAAGGCTGAAGTTCTGAGCATACTCATGGAAACAGCAGATCTCTCCAATGCTATCCACTGGCTGCCTCCAGGATTCCTCTGGGCAGGAAAGTTCCCTCCATGGTTAGTAGGACTCCTGGGGACCATCTCCTCCCTTATTGGAATCTACCAGGCATCAAGAGGAGCAAATTCTGAAGATGCTTAAGCCATATCTGAGCTTCACAAGCCCAGTTTTCACATGGTAAAAGTGCCTTTAGTGAGGCAGGGTGTATTTTAACTTTCCTGGGTTGATGATTGTCATTCCAGATGTCCCATAATTGGGACTGGAATCCAGATGCCTGTTGCAGAGGGGATTGTTTGCAGCTGACAATTTTTATCACTCTTCATTAGAGAAGTAATTCAGGTGAATAATCTGAAAATCAAGAATCTTGGGAAGGGGAAAAGAGTTTCTTCTATTTATCCCAAAAGATAAATGCAACCTCCCAGTGTTTTCTGCCACTTGAAAAAGCACAGTGGGCATGATTCTGTCACAGAGAACTGGTAAGGGATGAATTCTGTGAATTCACCCCTGGGCTCAGTGCTTGGTGCTGCATCTGAGCCAGGGATGGGAGTTCTCCAGGTATTTTGGGGTTTGGGCTCAGAGCTGATGGCCAGAGCTCAGGCAGGAGTGAGCAGGGGTGCTGTTTGTGACAGCTGTGTTTCCTCAGAGGCAAGAGGGGCAGGAAATTGCCACTGGGAGCAGCCTGAACCTTCCTGGCCTGCCTTGCCCCTTTAAGGAGAAATGTTGTAAGTGAGAACTTCCCACAGAGCTGAGGCTCCAGCTGTGCCTTTGAGGAATGCCACCGGGTGGAGCTCTTCCACCAGGCTCCAGCAGCCAAAGGAACTTTTTTAATTTAAAACAAATAAAAAAAAAAAAAGGCAGGAAATTTATTAATCATCTTTCAAAGGAGCAATCAAACCAATGCTGAGGTGGGGTTTGCAGTTACAGTTCTGGGCGTTGCCAACAATAAACGACACAAACCCTTCAAAGGTGGCCTTGAGTGATCATTCCTCCTGGTGAAAGGGAGAAGTTCTTGATCTTTGGTTCTGGAAAGCTCCAAAGCATTAGTGCTGTGTGAGCTGCAGCTCCATATGTGTCACCAGCCTTCCTCCTGCTGAAATAATTCCCAGCCCCTGCCTGACTGCATGGAAATGCATCCTTTGAAAAGAGTTCTGCTTAGTCTGCGTGTCCCTGCACCCAGCACGGCACGTGCTGCACTTCCAGGAGGTTTGACCTTGGTTTGTGTTGTTTTTTTTGGCCTGAACACTGGGAACCTGTGTTCAAAGAGCAGAGTGAAGCCTGGATACTCTTTATCCTTTGCCCTGTCCTTGGTGTTTATCTGGACCTTCACCCTGAGTGTCCCTGAGGAAGCCTTGCTGGCTGTGCTGGGGATTTGCTGCCACACTGACTGGATTTGGTACAACTCAGGGCTTACCTGGAGGAGACTCTTGTTTTTTCTCTCCTTTTCTCAGTCCTGTATCTGAACAGGGGGAGCACTCAAGTCCTTCTGCCTAGGGACAGCTCTGGCTGTTGCCTGTCACCCACTGTGGTGGCTCCTGCTGCAGTTTAGTGTTTTTTAATAAAAAAATCAGATTTATTTTGTATTCTTAATTCCAATCATTCCTCCAGGATGCACAGGACTGCTCAGGACAGTGTGTAGCTCTGCCAATTTGAAAAAAACACCACCACATAACCTCTGATGCCAAATTAATAAAACTCTTAACCATGCATTAATTTTAATGTAGAGAAAGAACATTGTCAACTGCTCTAAGTGTATTTGCTTCATCAATTCCTCAGCAAGTGACCTTGATTTGCAGCTGATGAAGTTGGAACGTGCAGAGATAAATCAAAATTGGATAATTCAGAATTCCTGGAATTTGTTGTTTTTTTTTCTTGAGGTGGTTTTGATACCTGCTGACACACAGTGTTTAAACACCTGTGGTGGCTGCTGCTGCCTCTCCAGGGCAGCACTCACTCATTTTTAGCACAAGACCTTGTGCAGACGGATCAAATCCTCCCAAAACTTGGTGGTTTTTTTCTCTTTTCTGTTGTGACCATCAACCCAACTCTTCTCTTGCTTCTGAGAGAGGGCGACAATTCCTTCTCTTGGCAAGGAAAGCCCCCTGTGCCGGTGTTGGTGGTGCAGATGATGGGCTGGGCTCCACTTCTGCGACGTGGGCTCCATGCAGGAGAACATTTGCTGAGCAGGGCTGGTTTGTTCGGAGCTGCCTTTGTCAGCAGCCGGGATCCAAAGGCCGCTGATCCCGGCGCTGCCCCGTTTATGGCCCTTTATGGCGGGGTGAGTCCGTCCGCAAGGCTCCGCCGCGCTCGGGTGCCTCAGATCCGCCGTCCCGGGCCCGCGGCGCGGCTGGCCCGGGCCGTGCCGCGATGTTGGAACGGGGGGGACACCGGGGGGACACGGGGGTACACGGGGGGGACACCGAGGGGACACCGGGGACACCGCACACGTGGGGAGGGGACCCGGCCGCGCTGCCCGCGGGCAGGGCGGGCGCAGCGCGCGGCGCATGCGCACGGCGGCCCCGCCTCCCATTCACAAAGAGCGAGCGCCGGACACCGCGGCCGCTGATTGGCTGCGGGGCGGGAGGGGGCGGGGTCAGTGCGGATCGGCCACGCGGCGTCGGCGGGGCGGCGGCGGCAGAGCTGGAGCGGAGCGGGACCGGGCGGGACCGGGTACGGGATAGCGGAGATCGGGTACGGAACCGGGCACGGAACCGGGTGCGGGATAGCTGGGACAGGGTACGGGATAGCGGGGACCGGCTAGGACCGGGTGCGGAATAGTGGGGACCGTGCGGGACCGGGAACGGGATAGCGGCACCCGTGTACGGAATAGCGGGGACCGGGCGAGACCGAGTACGGGACTAGGTACGGCACCGGGTACGGGATAGTGGGGACCGGGCGAGACCGAGTACGGGATAGCGGGGACCGGAGCTGGGTGCGGAACCGGGTACGGGACCAGGTATGAGACAGGACGGGCCGTGAGGAACAACCGGCCCAGGTGTGGGACCGCGGGGCCGGTTGCAGAATAACTCAGGCGCGGGACAGCGGAGCCGGGTGGGACACGGCGGGTCCGGGACGGGATCTCTGAGCCAAGTGGGAGCCCGCGGAGCCGGGTGGGGACCCCTGAGCTGGGCGCGGGACCGCGGGGCGAGCTGGGCGCGGGCATCACCGGGAGCGCACATCGCCCCCTCCCCGGTACTACGGGAGCCCCGGCGGAGCCGTGCGCTGCACGGGTGTGTGTGAATGGTTTGTGCACACTTTGTGCACGCTGGACGGGTGTTTGTGCGCGGTTTGTGCACGCTTTGTGCACGCTGCACGGGTGTTTGGTCCGGGAGCTCCCGGTGCCCCGTTTCGGGACGGTCCCCCCGCGCTCCCGTTACCGGCTCGTGTCCGCGGCCGTGCCGGGCCGGGGCCGCGCTGCCCGTGCTGACTCGCCGGTTTTGCCTCGCAGAGCGGCCTCAGCACTATGTCCGTCAGCAGCCACGAGAACCGGAAATCCCGCTCGAGCTCAGGCTCCATGAACATCCACCTCTTCCACAAACCGGGCCACGCCGACAGCCTGCTCACCCAACTGAACCTGCTCCGCCAGCAGAACCTCTTCACCGACGTGGTGCTGCGGGCGGGGAACCGGAGCTTCCCGTGCCACCGCGCCGTCCTGGCCGCCTGCAGCCGCTACTTCAACGCCATGTTCAGCGGGGGCCTGAAGGAGAGCAGGGATGGTGTGGTCAACTTCCACGACTCGCTGCACCCCGAGGTGCTGGAGCTGCTGCTGGACTACGCTTACTCAGCCCGGGTGCTGATCAATGAGGAGAACGCCGAGTCCCTGCTGGAGGCCGGGGACATGCTGCAGTTCCAGGATATCCGGGATGCTTCGGCCGACTTTCTGGAGAAGAATCTCTACCCCGGGAATTGCCTGAACATGCTGCTGCTGTCCGATGCCCACTGCTGCGAGCGGCTGCTGGAGCTGTCCTGGAGGATGGCCTTGGCCAACTTCACCTCTCTCTGCAAGACTGAAGATTTCCTCCGCCTGCCCAAAGACAAGCTGCTGGAGCTGGTGGAGAGCGAGGAGCTGGAGGTGGAGGATGAGACGCTGGTTTATGAAGCCGTTATAGGCTGGATCCGCTATGATTTGCCCCGACGCCACGAAGTTCTGCCCGAGCTGCTGCGCTCCGTCCGCCTGGCCCTGCTGCCCGAGTCCTACCTGCGGAAGCAGGTGGCCTGTGAGAAGCTGGTGACCAGCCACAAGCTGGGCGAGGAGATCGTGGCCGACGCCGTGCGGTGCAAAATGAAGATCCTGCAGAACGACGGCCTGGTGACGGGATGCTGCGCCCGGCCCCGCAAGGTCAGCCAGGCCCTGCTGCTGCTCGGCGGCCAGACCTTCATGTGCGACAAGATTTACATGCTGGACCACAAAACCAGCGAGATCATCCCTCGCGCCGACATCCCCAGCCCCCGCAAGGAGTGCAGCGCCTGCGCCGTCGGCTGCAAGGTCTACATCACGGGGGGCAGGGGCTCCGAGAACAGCGCGTCCAGGGACGTCTGGGTGTACGACACCCTCCACGACGAGTGGGCCAAAGCTGCTCCCATGCTGGTGGCGCGGTTTGGCCACGGCTCCGCCGAGCTGGAGCACTGCCTGTACGTGGTGGGGGGTCACACGGCCACGAGCGGGGCCTTCCCGGCCTCTCCCTCCGTGTCCCTCAAGCAAGTGGAGCACTACGACCCTCAGCTGGACAAGTGGTCGCTGGTGGCTCCTCTCCGGGAAGGCGTGAGCAACGCTGCCGTGGTGGGAGCCAAGATGAAGCTGTTTGTTTTCGGGGGCACCAGCGCCAACCAGAACAAGCTGCCCAAGGTGCAGTGCTTCGACCCCTGCCAGAACCGCTGGACGGTGCCCGCCAGCTGCCCCCAGCCCTGGCGCTACACGGCGGCCGCCGTGGTGGGCAGCCACGTCATCGTCATCGGCGGCGACACCGAGTTCTCCGCCAGCTCCGCTTATCGCTTCCACAGCGACACCTTCCAGTGGTCCAAGTTCGGGGATGTCACCGCCAAGTGCATCAGCTGCCGCGCTGTCACCTCGGGGAACAGGCTCTACGTGGTGGGGGGCTACTGCGGGGCCCAGCGCTGCAAAACCCTGGACTGCTACGACCCCTCGTCCGACACCTGGAGCAGCGTCACCACCGTGCCTTACTCCCTCATCCCCACTGCCTTCGTCAGCACCTGGAAGTACCTGTCTGCCTGACAAGGTAAATGCTGGTGGGTCAACCTGAGCTCCTCTCCATCAGGTTAAACTCCAGAGGTTCGCATGGCTCTGGGCTGGAGTTGTCCTAGAGAACAGCCTTGTGTGAACGTCAGCTCCAAAAGTTCCAGGCTGGTAGTGTGGGATCTAAAACCCCTGCAGGAGAGGGAAGGTCTCTCTAGGTGCTGGAACGCTGCAGGGAGAAGTTCAGTATAAATAACAAGACTCTTAACCTGGCATCTTGGGCTGTGCAAGGATTTTGGGGAATGCTGTGTGCGAGGATTGGGTGTCACCCCTGGGTCAGCAGGCTGGAGCAGTGTTTGTGCAGGCAGGCTGTCTGCAGGAGCTGGGACAGACCCCGTGGTGCCACCAGCTCTGGCTGCTGCTTTTAGCTCAGCCTCCTCCTCCTGGTGCCACACTTAATCTGCCAGTGGCACCCAAATGTTTTGTGGGACGCCAGGGCTGTGAGCTGGTGCCAGAACAAGATTATAGCTGGGATTTAGTCCCAGAATGGTGGGTAATTGCATTTATAAGACAAGACTTGTCTATGTATAAACACAGGGTTTCTCTGCTTCTAATTATTCCCTGGTGTCCCTTTCATGCCATTGCTTTTCTGCTACACAGAGATTGACTTTCAACATTTGCAACTGGAATTAAACCTTTCTAAAGGCTTTTGGCAGAAACAATGCCAGTGAATCAGAGACCCTGCAGGCTTTTCCTTTTCTCCTTCCAAGAGTCGTACTGCCTAAATAAAACTATTTACTGTAATAAAATACCCAGTGATACCTTTAGAAAATTCCTGGTGTAGATGGAAATCATCAGGCATTGCTGGGATTTCTGTGGGATTTGAGGCTGGGGTTGCTGTGCCCTGGTCTCACAATACTCTGTTCTGCACCACAGGTTTCACACCTGATTTTGCCAAGTGCCTTCCTTGACTGGGGATCCAGATGGAACAGGCAGGCAGCAGGAGCACCTCCTCCCACCTGGAAGTCTGTGAGCTGGGAGACAGTGTGGAGCCCATCAGCACCAGCAGGGCTCAAGCAACTCAGTTTTGGCTTTGAATTGCTTCTGCAAATCCATCCCTTGGTCATGCCAGGGAGGGAACAGGCATGGAGGGACCTCCTTGGGCTGGCAGCTTGTGCTGTCCCTTGAGACAGCAAAAGGTTTCCAAGTTTTCTCCTAATTTATATGATCCCCATAACCAGAGGGATTATTTTGGTTTCAGTGATATTAGAAAGGAGAAAGGACACTCCTGACCTGCTGCAGGACTGCACTGCTGGCACTTGCAGCACCCAGGCAGTGGCCTGGAATGGCAGAACACGTGACAGTACTTTGCTCATGGGCTGACTCTGTACATTTATTTGTTTTTTATACAGCAGTTTTGTGTGTTTATTACTCAGCCTGGAGCTGCTTCAATAAATCTGAATAAAATACACCATGTCCCTTTCCTGTTCTCTGTGCTTGAGGTGCAGGTTTTCCCAGCCTGGTAGAACAGTGAGGAGCATTCCCTGCTGCAGTCCAAATGAGGGCTCAGATCTTCTGTATCTCTGTACCTTGGGACTGAGGAAAGCTCAGATCTCACACTGCTTTCTAGCTTTGGAGGAGACACAAATCTCTTCAAACCTTCAAAGATTAAGGTATTCTCTGCCTTTTCCTGGTCACTCCACAGAGTGGGGTTTCCTCATGATCCAAAAGAATGGGAGAAGTTGCTGCCCCTTCTGTCCCAAAGGGCTCTGTGCTCCAGGTGAGGAGAGGCAGTGCCTGGGAAAGAAAAGCTCTGTTAAGGGGAGGAGGTGAGACAGGAACCAGCATGGTCAGAGGAAACAGGCACCAAAGGTACAAGCAACTGTCTCACCACAGAAGCATGGTTTGGGTGTGATCCATTATTTCAGAATTAAATAAATCAATGTCACAACTCTTCCGAGCTGCTTGCACAGGCAAGAGCTGGCAGGATGGGGAGGAAGGGAGTTGCCCTGATGCTGGGGGCTGGAGCAGATGCTCCAGCTTCATTTCCACCCCCTTTTCTGATGCTTTTGCCATTTTCATCCCCCAGGCTGGGCCTTTTTTCCTGCACCCTTGCTGTGCCTCTTCTTTATCACTGGCTGAGCCCAAGGGGAGTTCACCAGGCTGGAGGGAGAGCCTGCCTGGAGCACACAGGCAGCAGCAGGGAGACAGACTCCTTTTGATGAGAAAAGGCTGTCAGGATCCTGGGATCCAACCATCCAGCAGCTCCCAGGCTGGCTGTGCCTTGCAAGAAGGGAAAATCACAGCACAGGACTCTGCTGGGACCAGCAGCTGTCTGGAAGTGTTTCCAGCCCTGTTACCCAGCCAGGAGCTGCCTCACCTTTGTTACATCTCCAGCAGCTCCTGAGGGCTGGACAGAGTCCGACTGTGCAGAGGTTTCATTCACGTTTGAGCAGCAGCTGTTTGGTTGGTGCTGCCAAGCAAGAATCGCTGGCTGCTGGCCACATCCTCCTCCTGCAGCAGCTGGGTCCGACTGCCCGGCCTCCTCCGAGCCTGGGCAACAGCCCTGCTGCTGCTGCAGCCTCTGCAGGGGCTGGGCATTGCTCACTTTGCAATCCAGCCCCTCTCAGGGAAAGCCACGCACACCTGGGCTGGGCTGGGCTGGGCTGCTCCCTGTGCCGGCAACAAAGGCAGCCCAATCTGCATCACATCCTTCAGCTGGCACAGAGCCCCGTGTCCCTCCTGCTCCTCCTCCTGGCAGGAACCAGCTCCCAGCTCCAGGAGTGCCCTGGGGAAAACCAGGGAGCCTCACTGGTGCGTGCCTGGGTCGTCCCAGACCTGTTCTCCCAGTTTGACATTTCCACGCTGCTGTTTCGGTGCCAGGGCCAGAAGGTTCAGGCCAACTGAGCTGTAGGTGGGTTTGGTTTAGAGGTGAGTTTGGTTGCTGGGGTAGAAGTCCTCATGAATTAATAGAATTCATTTAGAATCTCAGCATAGCTGGAAGCTAGACCTCTCCTAGCCCAGACCCCCACGTTGTGCCTGCACCTCCAGCTGCAGGAGCCAGACCCCAGCCCAAAGTCACATCTAGAACTCACATGGGCAAAACTAGGCTCAAAGGCAAAACAATCCAAGTGTGGTATCACTGTCCCTCTTCTCACACAAAGCTTAGAAGCCAGCACAGCCAGAGAAGTTTGGGATCAGACTGATCCACTCCCTCCTGGCCACAGACAGACAGACAGGGCTCATTTTAAGGGAATTGCTGCATGGGTTCATAGCTACCTCTTGCTACCAGAGCATCAAGACAGCATTGTGACCTTTCTCCTTTCCAAGCACAGCAGTGGCTGAGAAATTCTCCTTCCTGGTTAAGATGGGATATGGACCATGAAAATATTCTGCAGCACACCCACCTTACATCTAGCAAGGAACTGTTACAATGATAATTCATGGCAGCCCAGGAAAAACAAAGTTTTAATTACACACAGTGTGGTTTTGTTTGTGACTTCCAATATTCCAGGAGGGAAAAGGGACATTGCACACCTGAAATTCCCTGGCAGATCTGCATTTCATGTTTAGTCATCTGGGATGACTTCAGGTCTAGCAAGACATTGTGCTCCACACAGAAAAATGGCATCAGCTGCTGCTCTGACAAGGAGAGGCACATCCACACTGTGCTGTCAGTGAGGAGTTTTCATGGTCCTGTGCACAGGGAATCCTGGAATGGTTTGGGTTGGAAGGGACCTCAAAGCCCATCCAGTGTCACCCTGCCATGGCAGGGACACCTTCACTGTCCCAGGCTGCTCCAGCCCCAATGTCCAGCCTGGCCTGGGACACTGCCAGGGATCCAGGGGCAGCCACAGCTGCTCTGGGCACCCTGTGCCAGGGCTCCCCACCCTCCCAGGGAACAATTTCTTCCCAATATCCCATCTAACTCTGCCCTTCTTCAGCTTAAAGCCATTCCCTGTGTCCTGTCCCTCCATCCCTTGTGCAAAGTCAAGGAGCCCCAGAACAAAGTGATGCTGCCCTATCTGAGCCTGCAGTGCCTGTGACAGTCCCAGAGCTGGGGACCCTGTGTCCCATTGCTCCAGCACTGCCAGCTCCAGGAGGGTTTGGCTTTTATCCTCTGCCAGATCCCACGGGCACAGCAGCAGCAAACTATGTAGGACAGGCCCCACATCCCTGTCTGCTGAGCCTTGGGCTGGCCCCATCGCTGGGATGAGAAATTAAACAGGATTTGAGTCACAGGGCTGAGGAAAGGCAGCAAGCAGCACATTCCCACTGCTGCAGCACACTGTGGAGCCAATATCCTTTGTGCATGTTTGTCCTCCAGCATCTGGCTCACAGATGAATCTCAGATGCATGTATGGGAACCATCAGCCTTGTCTCACCCACATGAAAGAGAGAGGTTTAGCATAAAGCTGGTCATTGCCGATGGCCTCGGCGTGATTCACCCACAGAAAGAATGTGGTTTGGGTTTCGGGTTAATTAGCTACAGATTGAGGAGAGAGACAAGGCAGGGCGGAGCTGCTGGAATATCGGTGTGAGCAGGGGAACAGCTCTGTGTCCTCAAGTCACACCCTGGCTGAAATCACACCTCCGTGTCTCACACAGCAGGGACAGCGTTAGCAGTGCCACTGCCAGGCAAGGTGTTTGCAATCCCCAAGGAATGTCTGCCCTGCTGTTGTGGCAAAAACTGAACACAGCAACACCTACACACCTTTGAACACGGATGGATGCAGCAGCACCGAACTTCTAACAGATGCAAATTCAGCCCAGGATTTAAACTTGCCTCTGCTGAGCTCTGGGCTGCTGCAGCTGGGCAGGTCCCGGTGGGAATCTGTGCTGCAGGGATCCCTCTTGGCCATGTTAACCCTGGATCTCCCTGATCCAGGCTCTTCTTGTCTTCCTGGAAACAATTCTGCAGGTCTGACATGAAAACAGCTGCATGAGAGTGCAGTGCAGCTCCTCTTAGCTTCTCTCCTGGACTGTCTCCCCATTGTCCCCCACAAAACCACTTTGATTCCACTTCTTGCTGCCAAAAAATATTAAGAAGTGGACATGGAGTGAGTGGCCTTGCTGTGGTGACACAGACACGAGGTCTGAAGCACAGAGGCAGTGACTGATCTCCCGTGGGCACTGTGGCTCAGCTCCCAGGAGCTCCACAGATGGAAGAAATATCTTCCTAAAAAGAGCACAAGCAAAAGCTTCTACACACACACACACACACACTCTCTCTCTGAGATGTCATTCTCTCACATGACAGCCTGTTAGCTCCCATAAGGACCAAATTTTAAACACTGATCTGCCTAGAAGTCTTTGATTATTTATGTATGTGGAAAAGTAGAAAAAAATTTGTTTTTCCAGTGGAGTTCCAGTTTGTGTCACAAGCCAGATGTCACATGCACTTCAGAGGCTGACAAACGCTGGCTTGTTTTACTGACTCCTGCACACAAAGGCCCAGAGTCCTCACAAAGCTGCTTTGATAAGCCCCAAAGGCAGTGACAGGCAGACCACACTGCTGGCACTGCCACCAACCCTGGCTCAGGGTTTTCCTCACCCCTGGCTGCAGCCAGGATTTCATGATCAACCCCTCCCTCTTCCTTGAGAGCACCAATCCAAGGCCCACTTCTCCCACTGTCTCCCTGGTTTTGCATGTTCTCCTCTCTAGCAATGATTGGAGGTTGCAGCTCTTGCATTTGCTTGCCAGCTGTGCCACTGGTGGGGATTTCACCAGGAAGCTCAGCCTGCTGCAGCTCTGGGAAGAGCAGCCCCAGCCAGAGGCTGTGGGATGGTGCTGGCAGCAAGGGCTGCCAAACTGGCACGAGCACTAGGGAGAAAGTTTCTATTTTTGTTATCCTTGTTCCAAGTGGGAACCGATACTGCCTGGGACAGAGCCAGGCATGTCTCAGGCTGGCACCATGCAAAGCACCTCCACACTAATGTAAGCAGCTTAACCAAGCTCTCTCTCTCTCACCAGCAGGGTTCAGATGTTTGGGAGCAGCTGATCTTCCCCTCAAGTGTTCACCTCACTGCCAAGGGCTGCAGCTACTTGTATTCTGCACTGAACTCCTCCTATGCTCTGTCCTCTCCTTTGGGAAAGTGTCACAGATTTGCTCCTGTGGCACATTATTTCTGTCCAGGCTAGAAAATGAGAAGCACTTAAGAAGTAGCAGCTGCTTTGATCTTAATTCAAATAGAAAACAATGAATAATTACATAGATATAAAGGCAGACAATTTTTAAATGTTCTTTTTTTTATTGCTAGAAGTTGGTTTCAGTCCTATTGCAGCTCTGAAATCCTTCAGTGGAGAAACATTGCAATCATTGTAAAAATCATCATTTGGTGTGCTAAGATCATGTTTACAATTAATCAAGAGTGCACAATTCAACAGAATATTAACATTTAACCATCAACTTTACAAATAAAATAAAGACTACAAAGATGTTGCTACTGCAGTATCAACAGTAAAGGAAATATTTACAATGTTTACACCCTAACGAAAAAACAAAACCAAACTCTTCCCCAACAAAATGGTCAATTTAACCATGGACCATGATTATTTATTAAATCTTTACAGTGCAAGGTGGCCCTAGAAACCAGACCTAAGACTAAAGAGCGTCAAGAGAGTTCACAGCTCTGAGTGAGATGCACGCAGTTATGCCAACAGGATCTACACCCATGAGAGATCTCCTTCTGGCTACAGACAGAAATGGAATTTGAAATCAACTTTTCTAAAGTGCTCCAATTTCTTTCAGTACAAAAATATAAAAAACTGATTTATAAACATGGCACAAATGTTATGAACCAGAGCTCGCACAATGCTGTCTGAAGAGGATGGAGGATGAGGAAGTCGCCAGTGGTTACGAAGATGTTGGGTCTGGTCTCAAAGAGAGAGCAGGGGGAAGGCTTTGCTTTGCCTACAGCACTTGTGTAACCTGGCATGCAGATCTGTTTCCTGGTAAATGTGAGAACTGCTGGGGAAGACAACAAAATCTCCAAACTCCCTTGCATGGGGGGCACAACACACAGGGACTCCACTGAGCAGCACCGGGGAGCCTCGGCTCCCATTCCGCAGAGTTAGAAGGAAAATGAAATAAGTATTTTTAACCCTTTCCTAGTTTAAGATTTGACTCTCATTGTAAATGCAAATGACAAACACCAAGCTCCATGTATGCAGAATCATCTGGCCACTACTCAGAAAGACAAAACTGCCTGCAAATTATTTAGAATGACTGCTATTTGTGCAGGAAGGCGAGTACCTGGATGAGCAAGCGTCTCTAGGAACACCAATTCTGCCTCACGCTGGGGATGATCAGCAACCTCAACTCGTGGGACATGCCACAGCTACAATCCACAGACAGCACAGTTAAAAACTAGGGAAGCATCCACAACACACACACAGGACAGCTGTGCTCAGCACTAGTGGCCATGGAGGCATCCTCAGCCTGGAACATGGAACCTCCACATTCCAGATGGGAAGAGAAAGAGGAAGCCTCCTTAACACCAGAGATCAAATTGAAATCAGAACCATAGAAACAGCCTCTACACTGCAACATCACAATACTGAAGGACAAACATGCTGATAATTTTAAGGCTGTGACACCAAGCAAGCATGGTGGCAGTTCAAAAGCTCGTGCTGGCATTTCCTCCACACCCCAGCTCAGAAAAGCCAAAAGGCACCTGGGAGGCACAGAATTTTGAACTGTCTAATCCTCAGAAATCACTTAAAAGGAAAGTTCTATCTGAAGTGATCAAAAAGTCCAATAGGAAGGATGTGACTCAGAATCAATAGCAGGTTACTTAGCCCAGGACACAGCAGTACTTTGCAAACTAATTTACCTAGAAGAGTTATTTTTCTAGGAACAAGATTTGAGTGAAGAGTCCAAAACCAGTTCACTCAACTGGAGTGATTTGTTAACAATTTCACAGATTCAATTTTGCACAAGTGGAGAGACCCATGATTCATTTAAAGAAAGTCATATTCATCAAAAGAAAATATTTCACTTGCTTCCCTCAGCCTTCTACAGGTCCCCTGCCCATACTCTGGTAGCAATGAGGTATCACAGCCCCTGCTAATTCCAAAACCTTCTCCAGGCTGACCCCAGTGCCAGAGGACACTGTCTCTGCTCAGACAGGTTTCATAAAGGCAGCTGCAGCCAGACACTGAGGACAGAGAATGACTTCTAAGGTCATTTCTCAGTTACAGATTGAAGACTCATATTCCAAGGAGCTTTTGGAGTCTGAACCTACAGCCTGGCCTGTCACAGGCCTGGGTCCATTTATTATCTGCCAAAACTTATTTCAAGCACTGCTGACAAGAAGTATTAAAAAAGTTACATTTAAGTTAAAACATTAAAATAAATGGGACCTCACTGCAGACTTCATTTTTCCACATGTCATTGTTCTATATTTGAATTAATCCATTGCACAGGAGAAGAAAGCAGCCAATAAGCTGCTCCAGCCCTTCCAACACTCCCTTACATACTCTAGGACAGGCACAAAATAAACCTAAATAAATGTTTCCAAAAATTGCTTCCAAGCACCCAAACTGACATCCCTTTTTGGCTGAGGTGATTTACTGCACTGATGCAACAGCTTTAGGCTAAAACTCCTAAAAACCTGGCAATTTAAGGCAGCAGGGACATTTGAGTTTTCACTAGGAGTGGCCCAAACCACAGCATGAAGGAGAGAACATCCTGAGCATTCCTGCTGCTTCCCTGTGTGCTTCCAGGGGAAATTCCAGGGGACCAGAGATGACTGGAGGCTGCACATCATCCAGTGAAAAAATCAGTCAGTCCTACAGAGCTGCTAGATCCCACACTGCTGCATGGATCAGGAGTTACACTGATTTTAAGAATTCCCCTCCATTCCAAACTAACTTTCTGGAATGCAAAAACTGAATATGGATGGAACTCTGTTCTAATCACCAAAGACAGGCTATCCCAACAGCATCAGTGGAACAGTCCCACTCTGTTTCCTGCTGACAGTCACTCCAGGTTCTGCAATGCTGCTGATTTACCAAGCAGTCCTTTGTTATTAAAGCCAAGTGTGTCCAATTTCACTTGTTGGGGCTGGGGGAGCATCCCCATGTGGTGAGGAGCCAGTCTGGAGTTTCCTCTAACTGAACTCAGTGCCACTGCCTCAGGTTTGTACAGCACCACTCAGCTAAGAAAAAGACCCTTAAACCCAAGAACTGCTCCAGCAGGATTGCTGGTCCCTAAGACCTGTTCAGTATTTTGTAGCTTATCTTTCTCCTGACCAATAAATTTGGGTTTTTCAATTTCTCATCTGAAGGCAATAACCCAAATTATCACCACTTAAAGATATAAACTGCTGTTGTTTTCTGCTGAAAATTGATAAACTATCTTGCACTGTAATTAATGAAATAATTTTAAAACTCTCAAGAAAAGAGAAGTTATGGCCTTAAAGATATCACTAACATCACACAGGACCTAATCACAGGGGCAGATCAGTGATTTGAGGAGACTGGCAAACACACTGGATCCATTGCCATGAGACTGGATGGAGCTGACCAGGCCTTCCATTCACTGCTGCTAAAATCACTTTAAATCAGTTAAAGGTATTAAAAAAAGCTGTTATCAATCATATCCTGAAAGGTATTAATCCAAGATTTTAAGCTTTGAGATCCTGATTCCTTTAATTCTGTAACAATACTCCTGAACAATCTCTCCTGTGCATCATTATCTGACCAGTCACATTCAACACACACAGAACACACATCCTTGGGTGAGGGAGGGAAAGGAATCTGAGACAGAGTGAAAAACACAACACAAAATGACTGTGCAAATTACTACAAAGGGAAATAATGCCTTTTCAGCAGAACACCAACATTGCATGATCAAGAACTGACCCATTTCACAAGAGGTATCAAAGCTGGTTTAGCTGAGAGCAGCTAAACACAGGTTTAGCTCAGAGTACTTTTTATTATAATTATTTTTAATTCTGAAACCAAACAGTTCTTATTCCCTTCATTCCTAACATGATGCTGCAGAGCAGTTTCTGCAGTAACAGCAGCTTTGATATCTTCTGGTACTGGGAGTAAAGTCCCAACAAATTAACAGACAAACAAAGGATGCAGAAAACAGGATTAAACAAGACAATAAATTACTGCATTTGAACACTTCTTAGACATGTCTTCAGCAAAGAACAAAATCCAAGTCTCTAAGTTCCTTCTGAACCAAGCCAAGAGTTTGCCTGGGAACCTGTCCTGCTGTCCCCAACAGGGACACAGGATCCCAGTGACACTGGTGGCCAATGAAATGTGCATTCAGTCCAACTCTTCATCATCACTGTGAATTCCCACAAGTCCAAACACAAACAGGTGGAGCTCCTGCCCCTTGAAGATGCTGTCAGAAGTTCACCTTACCTTCTCTTGCACTGTACCTGGCCACGGGGCTTGTGCCACTGGGTTCACAGTGCCTGGCACACCTGGCTGGGAGGGGACTGGCTTGCTGTCACCTGGTTACCAACACACAACCCATTACTGACCTGGACCTGGGAAAACAGATTTAAAAATGTGCAGCCATTTTGGGGCCTACTACTAAAACTTTTTACATAAAAATCAGGATGGTTCAACATCACCGATAACAATTTACAAGATGATGCCCATGAACAGTTACATTCTCCAAAAAGAGCACATTACAATAAATGTCAGAATTTTAACATGCTCTGAATTGATATAGCCATGCCTTGTGTCAACACACTGGAGAATTTAAAAGCAAATTGTTACTACTGTGCCCTCATTCTGAGCTGCTGGCAGAGAAGCCAACAAAGCAGGACAGGAATCCTGGTTTGGTCCTTGCTTGTAGTAACTGGGCAGGGATCAGAAGACATCCATGTCGGGTCTCCATCACGGTGCACACTGGGGCCTGAGTTCTTGAAACAGTGTGTCAGGTGAGTCATCTTCAAATGGAAATTAGAAGAAAATGACATCTTCTTTGCTGGTATCATCTTGCACATTCAACAGGCTGGGCTGAGAGGGCACCAGAGGCTGAACCTGAACGTTACTGGGCTTGAAGAGAGTCGCTGAGGCAGATGAAAGTGCTTCTGGCTGAGCATCTGTAGGGCCATACAGTTCTGGAGGGGAAAAAAATGGAAGAAGACACATTGATGGCAATGCAGAGAGAGCCTGAGGCACATCCAAGGACAGGCAAAGTGGGGAAGGCATACCTGGCTGGAATGCAGGGGTCTGGCTGCTCGGGAGGGACGGGCTGGCTGAGCGCCGGCCTCGCAGGGCAGCCTCCTCTCGCCCAACCAGCCTGGAGGGAAGCAGCTGCCTCTGATCAACAGAGGCTGAAGAAAATGTTTCATAAATTAGTATTTGAGGCAAGCAGCACTTGACAAATGTCACTACTTCATGCTGGCATCACTGGACTGACACCTTTACACACCCAAGAAAGCTGCAAACCCACAAAGAGCTGATCCTACTTAAATTTTCTCTTCAGCTGTTTAAACTATGACACTTAAAACTTTTCTCTTCCTTGAGACTTCTAGTTCAGCTCCTGGCAGACCCTGACAATCTCAGATTTAAAACCCAGTATTATTAAGCACAGCAGAGAGAGGAAAAAAAAAATCTTTGTCTGTAGAATTCAAATAGCAAATGGCCATTTGTGCTACCTCTAACATGCAGAGCTGTGATGAACTTTTGTCTCTGCTCTCCATCTGTTTCACAGCTGCTCAGCAGCACAGCCCACTGATTCTGGCATAACACCCTCCCACTTTCTTAGTTTCAACAATGAAAGCAGTTCATGAAATGATTATTCTGGATCTAAAGAACCTCTCTCTTTCAGTACACATTCCTTACATGTCACAAAACCCAAATTCAATACACAGCGTTTTGCCTCTGGTACAGAAAGTTTTGTTCCATTTTATTCTAAGATCCACACATGGGCATAACAAGCATGAAGCCCACTAATGCTCACAACAGAATACAGACCAATATATTTGTGGTTTATACCTTTCATATAAATTACAGAAAAACACCATTAAGTCCATTTCCACTGCAGAGACCATTATGTAAGAGCTATTAAAAATAAACCAGGGAGATGTAGCATCAGAACTTTATATTACCAGCATTTGGTATGCAGGGTAAGAGGATACAGACTTCATTTATGTGCAAAACCACAAGCAAGTTTGCAAAGGCACTAAACTTTATGCACGACAGAGACAGATGTTTGTGCAATGTGCCAAAGCCCCTCCCTCTGTTCTCTCTGTCAGGTTTGGCTTGAGTCCTCTGTAGCAGTGCAGAGTGATGGACAAGTTTGCCAAGTCTGAATCCAGCACAATGCTAAGAAGATAATTTTGTAACTTAAAATTACAGGCTATTCCCCTAAGCTGGCAGTGGGGCTACTTTAAGTGGTGAAGATAAAATGGTTTTTAGCGTGTCTGTCATTGGCAAAGATCACTACTGCACAACCCAGCACTTAGAAGCAGAAATTATACCAGGACAGGGTGACTGCATTCTTACTTGCTTCTATTTGTGACAAAATTAGCCCCTTTCAACTCTACAACACACACAGCATCTCAATTCTGGCCTGTAGATCTGTATTTAATGACTGACTCGTGCTAAGAAAAGCACTGCATTCAATGTCACTACAACTCTGGACAGACAGCAAAAAAAAAGGCTAAGCCAGCCTCAAACGTTTTACTCGTGCACAACAGCCTTTTTTTTGTTGTTTTTTGGTTTTGCTCTTTTTCTTTAACACTACAGTTAGACACAAAGATTTTACATCCACGTTTACAACCTCTCACCACCATTCTGCTGTGCTGGAATACACAACTCCGTTTTCAACATTATCCCTTTGGGTTATATTTCCAATTCCAATAGCACAGACATGGAACTCCTAGCAGGATTTTTGCAGGTTATGAGATTTTAACTGCAGCAAACACACTAATAACTTGCAGCATATTAATTTCTAGGACTAACTGCAGGGCTCTATCTCCCTGTGATCCTGCTGGAGATCAGAAACGCATTTAAACCGACTTAAAATCACACATACCTGAACTGTCTGTCCTATGAGATGCTTTGTTCTTGCCACCTTTCTCCTTGCTTCCTTTGGTGAAGGTGGCCAGCTTGGTGGGGATCTGCTGCTGGACTGCAGCAGGTTTCTGGATCTGGTTGGTTGCACTCAGGAGATGTATTGGCACTTCGTTCTTGAGCGAGGCGCGGCTCTCCAGGCTGGTGCTGTCCCTGCGCACCAGCTCCGGCCGCTCCAGGAACTCCAGCCCGGCCACTGAGCTCACTCTCACTGAGGATTTGGAGGCAGATGCTGAGGGTTCCACCCCTTCTCCATTGAAGCTGATGGAATGGCTGATCATCTGGCTCTGCAAGAGGAAAAAGGCATTCTAAGTCAAACTGGGATTTTCACCCTCTCCAGCACAAGGAGGAGAGACCATCCCTGGCCCGGTGAGCACCAAGCACTTCCTAGAGCAAAGCAGAGCAGGGTAGACAAAGCTTAAAGGTTCCTGGGGAACAGAAAGAACAGCAAGAGTGGAAGTCCTTGGACACTGAAAAGAACCTCAGCAGCTCAAACTGCTTAACAGTGCACATGGGAAAGAGCAGACTGCATGGGGTGATGACACAGCAGAGAAACCAGGACTTTCAGAAGGTTTATCAGACCTCCAAATTTCTATTTAAAACACAAGAAATGTTTTAAGAAACCAACTGTACAAAGTGCTGTTGATGCAGCACAGTTTCTGCAATCACTTGCCTGAAATAGGACAGTTCCTGAATTTGAAAACTGTCAGCCACAACTGAAAATAACTTATTCTCCATTTCTATCTTTTTAAAAAATATTCTCATTGCCAGACATCTGGATGGAACTTCACAGACACTGGGAAACTGCCAAGCTCTGATCTCCCTGAGTAGCCATCACCAGCTACTTCAGGTGATAGTTCCAGGAGGCCAGTGAAAGGAAAGAACAGGTTGGTGGTACAGCAAGTGGGTTAACAGGAATAAAGTAAAAAACCAACCCCTCACCTGGCCCATTTCTGGGGAGAAGGTGCCTGACACCGTGTTCTGCTTTTTCAGCTTCTTCAGCTGGTCCAGGCGCTCCCTCTCCTTCTCGACAGCTCTCTGGGCCTCCCTCAGCCTCTCCAGGTCGTGCTGATAGGCCTCCCTCTGCCTCTCCAGCTCTTCCTTGTCCTGGCTCAGCCTCTCCTGCAGCTGCCGCAGATCCTCGGCGCGCTCCTGCTGCCGCGCTTCCGTCAGCTCGAATTCCCTCTGCTGCCGGCTGCGCTCCCGCTCCAGGCGCTGCTGCTCCAGCTTCAGCTGGCTCTGGAGCTTCTGCACGTTCATCAGCTCTTCCCTCTGCTTCTCAAAGTTCCTCTGCTTCTCCTGCTCCAGCAGCAGGTTCCCTCGGGTGGACTGCAGCCGGTACTGCTTCTCCCGGTCTGCCATGGTGGCTCGCTGCACCTCGATGCAGCTGTCCTGCTGAGATATCACAGCCTGCAGGGGATAAAAGTCCAGCATAAGGCAACCAGATTCAAAAAACATGCCCAGCTAAGTAGGAGACAACAGCAGCTACCAGGTGAGGTCACAGAATCTTTTTCTTCCAGAGCATATCTTCATTCCAGCTCTTACAGCCCATGGTGACTGATACGACACTGAAGATGGCCAGGTAAATAAATTATGCTTATGTGTGTTAAATTGGACATTTCTTGTATTTAGAATTGTTACCCTGAATCAAAACAGTCAAAATATTGTTGATTACAAGGTAAAAACAACTAATCCAAACACATGTGTATGAATAATGAGGACAGAGAGCAGATAGAGCCCAAAGCAGGAAAAGAATTAAGTGAGCAGGAAAAAGGAAATAATTACTTAAGACAACACTCTAACACTTCCTGCAAAATATGAGGCACAGTTTCCTTGAATCTCAGGTCTAAATTCTGCACTTCACTCCAGCTTTAGGGGACACTTTCAAGGTAGCTCCTCTCCACACCTGAATAAATTTTATTACATTAAGTGCCTATCAAACCTCTTGGATAGTAAATAATGGTTTACCTGAAGACTGAAGAGCAACTGTAACAGGGTCTGTATCCTTTGGACAAGCTGAAGAGGAGGAAAAAAAATAGGCACTTGAGCTTCATACTTTTTTTATACTTTATATTTTTTTTTATTTTATTTTTAAGCAGTGAAAATAATCCATGGCATCTGTACAAAACCACACACAATGGAAGCATGGCCACCAGAGTACTCTAGCATAGCAAAGGCAACATGCAGGCACAAAGAATTTCAGTTTATTATCCTTGTGCAGATGTGAATCAGTGCCCAGCAAATCTCCCTGGGATTCCACGGAGAAGTCCTCATCATTTTCTCTTCACCTGAGTTATTTAACCATCACTTCCTCCCATGCCCCAGCACTGAATCACTGCACAGACCTCACAGAGATTTAGAGGCAAGTTTGGCCAGTGAGCTGTTAATGTGCTGGGTTCCACAGACATTACAAACACTGAGTTTTGGAGGTAGTTTGGTTTGATTTTACATGCTATTATTACACTATGTCTATTTGTCTTTGGATTTCCTAATAGCAGAAATATCATACCTGAGACTCTACGGTGGGCTGAAAACCACTGCTGTCATCCAGCCTTGTCCCATCACTCTGTAAGGGAGATAAAACCAACATTTGTGCTAGGGACACTTGTTGGGCACTGGCAGTGCTGCCAGAAAAAGCTGGCATTGCTCCCATGCACTGAAGGACATACATCAAAAATACTGAATTCATAAGCCAAGCTGAAACAGCAGTGTGGTGATTAAAGCCTGTGTTAATGGTACAGCATCAAATGAGTAAATGGAAAACTGAACCATCTTGCCTCTCAAGTGCTGAGCTACCAAGAGGCCCCACAAAACATCCTTAATAGAGCCAAATAAATTTACCAACAAAGCTGTTCCAGTCCAGCCCTGCCAGCTATGACAACTTTAAACTTTGTGAGATATGTTCTGCACCACTATCATGATGAGGAACACAAGGAAAAGCATTTAAATCTCTCATAAGCTCAACATACAGTTTGAGATCCTTCTTCTGCATCAGAAGAGAGCTCGTGGAGTTGCACATCTGAACTCAGTGCAGTGCCTCTCCAGTCCCACTGCCTCTGGTCACCACCACTGTTCTTCCTGCCACCTGAAAGAGGAGAGGAGGATGAGGAGCTCACACCAGCACAGGGCCTGGGATAACTCAGTGAGTGCCAAAGCAAGAAGAAAAACATGGTGACTTTGGAACCAAATGCAACTGCATGGCTTCTCCATGCTGATCCCAAGTGGAAGATGAGGCAACAGTGACACACAGGGCTGTTCAAAAAAGTTTAAAACTTGAGAAGACCAGGTTAAGATAAATAAGGAGGGTAAGTTCAAATTACATTACACTATTTTAAGTGAAGAATGAAAAACACAATGTCTGCATGAAAATAAACAGCTCCCAAAATTGCAAGTTCATGACATGGAATACTGGTCAGCAGGAATACTGCAGTCACAGCAGCACCCCTGTGAGTGTGGAAGGAGGTAAGGGGAGATGGACCCCTCTTGTAAAAAGTACATGACAGATATATGGAGCCTTCCAGAGACACCAGAAAGTGTTCTAGAGATTAACTGCCAGTGAAATAAGGGCCATTTGCATTTTCAATTAATGCATGAAGCAAAAATGGAGACAAATAGTATCTGGTCTTTCCTCTTATTTCATTAATTAACTGATAAATCATCTGTGCCAAAAGGACAATTTATATTATCTAAGGATTCAGCAAACCTCTAGTGACTGTGCAGATACAAAGTGGAAGAAAGTGTTCATGACATAATGAAAGCAGACAACTGAATTCAAATTTTCTAGGTTTCCAAGTCAAGCTTAGTTTTTTTAAACAAAATTAAAGTCCTGTGTGGAATTGTGGTGATTATAAAGAATGGGTTAAAGTAATGCCCTTAGCCTAACACTGAGAGCCCCACTCTGCTCTCTAGTGTTGGTATCAGGAGCAAAAGATCAAACATGCTGGAGATTTGCTCTGATCTTCCTTTTAGAGCCTGGTGAAGCTTCCTTATAAGAACCTCAATTCCTTGTTTTTCTTCTCTGTACAGTAATCACAGAAAAAAAAGATCAGAAAAATGCTGCAAGTTCCCTTTCTTACTTTTATTTGAAACTGAGGGACTACTGTCAAATCCTCCAAAGGTCTCTGCTCTCCGGGGCAGTCCCGAGCCATCCTCAGGCTGACAGGATGCACTGCCAAAGTGAGTGAAGATAAAGTCCTGGAGATTTTCAGCTGGGGAACAGGAGAACACATCATGTAAACAGCCATGGCTATGCAGCAATACAAGTTATCATGCTAATGAGTCAAACCATTTAAACCATCAAATCCACTAAAAGTTCAGGCAGTTGAGACGTCCTGCAGGGCAGATGAATTTTCCCTTGTGAGTAGCTCTGCATCACAGGCTCTTCATATGAAGATGAGCTCTTCCTTAATTGCAAGTTAAGATTATCAAACCTTGAGTGTTTGTTTTTCCATTTTTTTTTAATAGAAACTATGTTTGGGTTTATTTTCTTTCTAAACATACTATCTTTAGGCAGGCTGTTTTTAATAGATAACCCTCCTATAATATTACACTTCAGGACTGTGTATTATTAGAGCACTCTGTGAACAGACTCATTCTAAGATTCCACTGTTTGATCCTTAAAAAAAAACCAGTCCAAGCTATGCAGGTCTTCTACCTAGACCCACAAATGCACTTCACCTTTCTTGCAGATGGGTTCTGAGACAAGGAAGTCTGAACCATGTTACATAAAAGCATTATGTTATTACAGGATGATTTTCAGGGCCTGTACTTAGATGGTGGGTGCTGATCCCCACACCAGCACCTGAGTGAATGGCCACACATTCCCACATTCCATTCACCTTCAGTCACTGCAGACTTCAGAATGGCCTCTCCTTGCAGATTCTCTGAGATATCCCCCCGAAGAAGCAGCCTGGCCCGGGATCCCTGGGAATGGTCTTCAAAGCCAATCACCTCAGACATCTCCAGATAAATCTGTTGCTTCTCAGTGAGACTCTGCAGAATCAGGTCATCTTTCATGTTCAAACGCTCTGAAGGAAGAAACAAATTCAGTCCTGCCTTCCTTGTCACTGTCACAGAACCATGTTCAATTTGGGAGACTATAATTCATTTTATGGCCAGAGCATCAAATGCAGAGATTTAATTAACAGTTAAGGAGAAAACTTATGCAGCAGACAAAGCTTATTAGACTTCTATAGCCACTATTTCTACAGAATCTTACACCACCTTGAAAGACTTACAAAGGAGAAACTAGATCATATCATGATAAAGAATTAGAGAGCCATAAATCACAAATAATGCTGAGAAGCAGCTTGTGGAATATATAACTAAGTCATTACCTTGAAAATCCTTTAACTTTGCAGCTCTTGCTTCAGCCTGCCTCCTCTCTGCTTCAGGTTCATTAAATGTTCCTCCTTCCTCATCAGGACAGCTGTCCAAAGGGAAAGACAGATTTATATTTGATTTGCATGTGAGATAATTTAAAACTATCTCAGGACTCAACTTGAAGTTTCTGCCTCAGTTGTGGTTTATCCTGGGTGTCAATCTTTCTTCTTTTTCCAAAGCCCTGTTGCATTTGACATCAGTGAGCTTTTTTTTTTTTTTTTTTTCTTTTTAAATAAAAGCAGGATGAAGTGTCTGACTAGTTTTTATTTCATCTTTACCAGTGGCTTCTTCCCAATGAACATAAACAGAATTGCACACTTTCTTTTACAAAAAAAAATTTAGGGAGAGTCAAATGGATTTTAAAGATGAATTTACACCTGTGAGTGCTGTGAAAAGAAGACAGGGAAGAAATCAGACCCTCCTGCTTTCCCTCCTCCCTTACCTCTCCACAGCCCTGCGGATGTGTGCCATCCAGGAATTCCTCTCCTCTTTGGAGCTGGTGTGAATTTCATACATTTCTGGTCCTTTTAAGGAAGCACTAATTAAGAACATTGCCTTTTCCTCATTAGCTACCTCTCTCACAATCAATTTTTGCAGTGAGATAACTGGTGGCTTAGAGTCCTGTAAAATAAAATACCATTTATTGTAGTATATTAGATATCTTCTTTAGGAATTGTGTTTCTTAGTTGCCCCCTCTTCCTATTTATCCAGAACCACCAGGAGTTGTAACATCATGAGATAACTCTGACCTTTTCACATGACACTTCTGATATTGTAAATTTTTTACCATCAATGAAAACATGGAATGAAGAATGTACATGTCAAAAACAAGATGTCTTGATACCTGATTGAACATCAAAGCCTGTGTCAATTTAAAGATTCCCACTGAGTCCCAGAAGTCAAGAACAGGCTCAAAAAATTTTGCTCTAAAGGAGGCAAACCCGAAATTTGAAAAAGAAAATAAAAATGACACAATGTGAAGTGAAAGGAGAGAACAAGAGGAAGTATTAGAGGCATTAAGTTGGCTAAAAAAGAAATAAAACAGAGGTGTTAGAGGGTGTCAGGCCCTGATAACAAAGACACCAGGTGACAGGTAGTGTACTGTATAATGAGGATTAAATGGATTAGCTCTCAGCCTTTGCAGTGAAAATACATTTACAGGAGGGATATTAGTTACTGAAAACCTGTCTAGGCTTCCTACAGCACAGCTCCAACATATGCAGCCCAGAAAGTTCCTTCCCAGGAGAAAGCAGCTCTTTGTGACTGCTGAACCTCCACAGAATCATCTAGAGCCATGATAAGAGAACTGTGAAGCAAACACCAGGAACACCAGGAAGCTTCTGCCAGCTTCTCTGAGCAGCTGTACTGCCATTCCAGCCATGAACAGAGGTCACTGGAAAAACAGAATCACTGAGCAGATCCATTTGCTCCCTCACTTGATTTATTTATGGAGAAGTGATATTAAATTTCAAATGAACTGCATGCATACAAAGATGCAAAAAAATTGGTCAGGCTAAGTGTAGAGCACGTTTTCAGAGGGAAAAAAAAAAAAAATCCAGCACACAGCACCCTGTTCTGTGCATTCAGAGAAGGGTAATTTGAAAAGCAGTTGTTTGTACAGCCCTGAGGTCACCTAAATAGCTTTTGCCATTAGAATTCAGCTCTAATGTTAATGTCTTGAAAAAAAAACACATCCAAGAAAACAATTACATAAAAGAGCTTCTCTGTTACAGGTTCGACAACAGCCATCAGTGAACTAGATCAGGACAAAATGTACAAATTAACTTCTCTGAGGACACCTGTGGAAATGCCCTAGAAAAGCAAGTGAATTCACTGAATGTTCTGGAGTGCTGCAGTAATAACATCTGCATTAGTGCTTATTCCATGTATTTCAGGAAATTTCTCTGCCCCTAGCAAATCTCAGGGCACTGTGACCACAGTTACCATGTCCCTAACTGAGATGGCAGATTGTTTCCCTGCACACTAAACAGAAGCAGGATTTATTTGCAAGTGTTTTTCAAAGCACACTTCTGGCATGTGCAATGTCCATGACTGCTACAAAATCTCAGCCTAACAAAATCAAGTGTAAGAGAAAGTCACAGCACAAGAAGAGAAACATGGGAGGGAGATGTGGCAGCTACAACTGGCCAATAAAAGAAATACTGATTTGCACTGGGAGAGTGGGGAAAGGATTCAACCAGAACTGCTTCAGAAAAAGTGATTCTGTAATACTTGGCTGGTTTATTCACTTAATTTGTTCCCTGAACCTCCTACAACAAGTATCTATCATCCCTAATTGTGTTTCTTCTGTAGTTACTGTCATTCATAAATCCTCTAAGTGCATGTATTTAATAAAGAAAACAATACCTACCACAGATGCAAATGTGTATTTTTGGTCCTTTTCTTGTAAGAGCAACAGTACATCAGTGAGCAGGACTGCCAGAATATCTACAGTAACAAAAAAGACCAAATAAAAAAAAGGAAAAGAGAGTAGTATTTTAAAGCAGAAAGATGAGTCTAGACTCAAAAAATTACTTAACTTATATTTCCTGCAAGCCAGGGAATAGCATGTCACTATTTTCAATACTGGGTCTTTTACTGCCTTCCACTTGGGCTGTCCCCAGCCAGGCTGCACCATACAGAATCAGCTGATTTAAACAGAGCTCATTTAAAGCTTGAGAACACCCCCACACACATCCCACACATGGGCTACAGAGGGAACACATCCCTCCCAACAGCAGATTCTTCTGGAACTGCAGCCATTCAGGGTCCCACCTACTCCTGGCTGCACTTTCTGTGCCACTGAAGCTTCTCCTTGAACACTTGAGCAATGAAACTGCTCAAATATTCCCTGATGGCCACTGCTTTGATTTTTTGGCAATGCAGAATTAAGTGTCGTGCAGCTGACATGACACAGGTTTTGCAAAGTGTGAAGCAGAGCTCACACAAGATAATGCCTTTCCACAGGAGACTAAGTCAGGATGACTCAAAGCTTTGTCATCCATCTGAAGACTTCCCTCTTGAATTGGGAAGCAGATCAGGCAGATAATAAGCAAGCAGCATAAGGAACTTATCATGCACCATTACAGAGATGCTTATTGGACAAGCCAAGAATAGAACAAGTGCTATTTCCTCCAATATCCTATTAAACAAGCAGGTTATTGTCATCTTATTTTATACCCAATCGATCAGTAATAAACAGTTACTAAAAAAAAAAAAAAAAACCCAACATAAATCTTGCTTCCCAGTTGTGTTTCTGCCCTTGCTGGTGCTGTACCTTTGAGTCTCCCTGATGCAGCTTTCCAGTACAGCATCCCATCCAGGAGAAGCCTCCTCTGGCCCATGTCATCCTTCCGGAACAAAAGCCCATTCTTGCATTTCCCTGATGATTTCAGCTCCATTTTGTGCATGATCTCCTTGAGTCGCTGTCCCTTCTCACACTCATTTACCATGGCATCTACATGGGTGATGATGTCCTTAATTAAACCAAGGGCCTGGGTCAGCTCTTCATAATCTCTAGTTCCAGCTAGGAGAAAAGAGAAGCAGTCAGGCACACTTTCAACTCTGGAATACAAGACATGAGCCATCCAAATGTATTTTAGCAAAAGGGCTCCATACTGGACATCTAACGGTATTTTCTAAGAGCTTAAGTTTAAAAATAAAATATAATAACCTAAAGCTCTGAAAAAGTAATAAACCAACAGGTTTAACTACTGTGGGTTTGTGGTTGCAGACTTTAAATGCTGTTCTTCTCCTCTGAGGAGAGGCTGGGAGAATTGGAATTGTTCTGCCTGGAGAAATTTCAGAGGTAAGTGTGGCCTGAAGGGAGGCCACAGGAAAGATGGAGAAAGACTTTTTAACAAGGGCCTGGAGTGACAGGACAAGGGGGAATGGCTTTAAGCTGAAGAAGGGCAGAGTTAGATGGGATATTGGGAAGAAATTCCCCACTGTGTGGGTGAGCAGGCCCTGGCACAGGGTGCCCAGAGCAGCTGTGGCTGCCCCTGTGTTCCTGGAAGTGTCCAAGGCCAGGCTGGACATTGGGGCTTGGAGCAGCCTGGGACAGTGGGGGTGTCCCTGCCATGGCAGCAGGTGGAACGAGATGGAATTTCCAAATCAAACCATTCTGGGACTCTCCTGACCCTCTGAGGTGAGACTGATCTGGCATTATCAACCAACACAGAAATGAGAAAGCAGCTAACAGCCTGAGATAAGAACATGCAAAACATGGCAGAAAAAGGAGCAGCAGACAAGTGTGAGGCCTCCAGGAAGCATCCCACCTTCAGTGTTCTGGATGATGCGCTCCAGCAGCACCGGGTACTTGGTGATGCGCTGGGTCACCAGGAGGATGCACTCCTGAACACCCAACCTCCTCACAATGGAACAGTTCCCAATTTTCTAGAAAACAAGACAAACTTGTCACATCCACTGTGCATGGTGCTCTTCTAACTCCCTCCCCACTCACATGCTTTCTGCCCCAAAACACTTCTGCATATTAGACACAGCGCCATGAAATGAGCTGCACTTTTCTGCTAAAGCAAAACTCCTGACAGGATTCCAAAAATTGCTTTTATTACTGGAAAATAGCTTAGGTATTGTCTTCAAATGCTGTTAACTAAATGTGGAGTCAATCAGGGAAACTTCCAAATCTGAACTGACTGCTAATTGATCACCCCCTATAACAAGGTCAGACCTTACATACATAGAAAAGTTCTTTGGTTTTAAAACCAGACCCAACCACCTACCAGTCAAATTAGATCAATAATGAAGAAATCTAGTGTTTATTTTACCACTATGTGCTCACCAATAGCCTGACCTACAGAAACACATTCCTGTTTAGAAAGGGAGGACTGTAAAGCACCAGCTAATCTGACTGCAGGTACAGCACACACCTGGCAGCAGAAGAACACAGTACCAAGATCTTTCTCTACAAGGACTGAAATTACATCTTTTAATACTCTGGTCACTTATTTAGTTCCTTGGAAGTGAAGGACTCTCACTTTAAAGGCACCTGGCTAAGATGAGCTATAAGTACAGAGCTACTCTGGAAAGTTCACACAGTATCACTTACTGGTGACTGGAAAATGAGAATATTTAGGCCTCTGCAAAGCCATCTGAGATTCAGGTTACAGCTTCCACTTGGGCTGTGTCTCTTCAGCCCTTCCTGTTAACTGCACATTAGAGTGTGCAGCAAACCACCTTGGAGCCAAGCTTCTGGGTTTGGAAATATGATGGTGTGAGCAAAACCCAAGAGTCCCTGCTTCTTCTACAGCAGCTCATCAACAGTATTTATCATTGATTTAATTTATTAACAAGCCAATCTACCCTGATGGCCCTCACAGCAGGACAGAGCCCTGAATAGAAAAAATACTCTATTCCCCAGTCCTAGGTGCTCTCAAGAGCCTGCCTCAAATGTAACACTTGCTAATTGTGGTTTTGTCTCCAAATAACTTAAAAGATCTAAAAGGCAAAAGCTCACAATCCACCAAATAATGAGAATATGCCTCTAGCCCTGCCCATTCACATTTGAGGGATCTTCAAGTACAAAACAAAACTCAAAGCATTGAAATATATTTTGCACAGTCAAAACAGGAGGTTTCTGGTTACTGTTTACCTTTATTAAGTTTTGGAACTTCTTATTGCTTTGGAGCAGGTCTTTGTAATGGCTAACAGCTTCATTGTGTCCACAACAGAACACACCATATTTTTCTTTCATTCTCTCCCCATTTTCACCTGAAAACTAATTGGAAACAGAAGAATAAAAGGCATGAATCATTCAGAGTAAGCCTACTTCCACCATAAACCCTAGGTTTAACATGGTTTCTGAGACATTTCTCCCGTGTTTCAATTTCTTCTGTACCAGAAATGAGAAATTTATGCAGAGTGACATGTGAGGGCTTGGAATACCACAAATATTAAATGATGGCTGTAATTTTTAAAAAGGATTTCTGGACCTCTGTACTCAAAAAGTCTGTGAACTGTAAAAGCTGAAGGGCCAAAAAAAATGGTCATGATGTATGATAGAAATTGTTGCATCCACTCCATGCCAGAATGGTGCTAAAGCTGTCATGAGTTTGAAATATCCTGACTGTATTTTTAAAAGATCAGAATGAAGAAGTTTGGCTTTATCTGAAGGAGAGCCAAGTTTGGAATGGACACTGGAAATATGTTACTTTACTCTTGGAATAAATGAAAAGTAGAATCAAACAAGTCACAAATCCCACAACATATACATGTGCATACCTAAAGAACATCTAATAACCATTTCATGTTATTGGTAACTAGATACATTCCTGGGAGTCATGCTCCCACATTACCTGGGAAGAGAACCATAAACCCAGGATGAAATCAATCTCTGCACCACATAACTTTACCCTCACAGGTAGCTTTTTAGAAGCTTTACAGTGTCAGCATCATTGGTAGGATTTAATTCCCACCTGTTTTACCAAGAGGTCTCCAATGTTCTGGATGATATAATTCCGGTCACTGCCTTCTTCCAAGGATTCCTTCCTTCTCTCCTTCAGCTGGAGCAGGAATTGCCCATGCATCTCCAGCAGCTCATCCACACAGGGAAAGAGCTTGTTGATGACTGCATTTGAGAACTGCAGCTCCTCTCTCATGGCTTTGGAGTACACCTTCAGCATTATTTTCAGTGTCCTAACATGGTGCATTTCAGTCTGCATTAGTTCTATGAGAGGGGAAATACAGAAATAAAGTCAAAAGTCATTTATATGCTGTGGAGTGAGCAGTGAGACATAAGAGCAGGCTCTGAAAGCCATGATTATCTTCTTCACTGCAGTCTTTGCATCACTCATGTGAAGCTCTTAAATTTGCCTTGTTAATGTCTGTCCCAACCCAGGAGTGACTGACCCTACTCATTTAAGGACATCTCCCAGTGGCAGTTGAACTGTTCCTAATTGTACAGCTGGGCTTTGCTGCTTACAGAGCCTTACTGAAACCCATGGGATGTTTAAAGGCATTCACACAAGGAATTACACACATTAATGCAGGTAGCAGACTCGAAAACCTTCACTCAGTTTTAGTTTTCAAGCACAAGTCAAAATGGGAATCAACAAAAATGTTTTCTGCTTTGTTTCACAACAGTGGCACCATGAAATAGAAAAAGTTTTAAGAATAGCAAATACTCTTACCATAAATGACATCTTGCCTTTTTATAATGTCTTTCCTTTGCCTCTTTGCATAAGGCTGTTCCACTGCAACACTCCAAGACTCTGCCTCAAACTCATGAGCATCTGTTTCTATTTCACTCCGGAGGGACACAGAATATGCATCTAAACCAAAAGCACATTCAATTTCACTTATTATTAAATTGTTTCTCACCATATCCCTCTTTACCACCAGAAAAAACAACAAGAGCAAAACCACCTCGATGCTGCTTTCAAACCCGTGGGAGAAGTTGCATAACAATCCTGAAAAGCACAGAAATTCCATACCTTCCAGAAAAATGGAGTCTGCTGTTGAAGGTGCAAGCGAGACAACGTCATCTGAAGTCTGCTTAAATTTTATAAAGCCTGAATCCCCTTCATCCATGTCTCCTGAAATTAGCCTAAATGGCCAAAGAAATTAGACCAGAACAATTAAAATTTTTAAAAAAATCCGACTCCTTTAACAAGCATCTTTTCTAAACTATAGTGCAATTACCTTACAATAAATAAATAAGATATCACTGTGCTCTTTAAGCAGTTAAATCAATTTAGCAACTACAGCACTGAAATCCTGCAGTTTAATTAGAGCAGCATGAGCAAAGCTCGTAACTTCTGGTATGACAGTTTACAAGGACATCACCTGGTGACAAGCCACAGCCAGTTCAGAGTACAAAGGGCACTTTCTCTAGGAAGGGAGGATAACTGGGGCACATCAAAAGTAAATAGCTACTTAAAACAGCAGATAGCCTTGAGTTTGCCTACTATTTTAATGAAGGTATTCAGCAATTTAAAACACTGCTGCCTCCTACACCAGTCAGCACCAGCCCAACCTAGAATAGCTGAACTCAGACGAGAATTTCACAACAGTTCTCAAGACAAATGCATCCATGAAAACCATAATCTAGACAGAAACACTCAAATACTGTCACTTTTGTGACACAGGACAGAGGGACTAAAGACACAAAAAAAGGGGGGAAAAAAATAGCATTGTTCAGGTAAACAACTTCCAGAATTAAAAACTCAATAAAACCCTTGATCTTGAAAACGAGACGTAAATTCTCATTTTTTCTTTCCACACTGGGGAGGTGGGGGGCAGCTGAAGCCAGTGGATTAGAAGAGAAGCATTTTACTCACCCAAATTTATTAACAGCTCCAGCAGCGTTGAGTGAAGGCTGGGAAGGTCCTCTTTGGGTGATAGTCATCCCGAGGTTGCGGGACAGTGCTGGGGTGCCATCCGCTCCCAGGAGGAGGCTCCGGGGCTGCTCCTTCAGAGAAGTGGCTAAAGAGGCAAAAATGGAATTGGTACTCAGAAAATGAGGCGTGCACTGCAGCTCGCCTGCTCTCAGCCCTCGCTCGGAATGCGGACGGAGAACTGACAGGATCTTGGATGTCAGGAGCTCGTTGTCCAAAAAAACATTCTCATTCCATTTTCTTGAAAAGGAACCACAAAAAGACAGCTCGGGGTGAGCTGGAATCGCATTGCTTCTGCCGCTGCTTTTTGAATTTGTATTCCCCATGCTCAGCACTGGCTGCCCTCAGACCTGGCACAGTAAAGTGGCCCCAGAGATGCTCTGTTTTTATACTACCTGTGATCCTTCTAGAAATGTAAAGCTGCCACTTAACTTACTGTATTGGCTAAATCAGCAGGTCTGAAGTGCAGGAAATTGGTCCCTACTGTGCCCATTTAGTGTGGAAATTGCAAAGTATCTTCTCCTTTAGTAAAACACCAGAACCTACACACAATTATTCACACCCCACCGTATAAGGGCACAGAACATTTCATGGCAAACAAGAAAAATCAGAGATCACAGAAAAAAACCCACAAGTTCTTTGCAATGCTTATTGCTCACAGCGATTTATATCTGCATGCACACACACTGCACATAATAGATACCAGAGCTAAATTTAATTTTAATACTACAGCTTTTTAATGCTTTTTAAATCTAGACAGACTGTGAACTGGAAAGATATTTGAAACTTTAATCACTATTACACAATACGTGGAAGCCTGTAATAGACTTATAAAAAATGGATACAATTATTTAGTACTAATGTCTGTAATAAATGATAAGGAACGGGAGACAAAATACATCCTTTTAAAAAAGGAACTTCAGGGAAGTCAAAGATGAAGACTCAGCCAGACAATCTTTAGCATTGATCTCTGACAAGGTCTGTAGCTGCCCTTTTTCAAAGAGCTTTTAAGGACATGGGAGTGGGATCTCATGGATCCCTGAACCCAGGGCTCTGTCACTGCAGGGAGAGACCAGCTCCTCTCCCAGTCCCATGTCCAGGAGGCTGCTCAAGGGGGTCTCCAGCTCCCAGATAAGGCTTATGCCTCACTTTTCTAGTAAAAACACTGGTGTCCACCCAGCCCTAAAAGTTCCCCTTTTTCAGCCTGCCTTCCTTAGTGTACCTTGACTAATAATTCTCTCTCCCACTTCTGCCTTGCTCAGTGAAGCACAGTTAAATCAAGGTATTTGTGGTTCCTGTCATGAAACAGGTTTTTCCACATTTTTTCATATCCCGTGCTCTATACCTGCTTGTCTCTCATTTCATCTTCATTGACAGAAGAATTGTTTTGGGGCTGCAGGGGAGGTTTCATCAAGGACATTTAATAGAAATTATATCACCACATCTTTTCCTGCTGGAAATACCTTTCTCAAAACCTGTTTGGGTTTGAAACCTCCTGGCTACACACACACTGTCAGTCTACAACAAACTGGGTAAACTGAGTCCTTTCCATCCCCTCCAAGCCCCAAAAGGAGATAAATATCTGAAAGATTTGCCCAGTCAGATTTCTTAAACAAAGGCTTAATAACCAATGTCCCCGTGTTTCCATTTGGGAAAGTATTGCAATTACTGGCCATCAAGTTCTCTTTTTGTGCTCCACAAGCCAGGAACATAAAGTTCTGTTACACAAGGATAGGCCAGACCTAAAAATCTCCAGAGGCAAAACAAGGGGAGAGGGATGGGGACATACAACATAGTTTATACCTCCCTTAAAATGAATTTTTCTTTTACATTGAGACAATATCTTTGAGGGTTTTTTGCTGGGCACTGCAGTCTGCAGGGTTATGCTGTGGCTAACAACATACAATGCCCAGGCTATTAGCTGTCCCTTTAATTTCCAGCTCCTGCTTTTGACTAAGGAAAATGAGTACTGTGTGCCTAGCAGAGCCTGCATGGCCCACAAGCCATTTTCTGAGTTCAATTAGCACTGTCTGCACACTGCTGTGCCCCACATCGATCGCTGCTCCCCTCACACACACCAGGTACCACAGAGCTCCTCACCAACCAGCCCTACTGACTACTGCTCCCATCTGCATCAGCCCCTGCTTCCTATTTTAGTCTCTGCACTTTCTCCTAAATGCACAGACCCATTCTGGGTAACACAAACAGCCACTTAGCTCCTTATAACAATTATCCCCTGTGCTGCCTCTTGGGAAGGATCATTTCATGAAGAGGACACCCTGCAATGCAACTGGTAGCTGAAAGCACCTGAAACACCCAGAGTGATGCTCAGACACCCAAGTCAGCTGTGTTTGACACTCACCTGTTCTGTTAATGCACACCTTGTAAAATTAAAATGCCATTTAACACACCTGTGACTGGGATGGTCTTTTCCAGGAGCAAAAAGATATTTCAAAGCCTATGCTGCAATACAGATGTTCTTTATTCTTGCTTTTTTCCCCTCCCAGATCCTTTTTTCTTCACTTTGTTTCAACAAAGATTTATGTTCAGACCATTAGTGCTAGCTTGTCTTAGAGATTTCTAGCAACCACTAGCTGCAGGCAAGTTTTAAATAGACAATTATGAAAATCTGATGTAAAACAAAGTTCACAGTTCTAGTCTTTTCAGAGGCCAGAGAATAGACAATCAATGAAAAACGAGCTTATTGATCCCTTTTCACCATGATATTTTGAGGTTACACAGCAAGAAGGTATAAAGAAAAATAAAAAGATAAAAAGATAAAAACACACAGGAGATTGCTAGGAGCCTCTAAGCCATTCCCAATAGAAAAAAAAATGAAACCATCTTATTAAAAGAGACCTTCTCTATACTTCAATAACACACCGTGTATAGCCTTTAAAACATATTAAAGAAAAAAAAATGCAATCGAACAGATAAGCCTTGAGCACAGAAATCATTCTTTAGTACAAACCTGGGGAAATGCACTGGGGCGAACTTTGTGGAGATCCAGAAGGTCTGTGCTGCAAATCCTTCTGCTACAGGAAAAAATACAATATTCTTACACATCCAGACCAAACTTTCAGTTCAAAATGAATCAGATTTTTCCTATTCTATAGTATTAACTGTAAGTGAAGATGTTCACTGAGAATATAAAAGATTTAACACAATAACAGCTTTGATTCTTTCATGTGCCAGACAAATGACATATAGACATTAACACTTTGTATTAAATTCAACAAAGTATAAATCAGGCTGAAATAGAACCAAAATTGACACTACAGCTGAATTAAAGCTATTGATAATTAATTTATGAGATGAAAGCAACCCCTTCATGTTCACAGTCTCCACTGACACTCTGCTGTTGTTTAGCTCCTAGCAATATTGACAAAACTAATCCAGCCACTTTCAACCAAAATTCAGACTGTCCATTTCAAATAGCATCTTTGGTAATCTCTGCTAAACTTCATCCTTCTTGCAACACTAGGGTATTAAAAAATATTGAGATACAAGTTATCAAAGATGCAAAGAAATTAAATTAATAATACAGGCTGTAACAAATGGCTTTTGGGGAACCTTTGGGGTTCCCATTTCTGACTGAATTCTTCACCCCATTTTGTGCCCCCAATCCCTCTCTGCTCTCTTCAGGAGTGGTTTGTCATGTGGTGGTAAAGAGTAGAAATGAAAGCATCAGAGCAAGTGAATTATTTGGTTTAAAAGGAAAATTCCCAATGCCCTGAGATGGGTAAAATTACATATCAAATCCCCCACAAGAACATTTCTGCCCTCAGAAGAGTTCCATTCTATATCACCAATGCCTGAACACGCTTCCTCTAACCTCTAATTGCTCAGGTCTGAGCTGCTCTGCTCTTTCTTTTCCCCATCACAGTAGTCCCTAATCTGCTATCAGTCTCTGAAACCATCAGCACTTGCAGGTTAAAACAAACTAAAACTCCCTCAAGTATTATTAGTTATAAGGAGGAGGAAATGATTTTCAAAACCAATACCAGAACAAAACCCCCAACAGATAGACAGCTGTGTGAAACAACCTGTGACCTTACATGCAATCACAGGCACCAGGGTGACAGAGATAAAAAATAAACATAAGCATAGCAAGACCAAGTTCATCACAGGTCCCAAATGAAATCACTTATTCTGCATTTTCCAGTTTAGCAATAATATGCAACTGTTACAGCCAAATTCCCCTCCACCCCTCATGCTCTTCCATCAGCTTTGAGATGGTACAACATTCAAAGGTACCACATAATTCAATTATATTCCCCAAAAAAGTGATAGGTTTGAGGACTAGTGCTAGTCACAGTTCTAGGACACAGGCTAAGTAATTCCCAGTATAGCAGGAAAATGTTTCACTTTATTTTCCCTCCATACATTATCATTAATTACTGCAATAACAAGTTAATAACCACTCGATGCCTTGAAGATGTAGGGCAAGATTCTGTGCTGATGTAAACTAAACCACTTGCATAAATTAAACTTATTATGTCAAGCCTTGTTATTATAAAAGAAGAACAAATGTTAAAGCCCACCTTGAGTCTGATGCTGCTGCATTCAGTCAGCAAACTCTTGCAGTTCTTGTGGACATTCACTGCACAATCTGAAATGCACACACACAAAAAAAGTCTTAATTATTCTTCTTTCCTGTCTAGGGAAAGGAATAATGGCACACAAAGGATCTTAATTTTGAAAGAGGTGCATAGTAAGCTCAGATGTTGTGGCAAGCATCCTGGCTGTGCAGGTTCTGGTCTTGATTCTACACCAAACCCTTGAGTGTTTTCAGTCAGACTGCACCACTGAGTGCAATTCACACATGCAAGAGCCAAGAGCCACTCTGGAATGCACGAGCAGATTTCTGCCCAACCTCCCTTCAGTGGAGCACAGCTTCCCTCATCTTTGCAAAGGCCATTTCCATGTCTCTCCATCCAAATCTGACACCAATCAAGAGGGCAGCTCCACAGGAATAGCTGCCTTTCTGCATGGGCTATTGCTGGGAGCTGCAGTAACTACAGTAAATTAAAGATCAAAACACTCTCCAGAATCATCAGAGCATTATCAGCACCACAGCATTACCACCCTTCCAGCTGCACAAGGAATTATTCCGAGATATAGGAACCAAAGGAGCCCTCTCACCCAAAAGCCATAAAACAATTAACAGTATAATAAAATCCAATCTCTTTTATTCCCCTCCTGATAACTATTTATTGAGAAAACAATTGAGGGGAACTGATAGTAGCAAAATTTTTCTGCAAGCCTTCTGCCCATCTATAAAATAAGATCTTTCATCAAAAGCAAAGCAAGAGACCAACAACTCAGTAAAGGACACCAGGATTTATTTGCCTTTTGCCAGACATGCCTGTTAAAAGAGAAATAGAACAAAACTGGAAAGAACAACACTATATCTGCCAGAGAAAAGCCAGTTTATGTTTAAAGCAGAGAGGAAAAACTATTTAAGGTCTCTTCAGAACCACCCCCACCTGGCGCCAGGACTGGGGATCTGCTTCAAGGCTCCTGGATAACCTAAAGATGCTCACTTGTGTTTTCCATATTTTCAGCAAAAAACAGAGAACAGGACCAAAATACTTACTTGGCTTTAAACACAAATAAATTAATAAAGATATTTCAAAACAAGACTGAAAGACTGAGTGCACAGACCTGCAAGATGCTCACATGTTATACAACTTCCCCAAGTGTGGGAAATGAAGTGCAGAGTTCTGCTCCCAAGTGCCTGCCACACACACACACACACACAAAAAAAAACCTCCACAAAAACTATCACCTCCCACAACTTCTCTTATTTGGGATATTCTTACCACTACCCCACGCCACAAAGGCACCACATCTAATTTCAAATGTATATGCCTCTGCAAATGCACGAGAAAAATGTAACAAAATTATCACTTATTAAAATTGTGTAGAGAATAAAAAATATATTCATTATTTCAGCAATGAGAAGGCCTCCACCTACCACGAGGGAATGAAGAGCTTATTAAAAGACATGCCTCAACAACAAACAAATAGTTGACAATGGAAATCCATTTTCTCCTGAGACAAAGAAACAAACTGTAGGACAAAAATCACCACACAAAAGGAAATAGAGAAAATTCTCCATGACATCAGGCTGGGTTGGCTTCAAGTCCTGCTCACAGATGGGTTCCCTTCAGGGCAGAACAGGCAGCCCAATGGATAGCCCATGTTCCTACAGCCACTGCCTTCCCACACAGTCCTGAAATCCATGGAACTCATCTAGAATTCTGTGATATAGTCAGCTAGCAACATCAAATTTCAATTAGATATCCATATTCCCTGACATTTACCCATTTTCAGTGATTACAGTCAGTAATTCTTTCCCTATCGATGATTAGTAGGACCAATTCTACTTGAAAAGCTTGGGTTCCTTGTTAAGGTAACTGTAAAAGGGATTTCACTTAAAAAGATATTTCAATTTTAAAATCATGCCCTTGCTCTGTTAAAGATAACAGCTTGTGGCACTCTCAGTAGGCATTTTTCACTTAATCAGCTGACAGATCTAATAGTGCTGTGTATGACTTCCCTCCACTGCTGAAAGGTTCTTTACACAACACAGAGAACATACTAGAAAACAGGAAAATGCTACAGGAAAGCTGAAGGAAACTGAAGCTGAATCCAAGGACCTGATTCTCCAGGAGACTATTTGAAATGTATTTACTTAATGATTTCAAAGTGGCATTATTTTTGCCCATATAAGAGAAATCTGAAACCTGCCAGAAGGCTGTTTTATAAGCATAATTCATTTTATAAAACATGCTCCAGCTTTCTCTATTCAACACTTTTGCAGTGCTGAAGGAAGGCCAGTTTAATTCAGGAGGAGAAGGAGCTTTTGAATACTAGTGACTGTGGTTTCCTTTTTATACTTTTTATGCATTTATGCAGATTTCTGCATTTATTCTTATTAAGCTTCTCTAAAAATGGTATCAGAGAACTGCAGGGGTTGAAAAAACAGCAAAGAGAAGAATGAGGGACATGAGGGACAGGACCCTGAACACATGAAGGCTGATATTTAAGAGCAGAGACACACATGCAGGGCTGTTTGCAGGTGTAAAGAAATAACAGATCTTTAACAGGTGTATAGAAATACCAGATTTCTATCTCTTCCAGTCATCCAGAGTAAAGCATCAGTAAACTCAAAACGTCAAAAAATCTATTTTGCATTTACCATCGGTAGAATTTGGTCTTATTCAGATCAAGAATTTGGCAGGGAAAAAAAAATTAAAAAAAGGACAGTTCCATCAGCAAGCTCTTCCCAAACTGGAGAGGCAGAGAAGATATTCCTGAGAAAGGCAGAGATACAAACTCAGAGCACTGCAGCCAGGCTCTTCCTTGTCTCCTCCTCTCTCAACCACTCACTGAACAGCAAGAAGATTAATTTGGCAGGCTAAAAACAGACCCTCCAAAGGATGTCATCTTGAGGCAGACTATGCAGAAGGGCTGCAGCTCTGGCCAGTGCTGACAATGTCAAAGTGCCAACACACTGAGAAGGTCCCAGGATTTGTGTCACCTTGACTGGATGGGGACAGGAGCACCACAACTACAGCTGAGGGTACCAGAGGAACTGAGCCACACAGTGTGGAAATGGAGCAAACCCACCAGGGCTGCTCCTGGGCTTTAATCAACAGGTTTGGAATTAAGGCTGAGAATCTTGGGAGCATCACATTATCTCAGATCAGGGACTGTCACTCACTTGAAGCATTTTGCAGGGGTCTGTGCCAAAGATGAGCTAATGAGTGACTAAAGCAAGGACCTCAACCAACAAAGAAATATTTAAAAGGCTCATATATATCAGAAAAGATCCTATTCATGACTGAGGGTAATGAATTTACTATCTGGTATAACACAAAACCTTCCTTCATTAATGAGATGTTTTCCCAATGGCTCCCAGAAAGTAATTTATAACCTAGGAGCATTTTACTGGACAGCACATTACAACACCCCAAAGCATCACCCTGTTCACAGTATGAGAGGGCAACAAACCTGGCTGGAAAGGGGCAGGCAAAGACATTTTTCCCCCAGCTGGAATACCTTCCAGGGGATCAGACATTGCCAATGTCCTATAAATGTCTTCCAGAATTGGATTTCAGGACAAATCTATGACTCACCAGACATTATGAGCACTATGACCCTGACCTTTGGTCTGGAACGGTACTGCCAAATAAAATAACTCTTAAAAAACCATTTGCAAACAACAATTCACAGACAAAAATGCTGTGATTGATATAAAATTCAACTATTGACTTTCTTTATCTCAAAGATTTTTTATTTATTTTTTTAAATGGCAGATTAAATTTTAAAAAAACACTTTAAAGCAGATAAGTTCAAACAGGGACAGATTTTAACAGTGGCTCTAATGATACAAGGCATTCAAGGATATATTCACCACCTATGAAATCCAACCAGCTGAAGAGAGCCAAGGACAAAATAGCTTCCTTGTGAAATTAGTAATTTTAATTTTTTTTTCTGTTTTCAACTGTCCAATGCTTCAGGGATCAAAGAGAAAATCTTCCCTCCTTCCTTACCCTTACAGCACACAGGGAACTCCTCCCTCTTGAACCGACAAAGGAAACAACCCTCATATGAATGATTAACAGAACATAAACTCTGCATTTATACACAGAGATGCACAACACAACAGCCAAGAAACATTTCAAACCACCACAGCATTCCAGAAAAAAGCAGAATGACTGTGATAAAACTTCTCAGGAAAGAGGAGGAGTTTCAGTGGAACACGAGGAAGTTTCTGTATTGGGTAAATCCAGGTCAGGTATCTTGAGGAACTCGGAGCAGGTTTAACTTTGTCCTAGTGGCTCCAGTGGTCTTGTGTTTGCTTGTTTTCTCACTTGTCTGATTACTCAGAGGCAGAAACTAAAACTGGAAGGGTGCAGGGAGAGGAGATACTTCACATTCTGAAACAGAGACAGTCCACGCCAGAGAGCAACAGCACCAAATTATCAAGTTTCAGCTTCTCTGTTAGAGCATTCCTCTTTGTCTCCAGAACAACCTATAATTACTTGCTCACTATATCTGGTTTTATTGTCAAAATATTAGTTGGATAAAGCAGAGAGGGGTTGTGTGATTCCCAATAGTGCAAATTCCAATGGCCACAGGGTTGTCTTTAGGCACAGAAATACATTAAGAACAGCTCTGTTTTTTGAACAATGCCAAGTAAAATCTGCATGTTATCCTGAAAGAAATCAGCGTCCCAATTCAATTCTCTCACGTTGAACCCTTCCCCCAGTCTACGCTACAGAACTGAAGCAGCAACTATGACAATCATAAAAGGTATTTAAAATATTTCATAGGTAAACAGTAGGTGGAACTACAACACACAATGTCCGATGGCTCCTGTTTGAGAGCCATGTTTCATGGCTCATGGGTTTCTTTTATTTCACCGTGCCAAAAAGAAACTATTACTTTCATAACTTTAAACAAGAAGGACCAAATAAAAAGCCTCCCATAAAACTCTCTTAACAGGGGAGTGAAAAAGAACTAAGAAGCAGCCCTTTTTCCCCTTGGTGACACACCAAATCTTCAAATAATCAGAATATTATTCTTATTTATTAGAGCAGCAAAACTAAATATAGTACTAGAAACGTTCAGAAAGCTGTTTGTTCGAATCACTGCCTGTTTCCCTGCTCCTCCTCCAAAATCCATCACCACTCCTAGCTCCTGCTGGCGTTTCCTTTCAGCACACACAAGCTAAGCTGATACCATCTCCCGCTCCTCTCCCCAAGGAGCCAGAGCCGTGGAATATTTAAAATGGGTCAGTCTTCGCAACTGTGGACAGAAGTTTTCACCACTTTTCCCCTAAGGAATTTAAGGTCTCTTCACGCACATCCCCAGACTTTCCTCGCTGCTGCAGCACCAGTACACACAATGTGGAATGACCGAAGTGCGTGGTTTAATGAACACAAGGATGCTCAGAGTCAAGCTGCGGCATAAAGAGAGCCGCTTCCACACAGGCTGCTGCCGCTCGCGTCCCTATCGCACACAGCAACATTTTTCACTCCTTGCGCAGCCCATTAAAGAGCTTTCTATTGTAAACACTGCATCTTTCAAGCTGCGTCCCATCCTGCAGCTGAAGCCCTGAGCTGCAAAGGTCGGGATGGCTGCAAACCTGCGGCATTGAGGCAAAGTGAAAATCAACCCGCTGCCCCGGCCAAACGCCGGGACCCCTCAGAACCCTCTGAGCCCCCGCCGCCCGCACAGGGACCGGGGCAGGGCGGTCCCCGCGCCGCGGCCCCGGGGAGGGGGTGCCGGTGCCCGGGGGCTCGCTAGGGCCGGGGGGAGCGGAGCCAGGGCCCGGCGGGCGCGCTGACAGCCCGGTCTCTTACCGGACTCCCCGGGGAGCCGCCGGTTCCCTCTCGGTCCCGGGAGCCGCCGCCACAGCAACAGGAAACGCCCCCGTGTCCCGGAAGGAAAAATGGGGAGCGGGGGTGCGCCTGCGCGCCGCGGCACGGCCGGGCAGGGTCCCGGCCCCTCGGGGACAGCGCAGGGACAGCCGGCGGCCTGAGGGAGGGCACGCGGACACCCTTAACCCGTGTTTTCCTCTCAGGGAAGGCACACGTACACCCTTAACCCGTGTTTTCCTCTCAGGGAAGGCACACGTACACCCTTAACCCGTGTTTTCCTCTCAGGGAAGGCACATGGACATCCTTAACCCGTGTTTTCCTCTCAGGGAAGGCACACGGACATCCTTAGTTCGTGTTTTTCCTTCAGGGAAGGCACACGTACATCCTTAACCCGTGTTTTTCTCTCAGGGAAGGCACACGGACACCAATAGTCCGCGCTTTCTCCTCAGGGAAGGCACACGGACACACTTAACCCGTGTTTTTATCTCAGGGAAGGCACACATACACACTTAACCCGTGTTTTTATCGCAGGGAAGGCACACGGACATCCTTAGGCCGTGTTTTCCCCTCAGGGAAGGCACACGGACACCAGTAGTCCGCGCTTTCTCCTCAGGGAAGGCACACGGACACACTTAACCCGTGTTTTTATCTCAGGGAAGGCACACGGACATCCTTAACGCGTGTTTTTATTTCAGGGAAGGCACACGGACATCCTTAAGCCGTGTTTTCCCCTCAGGGAAGGCACATGGAAACACCTAATCCGTGTTTACCTCTCAGGGAGAGCACACGGACACCAGTAGCCCGCGCTTTCTCTTCAGGGAGGGCACACGGACACCCTTAACCCATGTTTTCCCTTCAGGGAAGGCACACGGTCACTCTGTCACGGTCACCGTGTTTTTCCCTCAGAGAGGGCACACAAACATCTTTAGCCCGTGTTTTTTCCTCAGAGAGCACACAGACACCCTTTACACATGTTTTTCCTTCAGAGAGGCCACATGGATATCCTCAACCCATGTTTTCCCTCAGAGAGGCCACATGGATATCCTCAGCCTGTGTTTTCCTCTCAGGGAAGGCACACGGTCACCCTTAACCCGTGTTTTCCCTCAGAGAGGGCACACGGACATCTTTAGCCCATGTTTTCCCCTCAGGGAAGACACACGAACATCCTCAACCCGTGTTTTCCTCTCAGGGAAAGCACACGGACACCCTTAACCCGTGTTTTCCCTCAGGGAGGGCACACGGACATTTTTAGCCCACGTTTCTCCCTCAGAGGGGGCACACGGACATCTTTAGCCCGTGTTTTCCTTCAGGGAAGGCACACGGACATCATTAACCCGTGTTTTCCCCCAGGGAAGACACACGGACATCCTTAACTCATGTTTTCCCTTCAGGGATGCCATCGGCACCTGCAGCCCGTGCCCGCTCCCCATGGAGAGCACACGGCCATCCTCATCCTGCTCCTTCCCTTGGGAAGAGCACACTCAGCCCTGACGGTTTCCCCTCAGGGAGGGCACAAGCACCTATAGCCAGACTTTCCCCTCAAAGCGGACACACGGCCACATTCTCCTTCAGGAAGGGTACAACTACCCATAGTCTCTCCCTTCTTTGAGGGAGGGCGTTCTCAGGGTGGAGCAGCGCCCTCCATATCATCCTTTGACACCCTCGTTCCCCTCATGGAGGAGACAGCCACTCCAGCTGCTTCTGCCCCTCAGGGAGGGCAGAGCCTTTCATAGCTCTTGGTTTCCCCTCAGAGAATCTCCCCTGATCTGCCCTTTTCCCTCAGGGAGGGCACACAGTCCTTCCAGCCCTCACAACCCCCACTTTCCTTCATGGCCACCCATAGCCTGCTCCTTTGTCCTGCAGGGAGGGCACAGGGCCCCCAACACACATCTCCCTCACAGAGGGAGCATCCTCAGCCTGTGCTTCATCCTCATGGAGGGCACACCACCATCCATTGCCTGCTGCTTCCTCCTGCACGGAGGGCATGGTAAACCATAGCCTGCACTTTCCCTCAGGAAGGGCACAGGGCCCCCAGCCTGCGTGTCCCCCTCAGGGACACCATGAGCATCCTCAGCCTGCACTTTCCCCTCAGGGAGGATACTCAGCTGCCCAGAACCCATGACTTCTCTAAGGGAAGACAGCCCATGTTTTTCCCCTCAGGGAGGGCACATGGCCACCATTAGGCCACACCTTCCCCTCAGGGCAGGCTCACAGTTCCTCCTAGTCTAAAGAGGCCTCTAACAGATGGGATGTGACACCCCAGTGACATCTTCAGCATGGCACTTCATGTGTGTTTGCACATCGCCTGCGACTTGAAATACATAATTTGTTATTAAAAGCCCAGTGGGACTTGCCAACCCAACGTGCTGGAGTGTTTATGAACACCCTGCCAAGGCAAGGCTGCAGTGCCCGGAGGGTTGGCAGGTGCTGCCTTCCCTATCTGCTGCTCAACAGCGAGTGCCTGCCCAGGCCTCTGTCAGTGACCCCTGCACAGACAAACGACAGCAAAGGGAAATTATCTTCCCTAGCACGAGACCCATGCACTGACTCACAGAACCAAACTGCTTGCTGGAAAAAACACCTTTTCCCTGATACCAAAGCAATTTGATGTACTAGCAGGAGGCTGCTGGAGTACTTAGTGCAGACATGAAAACTTTTAAGAGCTCACCACCCACCTTCCCCTCCTGATTTCACTCTGAGGATTTAGAATACTGATCGAAAGTTTGTCATATTTTAAATTTTTAAAACACACATATCCTACTTGCCAGTTGAGTTTGAAAACACAACTTATGTGATTACAAAACAAACTTCCCTCTCAAAATCCACCATGCCACTCTTTTTGGGCTGGAGATGTGATGAAATCCTGCCATGGGGCCAATGTGATCTCTGGTTTCCACACTGCCACCTGTTTAATCGATTTATTTTTATCTTCGTCTCATAGTTGCAAGCTTTTCCAAAATGTTCCCTTTTGTGCTGCTTCTCTACACGACTGAGTACACTGAGGTCCCACTTGTTTATTGGGGCCTGTCAGCACTACAGAGAAATGATCATTACATAAAGCAGTTTGGGGGTAAACAGCTGGCTGTCACTTGGTGACTGATTAATCCTTAGAGACTTCAAACTTCGTGCTTTGCTGTAATATAAAAGTAAAGCATTGCAGATTGCCCAACTGCAGCTCATGGAGAGAACGTGCCGTGCCTGTGCGGCCTCAGGGCATCGCCACAAAATCAGTGCAAAATCTGGCACAGCAGCCAGCTCCAAGACTCCATAGCTTAGAGCTAAGGCTTGGATTGCAAAGAGAAGAGTACCAGCTGTCTAATCCTGTGTAATTCTGTAATAGCAAAAGATTTCTTGCTGAATGTCTCGGGTTTATTACTGTCCTTATGCATTTGTCAAGTGTGCAAGATCTCGAGGTTTTATCAGGGAAAGAAAGGAGCAGCATTTGGAGATACTCCAGATCAAGGTAGTACTGTCCAGACGCAAAAAGAAAGTAAAAAGCAGAAAAAGAGAAGCACTGAGAATAGGATGTACTTTGGTTTCCTTTTCTAAGCCCTCTCGAGCTGGCTGAGCCAGCTCTGTGTCAGACACTCAGCTCAGTCAGTGTTTTCTCTGCAACCAGCGCTGCAGCCGCTTTCACATTTGCTTCAGATGCTGCTCCATTGGCTCAGAACCATCTTAACCCACAGCCCGACGCAGCCGCTCTGGTTTTGCCTCTGTTTATTTGGACTTCTGTCAGTAGTAGTTTATTCCAAGTGGGACTCCTAGTCCATTTATCACTGTCATCATGTTACAGCACCTAAACCTCCCTTTCTCCCCCAAAACAGAAGATTTTTTGCAGCTGTGCCTCTCTACAGAAATGCAAAGTTCCAGGTTGCCTGTTGCTTTTCAGATTTCTTAGTACTCCATGTGAACAGAAATTTCAGGATAGCAAATCAAGTAATTCCTCCTTATCATGAGCCAAAATTATCCTTCACCTATTAGCTTATTGGTACTGCACTGGGAATCCAAAAGCAAAACCCTGTACACACAAGTGCTGAGTGAAAGGTGAATTTCACACCAAATTTCAGGTGTAAAGCAAAAGCTCTTCTGGCTTCTCCTTGGCCATGGGTGGAGGATGTTTACCTCACAAACTGCAGAAACCTACGTCCTCTCCCTTTCTTGTTGTGAGAAAGGAAATGGTTTTCCAAACCTCTTTCACAATGCGCCTTAAATAAATCCTGGAGACCAGTTGTTACAGCAACCAGTTAGAGATCAGCCAGTGCACTGAAGCAGTCAGCAAGGGTCAGCCTAGGACAGGTGGACAGTCCAGCACAGCCTGTATTGTTCAGGAAGATTCATTCAACTGAGCACCTTCTCTTAAAGAAGAGGAGCTTGTCTAAAGCCGGATAAACTTTGGTTGTATCTATAGGTTTCCTTGGAAGAGGATGAGCAGTCTGACACCCCTGTTGAGGCTTGGGCTCTGTCTTTCCCATGAAGTAATAGAGATTGACTGTCAGCTAAAGATGTGGAAGACCCACCTCTACCCCAGTGCTCAAGCTCAAGGGAAGCAATCCTCCTTCCATCTGTATTACACAGCATATTCCTGGCTCGCCTCCATGGCACAGCCTGCTTGGAGAGCTCTCCTCCTGTCAGGGCTTCCCTGGGACTCATCTAACTCTTGTTGCATAAACTCTGGAAGCATGTTTATAAGAGAGGATTAATTTAGGCACAGAACCTTCTCCACCCATGATAGCAAAGGCTCAAGAGGAGCTTTCTCATTTCCAGGTGAACAATAAACCCAGAGACTCACAGCTCATAGTTTACGTAACAGCAGAGTTTGGGTGGCCACTGTTGTCGAGATCCCTGTGACTGCAGTCATTCCTCTTTGTTTTTCATCCCTACCAGGCTCCTGACTGCACATCCTGAGCTGCAGAGACTCTCCTGAATCTCTGCACAGCACACACAGCACAGACTTCTCCCCTGGAGACTCTGTGTGATGGGAGGACTCAATGGGAGAGAGAAACAAGTTACCATGTACCAGGCTATCCAGCTGCCCACTTTCTTCACAGCTCACACACGTGTTTCTAGCAGAACAATGTTTTTTTGTTCTGACTTAAATGCAGAATTCCTCCTGCTGTTAGCATTGCTAATAAGAAGAGCTCTCGCTCCTCCAGCTCATCACAGCCATGGAAGTCACCAGACCTTTTGTTTCGACTGGACAGTGAAAAGACCTCAGGCTTGCAATCATTCTTCCATCCCTCTCCCCCTTCAGCTTATCCCTTTCTTTAACCATCATCTTTTCCTGTGTATTCCACGAGCCCGTTTTGCCTTGGACCACGTGGTGGTGCTGCAGTTAAAAATACCACGGAGACAACAACAGCAACAGCAGCACCTGACCAGCGATGGGCGAGAGCTGGCCGGGGGCCAAGGCGAGGGGATGGTCAAATGTGAGTTCACCAGGAGAAAACCAGAGACTCAGCCAAATTCTCCTCACGTGCTGGCAGCAGCCACAGCTCAGGCCGAGCCTGACAGAGCTGCTCACACTCCTGAAAAGTAGCCCTGCTGCTCTGGCTTCCAGGTGGCCCTGGAGCTTGCTGCTCCAGAGCTCTATCAGGGACTAGGCAGGAGACCACACACTGCTCTGAGCTGCAGTAATGGGAGCTGCTGATATCAACTACCAGCTCAGCAGCAGCTCACAAAGGTTTCAGCCCAGCATCATCCAAATATAGGCACTCTCAGGCCATCAGCTGTCACACCACAAGTCCCAGCCCAGCTCTCACCACAGACAGGCCATTAATTTTAATGGACATCTCAGAACCCTGCTTGATTGTTCAGCCTCACTTCAATCCTCTGCAAAGGGAACATTACAAAACAAGCTGTGCTGCTCTGCTGTCTGTGTTAGCCTGGGCAGCCAAGAGCCAAAGGAGATGTGACAGAGTCCCAAACACAAACCAGTGCCTCAGCCACCTTGGAGTTTTTCTCCTAAACGTTCACAAGACAGAACACGTGGGAGGGCTGGGAAACAAGGTGAAAGTTACCATAACCCATGTCCAGTCCCTGTGTATTTATGATGGACAAACCATGCTGAGCCACACTCTCATTCCAGCTCCAGATCACAGATCTCCATAGGGTTGTCCAGAGGAGAATCACTCACACTAAATGCCCTCAGAGTTCCCAAGATCACATGGAGCATGGCTCCATGCTCATGGCTATCAAGGACTGTGTGTATCCTCCCAGGTTAAGGTATTTTTGTAAAGCAGTGTGCAGGACTGCAAACAGAGCCTCTGGCTGGGAGAGTCCTCCTACAGGAATGACAAGGCACAGCTCTGCCTCCTCCCATATTATTTTGGTTCTTTCTAAATATCTGCAAAGCTCTTATTCAGCTCCCTGCTTCCTACCTTTTGCTGTGATGCCTGAAAAATGCTCACTAATAGCCAGCTCTGTGCCCCTTTTCAATTTCCCTCCAGCTGCCCTGAAGGGAAAATGTATTTCTCACCACACATGTCCGAGGGCAATCAGTCCCTTTATGCCCCAGAAAGGTTTTACTGACCTTAAAAGCCTCTGAGAGAGCGAGCATTGCTTGAGGGTACAGGGTGGAGAAAGAGAGCAATCCTTTCATTTCCAGAAAATTTTCTCTGCCCACAGATAATCCCTTGGGAATTAAAACATTCTTCAGTGCCCTGAGTACCTGGCCCAAAGAGGAGGGACAGGGTTTGTCAGCCAAAGCCATGCCACAATGGATGCAGTGGGATCACAGAGGCCCATGCATGCTGGCACTACTTAGAGCTGAAAAGCAACAGTCTCACCCATGCATGTCCTGGAAGGCAGCATTTGACTTTTTGTTAGTTAATAAAGTTTTTGATGCTCTAGAAATTCCTAGAAGTGCCCATGCACAGAGCTGAGCTGAGACATCACTTCAGCTGTGAAAAACAGCCTAAAAGATCCAGCTACACTCAGGCAGATGGGATATTTGTTCAGGCAAAGCAGAACTTGATGATTAAAAAAAATTAGTAAAAGAAAGGTTGATCTAGAACCCTCCTTGGGGGAAAGGGGCAGGAAATGGTCAAGTGGCCAGAGAAAATGAGGATGAATTATTGCCAAGCAGGATTCGGAGATCATTTAGAGTGTTTGGGGAGACATCCAAGCCAGGCCAAGCAGAGTGGTGGGGTAGAGTCAAGCCAGGCAGAGAAGTGAAGCAATCCAGGGAGCTGATTTAGGCAGGAGAACAGCCTGGGCTGGAGGGCAGGCAGGGAGCACAGGCTGGGGCAGAGCCAGGCAGTGACAGCCATACTCACTCAGGCACTGCAGACCACTTTTATTCCCAAGAGGTTTGGCACACAGTGAGCAGCTGGTGCAACTGGAGAAAACTCCTGGCACGAGCTGGTGCCCATTGATATCTTTACACCTCTCTTTTGTCTCCTTTGTCTCTTTCTCCTTCTCTCTCTCCTTGACTTGCTCTTTGTTCTTACCCTGGAAGGAGAGAAGAACACAGCTCAGTCACAACCTTGCACTGCTCAAACATTCCTTTCCCCACTGGGACAAATGAGCAGAGAGCTGCTGGGCAGCAGGTACAGTGGGATGGCTTTTCCCAAATGCCTTCCCAAGGCTTGGGCCAGTCCCTCTAGTCTAAGTCCATTTGTGCTGAAGGACAGGACACACTTGGCTGTCCCACTGCAGGCTCCTCCTGCCACAAAGAGTCACCCAGGCAGTCACCCAGCCAAGGCACTCTTCTTGCTGTGCACAAAAGTGCCAAGGCAGCATAAGAGCATCCAGAACGTGCCCTGCAGCAAGGAGGGCTGGAATTCAGGGATTACTCAGTCCCACACACTAGTACTACTTTAGGGGTCACAGTGTATCTACTGATCAGCACAGAGGCCTCAGCCACCCAACAGCAATCCAGCTAAATGTTCCCTACTGATCCCCTTTTCTACTTGAAGAATTTAACAACTCCTTCCACAAATTCAACATCTCTCTCTCTCACCTTATCCTTCCAGGATCCAGTGACTCGGCTCCGCAGGGAACTCAGGCGTCGCATCACCTTTGTGCCTTTCTCTGCTTTATCACTCTTCCCACTGTCCTCATTTCTGAAAAGAGACCAAAATATCTTAAAAAAGGGGAAATGCACTGAGCAAGCCCAGCTTAGGGAGATAACTGATGAATTTCATTGAAGCATTACTTTAGGACCCCAAGTATGAGCTTTCCATCTCTTGGAGCATCAGCCATGTCATTTATTAATGAGGCACTTGGAAATAAGGAGCTGAACTTCCATGTGTGCAGGTTTTGTTTAGTGCCACACTCCTGGCTGAAGCCCAGCAGATACCAGTGTCCTGCACACAGGATTACTGGGGCAGTAGAGTTTAGGTGGAGGGGACTCAAAATCAGTCTGCTCTCAGAACACAGTGTGTGTGTCATCCACTGTCTCTCTCACTTACTCATTAGACAGGAACTCAAACCAAGTGAGGTTCTGCTGGGAAGAATCGCTGCCTTCTTGCACACAAGCTCTCTGCTTCACCCTGGGCAGGGAAAAGGCATCAGACACAGTAAAGAACACAAGAACAGAATTTCTGGGTCAGCTGAAATTCTCATTTTCTGGATGGGGCAGGAACATTTTTAGTTACCAAGGAGGCACATGAAATGCCCCCTCTCCTTGCAATTCTACCCTGGTTTCACTGGAATAAATCAGTGATTCTGGTACCCTGGGGATTTGCCCCTCAAGGGACCAAGTGTTCTTTGCCAGGTGTGTCTTAGGCAGACCTGTGACCTCCCCACACATCCCTGTCCCAGACACACTTACCCATGGTAATGTTTCAGCTCCTGAAGTACCTTCTGGACAATTAACCTACCAAGGATGGGCCAAGAGAAAAGCAAGGGATTAGAAAATATCCTTGCACAGACACTCTGCATCCCACAAAGCCTCAGGTGCTGGTTTATAATCAACTGCTCAGCTGTGCCCCAGCACAAACAGGATCTCCTTTGCTGTTGCATCCCCAGTAGCTCAGATACACTCAAAAATCTCCCTCATCTCGAACCAGCCAGGACTGACAACACTTACACATGGTCTGGGGACACATGGTCCTTCTCCAGCATCTCCAGAGCAGGGGGTTCAACACCTGGAACACAAAACACTCTCAGCAGGGATCCTGGCTTGCCTTTGCACAGCACCACCTTGCAATCTGTGCAACTGGACCCTGTTAATCTTGCTGGGCTCCCACTCTGTCTTGATTGGTGAAGAAAAAATGCCAGGAGCAATTAGGGAAGGAGATTCTGCTCTACACTTCTGTGAGGGAAGTGAAGGCTACATCACCTTTCTGTGTCACCCCTCCCCTCCCCAGCCTGTATTATATTTGCTGCTGAGGGTCCTGCTTGCAGTATGGCAGGAGCTGGTACCACCCAGAGCCCTTCCCCATGACAGCCAGCCTCCCTTCCACTTCCCAGCCTCTGAAATCACTACACTTTTCTCCAGGGCAATCCTCACAGGTGGGACTTGAGTAGGGAGTGACCAATGCAACAGCCACAGGGAGGTTATGTGACAAGGTGTCACTGGGGATGGGCATGTGTGAGCTGACACTGCTCTGCAAGCCAGGGCCAGACTCAGAACCAGGCTGGCTTTGTATTTCAGGAGCTCCTGAGACCATATCAATGGGAAAGCAGAGACTGTCCACACTTCTGGAGGTTACAGCTCCAGTTTTTTATCTTTTTAATTGCACCTTGAACCCATTTAATGGCATAAAGTCTATACCAACCTTCCACAGCTGGAAGAGAAGTGTTGAAACTGTGAGGTATCTGGGGGGAGGCAATGGTCTCACAGGATGATGGGACAGACTTGGACCTCAGTCTCTTCCCGTTGCTGACACATTTCTGGAGAAGTAAAAAGTCACAGAAATCTTTGGTGCTTTGTGCATCAAGAGAGCCTCCACCATGGCTGATTCCTCACCCTTTCCCTCTTGTTTTGTCAGGGTTATGATGCAGGACACCATTAGGCCCAGCTGTTTGTTGTCTCCAGGAAGGCTGGAGCAAGTGACACTTGTGCCTGAAGCCCTCCTAAGCACTTCTCACTTTTATTGGACATGTAGCACCATGATGCAATTGTCCTTTTAATATTAATTGAGTCTAAAGGTATTCCTCAGAGCAAAGCAGTGTGTAAGGGGCGTGTGGGGGTGTGTGTGTGTGACTCTGCTGTCTTCAACTACCTGACAGAGGATTAGAGAGAACATAGGGCCAGACTCTTCTTAGACCTGCAGTGACAGGACAAGAGGCAACAGGCACAAGGGAAGGGAAATTCCAGCTAAATATATAGGAAAATAGGGCTGTACTACAGGCAGCTCCCAGAGCCTTTATCCCACAAGATGGGGCAGTTTATCTGAAAAAGCCCATCCTTCCTGAGATTCCTGCAGACCTCCTGGTTCCACGCTGGCATTGAAGGAGTCCAGCCTGGGGCTGACACCTGTGTATGCTGCTTTCTGCACCCCCAGCTTGCCCTGCTGCCCCCATGCCCAGCCCTGCACACTCACCACCTCCTGCAAGCTGGGGCTGGCCACAAGGTCTGGGTGCAGTGGCTCTATCTCCACTTTGATCACTGTGCCACGCCGGCTGCTGCTCCAGGCTCCCTGTTCCCCTTTGGGCAGGTGAAGGGACACGTGAGGCTGGAAGCAGGACTGGCTCCTCTTCTCCACATCATCCTGCTCTGGGTCACTGCCCAGCTCTGTGACATCCAGGCTGAACCTAAGCAGGGGACAGAAAAAGGCCTCAGAGCAGACCTGAGCAGACCTGCCCAGCATGGCACAGCCCCTGCAATGTCCCTGCCTGGGTGGTCCTCACAAGCTCATGCAATTGGGACAAGGATGCTCCCCACTGCAGACATGTTAGAAAGAAAATTCAGGAAGTATCAGCCAGGACAGCAAGTCCTGAGCCTGTTAAAAACAGCTGCTCTGGCTGCCACCAGTGAGTCCCCAGCTCCCTGGTCACCCAGGATGTTTAGTGCTGGATGGCTCACACTGATCTCTTAGCAACCCCTGAGATTGTGCAGCCACCCTGGCAGCAGCCTGTCCTGCCTGCCCCAGAGCTGCTGCCCTGTCAGCTGCCATCCAGGAAAGTCCCTCTGGGCCTTTACAAGTGGCAGATGATGTTGTTTATCGCATCACCACTGTGGCATCATGCCATAAATCCTCCTCCCACCAGGGCCCAGATTTGAGGAAGGAAAAAAATTATTTTCTAAGAAATGAGGGGTGGACCAGCTCCCCCAGTGCCTCACAATGTCCTGCACACCGAGCACTGCTGCAGTGACAACAACACAGGAGAAAATGATGGATAAAGCTCAGTGGAAAATCTTAGTGTCTGCATGGGTTGTGTCTGCAGATCACTGTCACTTCATTCCTGCTGCCACAGGCAGGCTTCAGGAAGCGTTTGCTTAGGGAACAGTGGGGTGTATTCCCCTTCCCTGGCCTCCTGCTCACACGTGCTTCATCACCCAGCAAGGGTACAGAACGTGTCCCTGACACCCACAGCCACTCTGTGCCACCGCTACTCATGTGCCTGTTACAGCATAAACTGTCAATGATCCATGGCACATGGGACAACAATAGGTCTGAAAACCAAAGTCTGAGCTTGATAGAGGACTGCCAAGATTTCAGGCTGAGATAATTTTAGGGTACCGTATAAGGAGGAGAGATAAAAATAGTCCTTGCTGGCTTGCACCTAAATCCCAGTCAGCTGGGAGATCAATACATTTGTCAGCAGAGAAAGCATTCCTGGAGGAACCTGGAGCTCAAGGCATTCATGTGGCAGGAGCAGAGGATGGCAGGAATGCCAGGCCTGACTCTGCTCCCAGCAAGAGCTCAGCACCGTGCTACAAACACAACCTCCTCTGCAGCCATGTGGAGGGCAGAGGGCTGGAGGACAGCACAGTGCTTGCAGGCACAGGCCCCGCCAAGCCAACTCACAGACAAGAAGAAAAAGGATTTGACAGAGCTCTTAATCCCTCTTTGATGGGAAAAATTCCCTTTGAGCCAGAAGGTAGAGGTCATCGGGGCAACTGATGCTGTTTAAGATTCCCTCCAGCCAGAAAAGAAAGATCCTCTTCCTGGCCTCAACACCAGGAAAAGAGGATCTTCCTACTTCCAAGGAGACATTAAAGCCTCTTGCTGCTCCAGCACTTCCACATCCCACCCAACACGAGCAGTGGGTGTCTAGCTGCTCGGGCAGATGCTGACAGGCGAAGGAGACCACCCAGCAGCATCTGGAGCTGCAGGCAGTGTGATGTTCAGCCTCACACCTCCACTGCCTTGTGTAGATCAAATATCACTCACAGTGCTGCCATACCTGCGCCTGCACTCCACGGGTGACAGAGGGCTCTCCCAGCTGTGCCTCCGGGACGTGGACATAGATCTCACCAGCGTGGGGAAGGAATCCTGGGCCTCCTGCAGATCCAGCTCGTTGTCTGCCTCTGCAGGATGCTCAGAAGTGCTGCTACCATCATCTGGCACAGCTGCACAGGAGCACAGGTGGCCTTTGTTCAGAGAACGACAGTCAGCCTGGCCATAATGTACCGAGCAGGAAATGGGATTGGAAAAAGCAACATCCACAGACAGTTTGCTCAGAGCCCTTGGCCTCTCTTCCAGTGAGCGAGGGGCAGACGCAGTCTGGGATCCTTGTTCTGGCTGTGCTGCCATGGCTGGTGCTGTTTTGGCAGATGGCAGGCTCAGGAGTCCCAGATCTTTGTAATACTCTGTGCCTTGGAGAGCAGAGTCTGAGAGGAGATCCTCTGTGCTGCTGTGCAAGTCTGCTGCTGGCACGTCCAGCTCTGTGGAAGACGAGTCCTCCTGCAAAGGCACAAATCCTGTCTGAGAGCCTCACACCAACCCTGCAAGGGGACACCTCCCATGCAGAACTTGGGGTGCAGAGCAGGACGAGACTTGCAAGTGGCTTTCTAATACTCACCCTCCCCTGTTGTCCCTCACAGCAACATAACTTTGTACTCCTTGACAAGCTGGGTCAGTACCACCTTCCCCCATTCCTACTCCACCACAAACCCCTCTGGATATAGTGCTGACCACCCAGTTTGCTGCTCCTGGCCTCTGCCTTGCACAGTGGTAGCAGCAGGAAAGAGGACACTTGCCTTCTCTTCAGCCATGCTGGTGCAGAAGGAATCATCCTCAGCGATCAGGGATGGGAGGAAGCTTTTGGGGGTGGGATACTCCAAGGCAGGGCTGTGGTGGTCAGTGAATTCCCGTAAGCACGGCTTGCAGTCAGACCCTGCAAGACAGAGAGGGTCTCAGCAGGTAACCAGACATCTGGGAGGGATGGAAAACCAGCTGCACACCCACAGGTGACATCAGGCAGCTCTGAAATGCTCCACGTGCCCTCTGCTCCTTCACACACAGGCAGTGCCAGGCAATCTCCAGACCACAGCAGCCTTGGTCCTGTAGAAACCTGGTGCAGGGGTTTCCTGCCAGCAGAAACCTCATCCCTGCAGCATGTGCAAAGGGACAGACCAGATTTGCACTGTTCCAGTCAGACCCTCACAGGGTGTTCTATGCTGCAAAGGCTTTTTCCACAGTACAAGAATTAAGCACATTTTTATGTCTGTTATTGACATTATGGATCTTCGAATCAGAAATCCAGGAATAAAAATATTGATGGTGGTTTTATTTTCATCCATAAGAAATAAATGACACTTGGGTGGGTGGGTAATAAAGGATATTGGGAGGCAAATTGGTGGCTCCAGACAACACTGAATATGCAGAGCAATATGCAGAGCAATACCAGGAGCACATAATTCTCCTGGCTCCAGATCACTCCTCTGGATTTTCCCTGGGCAGGAGTGTGAATCTGAGTGTGTGCATACCATCTGATAAGTCATTGAGAAACCAAAGGTCTGGATGTGTTCTGTGGTACAATGGATGCTCCAGCTGACTGAAGCACATTCCTGTGGATCGAGACACTCTGGAAACCTTAGCCACAATCCCTGAACCATTGCATGACTCATGGAGGCTTTTTATTCCTTTGAGACACACACAGCTGAGGCAAAGGGCTGAGGCAAAGGGAAAAAAGCCAGGCTGTTGGCTGAAGCACTGTGGTGGATCTCTGAAGATGCAGAGAACAACAGCAAGGGACTGTAAGCAGCCCTACCTATCCAATGGGAAAAACCAGCAGGAAACTGCTAGAAACCCATCACAATCCAGGAAAATCAAGCATAAAAACATTAATGTAAGGAAGACATTGTTAAAAAATGCACTCTTGGAAAGCTTGCATCCTGCTGTGGATTATAAAGCTACACAAGTCAGCCAGGAATTGTGTGGTGCCAACTAAAAAAAGGCAGCAAACGTGAGGGAGAGTTTGGAGGTTTGTTCCTTGGATCCTGCTGCACACTGCAGATGCCAGATTTTCTGTTTTAAGGAGTATTTGGTGTGTTCAAATGTCTGTGATGGTTTCAAGTGAAGGACTATAAATAATACAGAAAGAAAACACTTCTGAAGGCACCATTTTAATTAAGGGGTTTCTTAGACCAGGGAAAATTTGAAACAGGCTTTCTAGCAAGACTGTAAAATTTACTTCACATGACATTTTTAATGAATAGACCAATTCTCGCCCAGGATGTCCCTGAGCTGCATCTGCAACTGACAGAGATTTAGTGAGCTATTAAACATCACCTTTTGCTTTCCTCACTGCACCTGGATTCAGCTTCCAATCAAAAATCAGCATTTTGAAGTGAATACACCCTTGAACCAGCACAGATTTTGGCATGAACTTGGAAACAGCAGCCAAAGCTCTTGGTGGGCAGTGAAAACAACTGAAGCTCCCAAAAAGGCTGGGATGATGGCTAAGGTAGAATGGACCCAAAGGAACAACCAGGAGGTGGGAATCATGCCAGGGAGGCCAGGTCAGATGGTGCTTCCCCTCATACAAATCCAAGGAAGGAAGAGAAAGGAGATTCCCTGCTCTCACCATCCCTTCAGCAGCGAACTACCCAAGAGAAAGCAGCAAAGCCCTGGGAGGCAGCAGGAGCTGCCAAGGGCTGTGGCCTGACAGAGGCCAGAGCCCTGGACTGAAGGTTTAACTAAAACAAGTTTTTTTCCTCCCAAGCAGTGTCCAGCCATCCCGCCAAGGCTACTCCAGCCCTGCACCAAGCTCCATGCAGCCCTAAAGTGGATCCCTGGAACAGAGTCAGCTCCTCGGAGGCCTGGAAAATATTCCCTGTGCTCTGCCCGTGCCATGCAGGGCTCAGGATTTGGCCAAGGCATAGGCTGCAGTCAACAGACCCAGTCCAGACCCACCAAAGGACTTAAATCCTCCTCAGAGGTTTCAGACACTCGGTTCAACACGCGATAAATCAGCGCGGGGTCGGGGCAGCGCACGGGCGCAGCCCTGGGGACACCATTTTAGGCAATGTGTGAGCACCAGCCACGGGCTCCCTCTGCTCAGGCTGGGCTGGCACCGTGTGTGGAGCAGGTGCTTGGGCAAGGGGCTGATGGAGGAGCTCATGGGCAAAACACCTTCAGGTGTCAGGCTGTGGGATGTTGGGCAGGGAAGTTTGAGCGTGGAGCGCACAGAGGAAGGAGGCAGGTCTGGGGGCTGTGAGCATTCCCATATTTGTGATCAAGGTGGTCGCCAATGTGTCAGCAAGTGTGGCAAACTCTGGAGCACCTTGAGTCTCCCATAGTCTGCCCTCAAGGCTGTCTGGAAGGACCCAGGCTCCAGCATGGTGGCAAGGGGACAGGGAATCTTGGCCCCCCAGGCTCTGGCAGACCGCAGCAGTCACCTTTCCTCAGCTGAAGCTGGAGATAGGATAACAAAATGACACTTTCAAGAACAAATGCTGTTTGTTTTAGAAGAACATTAAGCAGATTAGGTATTGCAGTTGCTTAATTCGTCTCTGGCTGGAAACCATAAAAGGTTATTGCTGCAGGGAGCAGCCTCCTCAGAGGAATTCCCAGTGCAGAGCTGGAGAGGAAGCATCCCTCGCTGGGCTGGGATGGTTCCTGCACTTTGCCAGAGCTTCCCACGGGTGAAACATGATGACTCTGGGCTGCTGCGTGGGGAGGAAGGAAGCGGTGACAGGAATCCACGACATGTGACAGTCTGGGATGGTCTCAAGGGGTTTGATGCTGTGGGGACAGCAGGATCAGCTGGCTGAGCTGCCCTGGCTCAAGGAAGAAGCCTTCATGCTCTTCTAACTGTGCCCAAGGCCACTGGGATCCCAACAGAGATTTTCAAGATTCCAATTCAGACCTCCAGTCAAACTCTCCCCCCTGTCACTGGCTGTGCTGATTTCCCTTGGACAGGCTGGTCACTGGAGCTGCAGCCACAAGTGTCACAGCAGGTGACAGCACCAGAGCAGCCAGCACTGGAACAAGCCCTGCCAGCAGTGTCCCATCCTCACCTGCCTGTCCCTTGGCTTGGTGCAGGATGCTGCATGTCCCCAAGTGACCCTGCAGCCAGGCTGGCGCTGGGAGGGGACACATCAGAGGAAAACATGGATGTGAGCTCTGGCCACACCAGTCACATCCTCCAACATCAAACACTGTTTGCATTCCCACTGGGGAAAGACCACACTAAATGTGGCAGGACAAAGGCACTGGGCAGCTCTGCTCCGTGAAACAATCCCAGGAGGAAGGAAAGACAAGAATGTCTGGGCATTTCCCAGCAGCCAGGATTAGAGACTGTAGGGAAACCACGGAGAGCATCACTGACAAGAAATAAAAATAATTCCATCTTCCCCTGACCCACCCCTGCCCTCCTGGCCCCACACCAGCTGCCCTTCACTTGTCCTGTTGCAGGGTGTCCAGAGCTATAGGGAGAAACCTCTGGGAAGCAAGTGCTGAACTCCCTGTGCCAAGGTGGGCTGAAGTGCCGTCCCTCGCCTGGCATGGGCCCCTCATGGCAGCCCTGGCAGCAGTGGGGATTGGCTCTGGCTGCACAGGGGAAGATAAGCTGTCCCACAGAGTGACACTCTGTACAGAGCTGCTGCCTTATCACTGTGCTGGGGCCGGGCTCCTGAGCACAGAGGGCAGAGGGACAGGGAGCTGGGACTGCTCTCTCAGTTGAAGGGTCTCAGCAGAGCTCAGGGGGGTTTGCAGCCCCTCTGATTCCCTCCAAGTCACTGTGCAGGTTCCTGCAGTGGCTCTGGGGGGCACTGGGGGAAGGGCCCACATGGACCAGCGAGTGCCACACTGCAGCACATCAGTGTGGGAGAGGAGTTGAGTGACACCTATTTTGTGCCCAAGCAAAAGCCCCAAGAGCACAAACTGCTCTGCAGGTGCTGCTGAAGGGAACTGGCTGTACCCAGGCACTCTCCAAAGCAGTCAGTGCTTGGGAGCAGAGTGAGGCTGATTCATTTGTCAGAGAAATGAGCCCACCTGAGCCTTCCCAGCCAGCCCACAACCCCCAGCCAGCATGGCATGGGGGAGGCTGCTTGAGGCTCACTGCACATTAAATCCTTCTGGACCCCCTGCCTCCTGCTCTGAATTAACCTTCTCTCAGCTGTTCAGTTTGGATCTTGGTCTGCACATCCACAGTAGAAGAGAACTGGGAGTGTGAGGAGAGTAATGAAGGAGAATAAGAAGCAGGAGCTCTGATGCTGCAGTTAAAGGTACCCAGAAGCATCAGCCTCAAGGCAGTGTGTGCTCCCAAGGACACAACAAGTGTCTGGCTCCTCCAGGACTGCAAATGTCCTGCTTCCTGGGGCTCTCACTTCCCTCTTTCCAAGTCACGGCACCGCATGCACAAACGAGGCCAGTTCACACCAGTCGCTGCCATTTCCCACCCCTGCTGCTGGACACAGGGAAGCCCAGCCAGGGCCACCCAGACCGCCAGGGCTCGGACACGGGGGCTCTGCTCTTCAGCCCTCACTGAAACACTGAAGGAATCTTTTCCTCCACATCTGCTCAAACACCAAACTCTGGCCAGGCAGCGTGCAGACACAGCTGTCTGCAAGCACCGGGACCTCCAGCTCACTGCCAGCCACGAAACAAACTTATTACAAAACCAAAAGGCTGATATTTAACCCATTACCCAGCTCCTGGAGGCAATTATATGCCTTGAAAAGAAGACTAAATGAAAGGAAAAGCGTTAACCACCACTTAGGACAGTGTCCCTGGCAGGGAGGAGCAGGGGGCACCTCAAAACCAGCTCTGCCCGAGCCCCGGGTTCTCTGGTACCTGCTCAGTCCAGGACAAGCTGTCCCTGCCACAGCCCAGCTCCCACCAACACGCTCAGCCCCCCGTCCCCACAGGCCATTACCTCTCTTAAAGGACCATCTCTTCTTCCAGCGCTTGGAAAACGATGGCCAGGAGTGGTTGAGCAGCGAGTCTGACATTTGGGAGCCCCGTGCGAGGCTGAGCCCCGAGCAGGAGACGCCGCACGGAGCACGGCAGAGCTCAGCGCGCTCTAAGGCAGCGCTGCAGGCTGCAGCCCAGGGGCTGCCAAGGGGGGAGTGGAGAAGCCAAGTGTTTTGTCAGAAGTATCAGCTGATGGAAGCCGTAGCCAGAGAGAAATTCCTGGTCCCTGGCGTTCCCACCTGTGTGGCAGGTCAGTGACTTCCTACAGCTGGGCCTGCGGATTAGTGGCCTGGGAGCACACACAGCCCCTGAGTGCTGCTCGAGGCTTGCAGACAGAAACAGAAAACAAGCTGCTAACACACCACAGCCCCCCGGCCCTCTGCCAAAGCCTCTCTGCTCCATTCATGGCTGTGAGCATGACACACCATCACCTTTCAGGCACTTCTTGTCACCTGGCTGAGTCACTTTCACCCTCAGTGAAGGGTAAGAGTTGATACTGTCAAGGCTGTCTTCACAAGACATTTATGAAAGCTCACTATTTACACTTTTTTTCTCATGTTCAAGTGCTGTGGCAGAGCCTCTGCAAAGGACTGCAAGAGACCTCATCCACCCACATCATCAACATCAACATCAACATCATCCTGTGGCTCACGGCAAGTCCCAGTCCTCGGGCAAGGGCATTTCTGCGAGCCCTCCTCAGCTCTCCCACACAGGGACGCAGGTGGGAGAAACCCCAAACTGCCCAAGAGACCCAGCTCCCTACCCTCCAAGCCCACTCTTCCCAGCTGGCACCAGCCCCACAGCCCAGACAGGCTCCAGACTTTGCTCCCAGCCCCTCAGTTAGGCTGAAGAAGCCAGGTTTTACCCCAGTGCAGCCACTGGGTTCTGGGGCCAGACCAAAACTCCTCCCTGTTGTTCAGCTGATGCCTGTGGCCTTGCTGAGCAGAGGCCAGACACTTTGGGAATGACAACAGGTATCTCTACAGCTTGGAGCCCAGGCTGGGCAGGTGATACACAAAAGCAGGAGTCAAAAAGCATTTTTCCTGCCTGGCCACAAACCCCAAAGTGTCACCTGCCCAGTACAGCCCTGTCTACATCCCCTCTTCCTGATAACACTGGGGACCAGCCCTGGGCTAGGCAGTCTAGAGTGGAATTTGGGGGTCCCAGGCATGGCCCCTCTTGTGCACAGCCCAAACCCAGCTGTGGGCAGTGCCAGGGTATCTTTGCAAACATTCAGCAGTGGCACAGGAGCAGCAGGAGCCAAGAGCAGCACCCAAAGGATGCCCAGCCAGCCCAGCCCTGCCCCAGAGCCCACCATGATGACTCCTGGGGGTTAAATCCTCACCTTTCACTCCCAGCAGAGCAAAACCCCCTGCAGGCTGAGCCTCCCCAGCCCATGTTTTGCATTGAAGCTGCACCAAACCCAGGGCTGGGAACTTTTGGCTTCAAGACAAGCCGCTTCCTCACAAGGCCTTGAGGAAGGTGAGTGACAACCCTGCTGCTGCGGGATGGAGCCTGTGCAGAGAGCGACTTACCCCGAGGGCTGGAGGCATCTCTGTGTGGGGTTCCTGCTCGCTCAGATCAGCCAGCCCGGCTCCTCGTCCAGCAGCCGGGGCAGAGCGAGGAGCGGAGCCCGGGCGGGGAAGCAGCGGCCCTGAGGGCGGTTTGCCGAGGGGCCGCAGCTCAGCCCTCTCACCGCTTCCCCTTTCCTGGGGCGCAAACAAGCGCGGCTCTCCCGTGCTGCAGCCCCGCCGCACAGCCCCGCGGCTGCTCGCTGCCCCCTCACCGGCTCTGCGCTCTGCAAGGCTCCAGCAAAGCCTCCGGCAGGGCTCTGCAGCCCGAGGCAGCCATGCAGGGGCCCTGGCAGCCCTGAACTCAACGATGGCTGCGAGGTGCAGCTATTGCTGCAACTGCTTCCTGTTCCCTTCGGAGAAAACCCGCTGCGTGTGCCCCGAGAGCCCTGCGCGCCCGGCCCTGCCCGTGGGCTCCTCGCACCGCGGCTCATCAGCCTCCTGCACACGGCTCCTCATGGCCGGCCCCTGGGCTTTGCTGTCCTGGCTTGACTTGTGCAGCAACAGGGACCCCAAAGCCCAGCAGGTGTGCCTTGGGCAGGGTGAAGTGATAGCACAGCACAGAAATGCCTGTACTGACCATATTGACCTGTACAGGAGACAGACAATGACTTCAGCTCCTGCCCTGCCCTTGGCCAGCAGGCAGAGCCCCTGGCACGGCCCAGCTCGGGTTTGTTGGCACAGCCATTGCCTCCTTCCCAACAAGCTGAGACACACATGCTCCTCATCCCAGAGCCCCGAGCACTCACCAGCCCCAGCCAAACCCTAATCAGAACAAGAACCACTCACACTCCAATTACTCAGAGACCGCAGCTTTGGCAGCACTTAGAGTAGCAATTACCCCGTGCTCCAGGAAACCACAAGAGCAAAGAGGAATTAAGGTTTAATTTCTCTGAAGTCCACAAGAGCTCGATTAGCATCAGAGATCAGGGCAGCTCCGAAACACCAGGCAGCTGCTCAGGCTGATGGGATGGTGAGCTGTCCTTGGCTCACACAAGGATGAGCTCTTTTCCTCCTGCCACGTGTCTGACACGGCTCAGGGGTGCCGAAGCTGAGCTGTGCAGACAGCCTGGAAGAGTGAAGAGGGAAAATGGCACGAGGACTGTCCCAGCATCAGCAGCCTCCCCACAGCATCCCAGAGAGCCCAGTGGAAAACAAACCTCCTGGGACAGCAAGTTCAAGTTTCCTGGCTTTGCTTATTTTTGCATTTTAGGATCCCCAGAGAACAAGCGAGAAGAAGCAACTCCAAAACATCTTAAAATACATTTGTTTATGATCATTCTCACAGTGAGAGAATTCAGGAGAGGCTTAGAAAAAAGTAGAACTGGTGGGGCCTTGAGTGCTGTGTCCAGTTCTGGGCCTCTCACTGCAGAAATCCAGAGGGGCTGGAGGGTGTCCAGAGAAGGAATGGAGCTGGGGAAGGGGCTCAGCCTGGAGAAAAGGAGGCTCAGGAGGATCTTTGGGCTCTGCACAACTCCCTGGCAGCAGGGGACAGCCCTCACCTCACTGGTGCAGCTGATCAGGAGGAAACCTTGGCTCCAGTGAAACAAAAGCAGGTTTAAGTTAGAAACACCCCCAGAGGGGCCTGGGCAGGACAGCAGCTCCACCACAGGACAGGGCTGGGGCTGATCCTCTGCCTTTGATGCTTTAAAACTGGCACTGAGGAGGGAACACCTGGTCCACGCCCAGGAAATTACAGAATTACAGAAAATGCACAGGAAATAACAGAATTACATCACAGAGCCACAGCTGTTGATACCCCAAAAGTAATCCTGGCAGCAAAGTTCACCTGATGGCATCAGAGGCATCACCCCAGAGCCCCGAGGTGAGCACAGGCATCACCAGAGCCATCAGGTAGAGGAATTCCACTGGCTTCACACTACAAGCCTACAGTTGGTTGAGCTGTGGGTTTTGGTTTTTTCCTTAACACCATTTATTTTGCAACTTATTCCAAGGTATGAATTTAGTGCTTTCTCCATGGCAAAGCAGCCTTCAGTGCTGCACAGACAGCAGACACAAAATGACAGTTATTCTTGGATAATTTATTCAGAATTTTAATATAAACAGTTAATTGTTCAATATTCTGACACACAGCAAGGATTTTTTTTTACTATTCAAAGATTTTCTATACATGTCACTGCTTGGCTCTTAGATATGAAAACATTGAAAAAATAAATCAAAGGGGAAGGTTTTTCTTTTTTCTTCCTTTTAAAAAAAAATAAATCATGGCACATTTGATCCTTTATTTCAAACAAGAGGTATCTGCAGTACTATTTGTATTCTGGAACCTTAGATACGCAGAGGGAAAGGTGGGAGCAGCAAGTATGAACTGGGAAAAAAAACCCAAAAAACCCAAGACTTCACAGAACATCACCTAACATGTAATTGAAACTATCTGTGGTTTATTTAAATGAAGCAAAGAGTGTTTGCTTTGGGCTGTGTTGGATGAAGCTGATGTCCAGTTCCCCAATCCATGAGGGTCCTCACATACAAACCAGTTTTGATACCCCAAGAATAAAATCATTCCCCTAACTAAGCAAAAGGTGATGCTTTTCCTGCTTAAATAACACACTGCCTCTGCAGATTGAGAAGTGGCCTTTCTAAAATTCTCCATCAGTTTCCATGGGACCTGGTTACAGAAAAGACCTGGAGGTGGGGATGGTGGGAGCATTGGGATGCTGCTGGGAGAGTCTGGATTTCCAGAGCTTTGGTGTCGAGTCCAGCTCGGAGCTCTCAGCTCAAGATTTACTGGTGCTGCTGGGACTGACCAGGGGCTGGGGCTCAGCTAAGCAAGAGCTCACATTTAAGCTCCACTGATGGCTCCTCTTTAGCTGCCAGGACTATCCCAGGTCCTCCCAGCCATCAGACCCTGTCCCCAAGGGATCCTTCTGGGCTGAGAAAGGGAACTATTTAACACCACCAGTTGGAACACTGGAACAAAACCACTACCAGGAACAGAATTTCTGGCTGATTGCAAATCTGTTGGCAAAAAAATAACAACACCATAGGAGTTAATACTAACTTTATTACACAATATTTAAAAAGTCATTTCTCTACCTGTCCCCTTACAGCTTGCATTGTGCTGCAGTGAATTTGCCCAAACTGCAAGAATAAGTGCTTCCTTCCAAGAAGGACAAGCAAATTCATTTTAAAAAGAAATACACATTTAATGACAGCAGATTTGCTAAAAATGGTAACTTCAGAGTTGCTTTTCAACAGTCAGATTCCTCCAAAATCAGCTGGATGATTGGCTTCACTCTTGTGATGCTCCTAACGAGGCTGAACACGTCGAGGCTTTACAGCGACACTCACGGACAGAATCCAAGCAGAGGGAACACAGAGCCAAGCAGAAGGTAATAAAAAGACCAAATTCCATTAAGTTCATACAAATACCAAACTAATCTTATGTTGAATTTCACAAAGTAACTATTTCTTGATTCCAACCCACTCAGCAGTTCCTCTCCCTGGACCACAGGACACTCCGAGGGGCAGCAGCTCTTTGGGCCGGGTTCCTGCGAGTCCCCGGCTCCCAGAGGATCCCAGGGTCCAGCTGCAGCTCCCAGCTCCCTCCAGGCCCTGAGCCCATCCCACACGGATCACAGGAGCACCTGGCACAGCCTTGACAGTAAGGTTTTATGGCACAAAGATATTTTACATTCTGGCTTGTAAAAACAAGGTTCCAGTCTTGGTAGCAGGAAGGGCCCGGGACACCTCAGGTCCATCTTTGTGTCACAGTGGCTTTGAGAGGGAACTCTGCCTCCCTCCCTCCTCTAAAGCAGAGGCTCAGCACCCTTCTCACTCCTGTCATTTCCTATTTGCCTTCAGCACAGTCAGCTCAGTAACACAAGAAGCGACTTTGAGATTTTTTTTTTTCCAAAGAGATACCAACACTATAGCCAACAGACTAAAATTAAGCAAAGTGTCCCATCACTATAATACAAATTTAGGAGGAAAGAGATATACTACCCATAAATTAAGAGTACCCTTTAGCAACCTAAAAGCAGCCTCTTCATATCCACACAGCTGCTTTACCATCATCGCTGCAGCATGGTCTAGTTCCCATCACCTTTCCCAACCCAGTGCTGGCACAGAATTTATGTCTGAGCTCTTCTATTTTACAACACAATAGAGTATTTACAAGCAGCCAAGTCAGACACGTTCCTAACCCAGCAGCCAAGCTTTGCAGTGCTGCTCTGGCCCTCGAGAGAAGTTCCAGATTGGCAAGAGCCGTTCAGGAAGTGGCAATCGAGTTTAATGTGGAAACCTTTCTGAGAAACCTCTCCAGCCTCACACTTCAGACATTTTCTCTGTGAAAGCACAACAGAGCTCAGCTTCTTACACCTCCTGATGCACCAGAGTGATTCCTGGCTGTTGTTGGTGCCAGGCTGTGCCCAGGAGGCTCCAGCTGCTCCTGGGCAGGCTGAGGGGTCTGTCCTGCTGCCCCGTGCTGTGAGTGGGGCACTCTCTGCCCACCAAGGGCAGGAGTCAACCCTCCAACAAACAGTAATGCAAGGAAAGAAAGAACTTCCCACTGCTGGCTGCCCTCCTCCAGCCATCCCATCTGCTCTCCTCCTCCTGCACCACTGTTCGGTTCCTCCTAAGCAGCAGCAGCAAGTTTTGTGCTTCCACTGCAGCTGGGGAATTCTGCCCCATAAGGATGTGGCCAGAGCAAAGAGCAGCAGCTCCCCCAAGGAAGGCTCAGCACAGCAGCCCTGCCCGGGCTGGGGTCCCTGGCAGCACCCCAGAGATTTCAATAGCACTTGAGTCTCCACTTGCAGGAATTCTCTGAGCAGGAATCAGCCAGATCTGAGTGAGGCATTCGGGCATCCCCGGGACAAGGATCTTCCAGCAGCAGAGACCAAAGTGTCAGCTGTGAGCCAAGGAAGGATTTTCCTGCAGTGAGAGCTGGGCTTTGTGGGTGATGTTCATTTATTCTTCCTAATTCTACAGCTGAGTGTGATCTGTAACAGCCACGAGCAGCAACCACTAGTGTTATTTGTTTTACAGAGGAGAAACACGATACCCTCCCCACTGGTACCACACGCCTTCCCTCCCCCTGGGCACAAGGTAGGAAGGATGAAAAACCTTCACACAGTGCTGGGGACAAACAACTGCTCCGTTTGGTGCAGGGTGAAGGTGACACTGAGCCAGGAGGGGACTGCCTGTCCATGGAGCAGCTCCCTGGCTCGGCCATCCAAGTGTTCAAACCATGTGTACTCACAGGGCCAACCAGTATCAACCACGTGGAAAAGCCAGACCCAATACAAGGTTCCAATGTTCCTTCAGGTAAAAGATCTTCTATTCCCACAGTTATGATCACTGCCATTGGAAATGTTATCAAAGCAAGGGTGTGCTGGGAAAGGTTTGTTTCAGGAGGCCACTGCCAGGACCTTGGATCACCTGTGCATAGCAAGAAGAGCAGGGACTAAACCACCCCAATGCAACCCCAACAGCAAGGGCTGGTCCCAGTCCCTGCTCCACGTTGGCACATGCTGATCCAGGAGGAAGCAGCCTCTCCTTTTAGGTAATGAATTCACTAAAGTCCAAAAATTTAAATGGCTCTTTTTTGTTTTGTTTTTTTTTAAATCACAACAGAACTAAGGGATGAGATCAGATCCAAATTTATAAATGAGTTCATTGGCCACTACAGTTCAGATTAGGGATCAACAGTGACGAGCCATTCTCCTTCCCATTCCCTTCATGGTCCCTGGTATTGGAATCAGCTGATACTGATTTTCCCTGATCCACAATAGGTCCAGACCAGAATATTTCAACAGGTTTAGAGGTGCGTAGTATTAAAAAATATCCTTAAGAAACACTGAGGTAGACTGCACCAGAACAGGACAAAAATAATCCCACCACATCCACCTGCCAAGATTTTGCGGATACAAATTTACACGTTCTGTGTGTTTAAGAAAACAAATTGTTTGTTGCTTTTTTTTTTTTACAGTGTTTTATATATTAAAATAAATAAAAAAATTCTAATAAGAAAAACTTCTCTTCCTTAGAAAAGTGTGAGAATATGTCTTCTTTCCTGCAGTGTAGTATAGAGCTGCTAAACAGTTACGACTTTGTAAAGCAGAAGAAATGTAAACGAGGCCTTTTGAAATCCAAAGGTTCTCACCTATGTCTGGACTGTGTTTTCCACCCAAATCTGTGGAGCAGCCTGGTACCCTCCACCTGGGCTGAACCAACCCCTCCAGCAGCAAAGGGCCCAGCAGCTCCCGGTGCTGCCCAGAGTCTGTTGCCCCCTTTTCTGACTCTGGCAGTGCTGTTTTGGCCAGAAGCAGCTGGGGCAGAGGCTCCCAGCACCAGCTGCACCCCGGGCTGGGAGAGCTCTTCCTTAGGGACTGCAGCCCCTGTGCCTCACTCCCAGCAGCTCTGCCCGGGCTGGAGCCACAGCCCAGCCCAGCCCTGCCAGCCAGGGCACCTCGCCTTCTCCTGGCAGAGAGCACAGGACACATCTTGGCCTTCTCCAGGAGCAAGGGCAGGACTGAGCATCTCTCCTGCTCTTCAAGCACCTCCTGCACGACACAGGCCTGCGACATCCATCATCCTCTTCCTGCTCCCGTGCTGCTCCCACCAGCTCTGTCCTTGCAAACAGCAGCACAGCAAAGCCCAGTCCTGACGGCAAGTGCTGACATCCCAACGAGCTGCATCCTGGCAGTTCTGCAGCAGGAATCCCAGGGAACACAAGGCTGGAGGCCTGGGAGCAGCAGAGAGGCAGCAAACCACAGCACCTCTGGTGTGCAGAGCCCAGAGCTTTGTGCTCCCCCTTCAGTGTCCCTTCCTCAGCTCCAGTTCGTGCTCGTCCTCTCTGGCAGGGAAGGCAAAGCGAGGGACACGGGGGCAGAGGAGGAGCAGGACTCGTGTCCTGCTGTGTCCTTCAGGATGTTCTGTGTCCTTCAGCTCCCAACACCCAAGATGGGGCTTTGACTGGAGCCAGCTGACTGTGTTGTATAAATCATGAAACTATTACAAAGCCTTGTCAAGTATGAACTGAACATGTGCTTCATTGCTCCTGCAAGGCTAAAATTAGTTCGTTCTGAAATCTTTGGACCACTTTAAGACCAAACAATCCCCCAAAACTCTCCCCGCCCCAAAAGGATCATAAACAGTCAATAATTTATATGAAGTTAAAATTTAAACTAAAGACATCTTTAAATATGTTACAACAAACAATATATATACTCAATGCTGTAAGGACAGAAAACTCCGTGTCTCAGGTCAGGGGACTCCTACTTCGTTTGGTCTTGAAAGTACCCACAAATCTCAGAGTTCTGCTCATTTAGCTCCCAGCACGTTTTCTTCATTTATTAATGAGAGAAAACCTGCTCCCAAGAGTCCTCAGTATAAAAATAATCTGTTTAGGATTCAGTCCCTCCAGGGAAATGGGGAAAAAAGATAAGTACACACTTCCAAGAAGAGGAAAGCTCCTGTGAGAACAGAGAATCATAGAGTATGCTGAGTTGGAAGGGACCCACCAGGATCATCCAACTCCTGGCCCTGTGCAGGACACCCCGAGAATCCCACCATGTGCCTGAAGGCTCTGTAAGTTGTGTACAAAACCAGCAATGTCTCTTTTGCTTTAGGGTACCCCACATGTTGATACTGCACACACACACACACTCACACACTCACACACCCACGCACCCAGGGGTTCCACCCCTCGAAAACAAAGTATGAAAGCAGCAGCTATTGGTCAATGTGAGGATCTGGCGACTGATGTGCTGAATCCTTCAGCTGTAGTGGAGAGGCTGCCTGAAAGCCTGGAATTCTACTGGAAATGCTCTGCTGGGCTGGAGCTCAGGCACCAGAGAACTTCACGTCTTCTGCTGGCAAAGGCGGATGCTTCTCCTTCAGCTGAACTCACACGGTCGCTTCCTGTTGTGAAACCATGGTTACAGAAGGGACAGCAGCCATGGAAACCTCTTCCATTTATGTTCACAGATAAGTCCACTGACAACCAGTCAACTTGGCAAAAAAAAAAAAAAAAAATTAATCGTAAGATGATTAAAAATCTGAAGAGTTTGTAGATGTGTGTCATACACTGTGGCAGCAATAACAAGAGTCCTGAGATTTGTGGAGGGGGGAACAAAAGCAGACACAACCCTTGGGCCAACCAGGAAGTGTTAGGAAGGACTTGACCTGGGCATGGAGAGAATCCGCCCGTTTTTCTTGCCACCGTTCATGTGAGTGTAAGGGATGTGCTCCTCGTAGTTGCCCTTGAGGGCCATGGAGGGTCCATTGTCCCTGCCCAGCACTTTGTCCCTCTGTGAGTACGAGGAGGGGTCCAGGGGAATGCTCTCCATGTTCTCAAAGTCCATCTCGTACTCCTCTGTCTCCAGAGGTTTGTTCTCCTCGCTGTAGAAGAAGGAGACCTCCTGGAAGCTGGGGTGCAAGTCCTCCTTCAGCATCTCGATGATCTCAATGAAGGTGGGGCGCATCTTGGGGTTGTACTGCCAGCACATCTGCATCAGGCTGTGCCTGCACAGCACAGAGCACAGTCAGGGCCAATCCCAAGGCTGGCACCCCTGGCAGACCCCCCACCACCCACACTACACCTCTGACACCCCAGGCTGCTTGTTCTCTTTCCAGCCTCCCCATCTGCCTGTAGATCCTGACATTCCTTTTTCTCTATTTCTGTCTAGATTAAAAATTCCTTCCGATTCCTTCAATTGTTCTTAACTTGGCTGCTGAAGGAAACAGGGCTGGGGTTCACAGACTCTGTGTGTGTGTGCACACGCACTTACAGCCAGGTCATCCTTTTTTAATTAATTCCCTTTTAATTTTAACTCAGCCTGAAACATAACTAAGCTCCCAAAACTTCAAGGAAAATGAGAGGCAGGACAAAGGACAGAGGTCCTGTAAACATCCCACCCAAAAGAAAGGCTGCAGCAAGAGGTCACATGTTATCAGACACCATGGAGAAAGAACTCACAAATACAAATAGAGTTTCAATCTGGAGTTTGTAACTGGCCATCAGACAAATGTCCAGCACAGCAGGCTTTTTTCATAAGGATACTCACAAAACATGTTTATTTTATGACTCTGGAAGTGCTGTTTTGGCCAGAAGCAGCTGGGGGAAAAGGCTACCAGAACCATCTGTGCTCCTTTTTCCAGCCAGAGCTGCTTTCCCTCACAACTGCTCCAGTATGACTCCTCACACTGAATCCCAGAATTGCTGAGGTTGGAAAAGACCTCCCAAGATCATTGAGTCCAAGCTTTGACCCACCCCCACCTTGTCACCAGCCCAGAGCACCAAGTGCCACGTCCAGTCATTCCTTGGACACCTCCAGGGATGGGGACTCCCAACCTCCCTGAGCAGCCCCTTCCCTGGATCACTAAGGATGCTCTGGTGGAATTTCTATGGGAGGTGCCTCACTAAAATCTGTTTTGCTGCTCCCCAGCTGAGGAGGGGTTAAGAGGTGCCCCAGGTTAGGGCACCTTTGTTGGCCACACTTCAGGCAGAGTGCAGCTGGGCTGGCTGGCCCTGTGTGCTCACTTACAGCCTCTCTGGGCAGTTGTCTGGCTGATCCAGGTATCCTCCATCCATGACAAACTTCAGCACCTGCTCGTTGGAGAGTCCCTGGTACGGCTGCTCTGCCAAGCTGCTGATTTCCCAAAGGACAACACCGAATGACCTAAGGGAGAGAGAAGGCTCCTGCTGAGAACAAAACATCCTGGAGCCCTCCCAGTGACAGAGGTATTTTGGAAAACACACACTTCAGAAGAACACGACTATATTTTTATGGGAGTGTTTCAAAACAACAGCTTTGTTTTGTCTGTGCTCCGAGCAAACCAGTTTAAACTATGAGTGCTAAAACAAGGAGCTGCTGAGCTGGAATCCATCTGGGACTGCAGAGGACAACTTACCACACATCAGAGTAGGTGGTGAACACGCCGTCCTTGAGGGACTCGGGGGCCATCCAGCGCACGGGCAGCAGCCCCTTGCCTCCCTTGCGGTAATAATCCGTCTCGTAGATGTCCCTGGTCATCCCAAAGTCTGAGAGAAGCAATGGGCACCTGGTAAATGCCTCTCCCTCCATCCTGCTCTTCCATCTCCAGATGGATGGTGCCTTCCCCCCACTGCCAAAGCCCAGCCTGCAGTTATCTGTCACCTCGTGATTAATATTCAAAACATTTCCCTTTTCCTGCATTTTTTTCTACAGAGTCACAACAGAGACTCCAGAGTTAAATTTTTTGGTGACAGCTTCTATTCTAAACATTATTTTATTCATCTTTTGTAAGTAAAACAGAGCTCCCTTTGCCTGAAATCCCACTGCCCTGGCTTTAACTCCAGAGAGCTCTGAAAAATCACTTCACTGTGGGGTTCCAGGTTATTTTTAAATGCTGTAGTTACTTACTTCTAAAAGGGTTTGGCTTAAAAACTGGGTTAAATTACTTTTAAAAGCCACCTGACCCTAGGACAGGATTATCAACACTGGGTTTGTTGTACCCAACTCCTTTGTCTTAATTCTCACGGAAGCAAAGACCAGTGAGACAAACCCAGGCAGTTAAGGCTAGAAAGGTAATGAACTTTTAGGACAGAGGTTTGGGAATAGAGAAGGTGAGAAAAGCTGCTCTGATTCTATAGATGTTGCTCTTACTCAAGTCCACACAATTCTGTCACAGGGAAGAAACAGAGGGAAGTGCTGAATTTCCCAAATGCAGACAGTGAGAATGGAATTTTAACCATTTGCTTTTAGCACAAACACGATGTGTGACAGAATCATCTCCTACTGCCAGAATGGCCTGGCTGGAAGGGCCCAGCAGTACCCACCCCCAATTTTCACAGTGAAGTCCTCTGCCACCATGCAGTTTCGAGCTGCCAGGTCCCTGTGCACGAATTTCTTGGCGTTCAGGTAGGCCATGCCGTCGGCGATCTCCGCCGCCATCTGGATCATCTCCCGCAGCGTCGGCGGCGGCCGCCCGGGGTTGTTCTGCCAGCACAAACCACAAACACTGAATGGGTTGGCTTAGATGTGACCCTAAAGATCAGCCAGCTCCCTGCCATGAGTGCTGGCACATTCCAAGCTGGCCTTGGACAATTCCAGCTTTTCTGAGCAACCTGAGTATCTTCCCAATGTGAAATCAAATCTACTCGCTTTCAGCTTAAAGCTATTAAATAAATATGAAACCCCAAATGAAGTCACTCTGTTCCACAATAGACTTCCTCTCTCCTGCCTTACCTCAGCTTCAGGTCTCAAGGAGCGCAGGTAACTCTTGAGGTCCCCGTGTGCCATCAGCTCCATGACCACCAGGGTGGGCTGTCCCTTGGAGACCACTCCGAGGAGGCGAACCTGGAAAAGGAGTGAGAAATTCCCTCCAGGCTGTGTCCAAACAGAGCAGGCAAAGCCAGCATCCCTGAACCAGAGCTGAGAACAGCCCCACAAGGCCTTGTCAGGGATATTTAGAGAGATATTTAGAGGTTATAAATGGCAGGTAGGGATTGTAATGCTGCCATACATGCAAGTGCTAGAGATTGTGGCAGTTTAGGTGTTCTATTTGGTACCTACCAAATGAGCTTTAGAAAGAGCAGCAGTGAAACAATTTGGGCAGAAGCGGTTCTGTGGAACCCAGCAGGGAAATATCCCAGCCCTGATGGATGATGCCCGACTGCTTTGGGCTCTGAAGGCCCTGCAGAGCTGAGCTGTGTGCTGAGGCACCCAGCACTTACCACATGATGGCAGCTGAAGCCTTTCATGACAGAGGCCTCGTTGAGGAACTCGATGCGCTCGCGCAGGCTCGCCGACTCGTTCACCGTCTTCACGGCCACGCGCGTCTCGGGCTCGCCCTTGACGATGTCCTTGGCAATGCCCTCGTACACCATCCCGAAGGAGCCCTGGCCCAGCTCCCTCAGCAGGGTGATCTTGTCCCGTGGCACCTCCCATTCGTCAGGCACATAAACTGTTGGGCACAGGGGAGCAGCTCTGAGCTCAGCATCTTCTCACAGGCGTTCCCGCAGCAGCCCTGCCACACTACTGTGAGAATTCTACAAAAGCACCAGAAAACTCCACAAACACAACTCCAACCCCATCCTGCTGCACTCACTGCACCATCACACCAGAAACAAGCCCTGGTTGTTCTCACCATCACTGGCACTGATGTACTCGGGGTTGGAGGATGCATACAGGGGTCCCGTTGGTCCTTCGGTTTGTCTGCAAGAGACACAAATTCCACCCTGCAGCCTCTGAGGTGAGGGCACTTTGATTAATCCCCAAAGCATGCAGCAAATAAACTCTCCCCATATGGCTCAAACGATTTCCTGCACTTAAGATGAATGCTGCAATCACTATGGAAATTAGAAACTAAACACAAACTGACTCTCAAAAGAGCAGCAAAACTTTTGGATGGAAGTTTTAGATTGAAGTTTCTGGTGAAAACAAGACAAAACTGCACTCACCTCTTTTTCACAAGCACATAAGCAGCTCCAATAATTCCAGCAATTATTATGGCAAAAATAATTGGTACAATGATAACAGCAATATTTGGCTGAGCATTCACTAGGAGAGAGAGAGAGACAGTTGGAGGTGTTACACAGGTCCAAAATACAATTTTTTTCCTCAATAAAATCTCCCCCTTCAATAAACTGGAACAAATACAAAACTTGAGGCTATTTCAGATCAAAATGTGGGGCTGCTCAGAATGAGAACTAATAAACAAAAGCCATACGTCTCCAAGTGATTTCAGGTTCTTGACAACCGACGTATTTGGTAAATATTTAATGACTCTCTGCGGCTCTGCTTGCTACACCTCACCCTCCAGAAATAACCCGAGTTTCTGTCAGGGATGAAACGCTGAAATGGAGTCACTCACAGTAATCAGCCACGTAGAAGAAGGTGGGCTCGGTCCAGGAGCCGTTCCCGGCCAGGGAGGTGGCGCGCACGCGCACGCTGTAGTTGCCCGGCTGCAGCCCCCGCAGCCGGCAGCCGCCCTCGCTGGCAAACAGCTTGCGGGACACGCAGAAATGGGCCTCCTGTGGGGACAGGGCAGGGACAGGGCAGTGCTGCAGCACCCAGAGATCCCTGAGAGCTCTGTGACAGCTCCTGGGGGCTCCTGCAGCACGCAGGGCTCCCTGAGAGCTCCCTGAGAGCTCTGTGACAGCTCCTGCAGCACCCACAGCTCCCCGAGAGCTCTGTGACAGCTCCTGGAGCATCCAGGGTTCCCTGAGAGCTCTGTGACAGCTCCTGGAGCATGCAGGGCTCCCTGAGAGCTCTGTGACAGCTCCTGGAGCATGCAGGGCTCCCTGAGAGCTCTGTGACAGCTCCTGGAGCATGCAGGGCTCCCCGAGAGCTCTGTGACAGCTCCTGGAGCATCCAGGGTTCCCCGAGAGCTCTGTGACAGCTCCTGGAGCATCCAGGGTTCCCTGAGAGCTCTGTGACAGCTCCTGGAGCATCCAGGGTTCCCCGAGAGCTCTGTGACAGCTCCTGGAGCATGCAGGGCTCCCTGAGAGCTCTGTCACAGCTCCTGGGGGCTCCTACAGCATCCAGAAATCCCTGAGAGCTCCTGGGGGCTCCTGCAGCACCCAGAGATTCCTGAGAGCTCTGTGGCAGCTCCTGGGGGCTCCTGGAGCACCTGGGGCTCCCCAAGAGCTCCTGGGGGCTCCTGCAGCACCCAGGGCTCCCTGAGAGCTCCTGGAGCACCCAGGGCTCCCTGGCAGCTCCCAGGGGCTCCTGCAGCACCCAGAGATCCCTGAGAGCTCCTTGACAGCTCCTGGTGGCTCCTGCAGCACTCAGGGTTCCTTGTGAGCTCCCTGAGAGCTGCTGGAGGCTCCTGCAGCACCCAGAGCTTCCTGAGAGTTCCCTGGCAGCTCCCCAGGGCTCCTACAGCATCCAGGGCTCCCTGGGAGCTCTTAGGGGCTCCTGCAGCATCCAGGGCTTCCTATGAGTTCCTCAAGGCTCCTGCTGCACCCAGAGCTTCCTGACAGCTCCCACTGCTCCTCCTGGGGGCTCCTGCAGCACCCAGAGCTCCTTGAGGGCTTCTAGCAGCTCCTGCAGCACCCAGAGTTCCGTATGAGTTCCTCAGGATTCCTGCCGCACCCAGGGCTCCCTGTGAGTTCCTCGAGGCTCCTGTAGCACCCAGAGCTCCCTGGTGGCTCCCTGGGGCTCCTGCAGCACCTCCCTGGCTGGCAAACACACCCCCAAGGGCTCTCAGTCTGCTCCAGGTTAGTGGTTCATGCTGCATTTGTGCTTTGCAGGGCAGTAGATCAGGTTACAGAGAGCAAGTGCCATGTGCTGCCCTGCTTCTCAGCACTGACAGAGGGCCTGCATTGGGGAGTGCCACTGTCCCCAAGGCACTGACACCAGCCCTGTCCCCCTGTCCCTGTGGCACTGACACCAGCCCTGTCCCTGTGGCACTGACAGCAGCCCTGTCCACAAGAGCTCATGGGTTCCTCATTGTTTTCCTAACTCCTCTATGCAATGAATTTCACAGAATCACAGAAACACTAAGGTTGCAAGAGACCTTCAAGTTCAAGTCCCAACAACGACCCAGCACCACCATCAGCCCAAAAAAGTGTCCTCAAGTGCCAAATTCAGGCACCTCTTGAACACTTCCAGAGATTGTGACTCCACCATCTCCTTGGTCAACTTATTCCACTGAGCAGTCCTGCAGTGAATTTTCTTTTTCTGGTATCTAATCTGAAACTCCCCAGTGCAACTTAAAGCCTTTTGTCTGAGACACAGCAATGTGGGGTTTCTGTCCTTCTGTGAAGTAACATTTTTACATAAGCTCCATGCAGAAAGTTGGCAAATCAGCTAAACTTGCTGAACAAACAGGCACCAGAGGCAGATTATCTCCTGGTGTTATCCCAGGTTTCCAGAGCAGACAGATTCAACAGTGAAGTTTATATTCCATTAGCTCTGCAACAGGAAGGCCACCCAGACAGGGCACTGAAGGACTGTCAAACCCTGAAGAGCCCTGGGCTCCCAGGTGCAGCCACCTCTGCAAGGTGCTGTGCAAGCAGAACCTCTCACCTCTGCCTCCCCAAGCCGCCCGTAGTTCACCTCGTAGAGCACGATGAGCCCGTTGGGCTCCTTTGGCTCCTGCCACTTCAGATGCACAGTGTTCTTCTCCACCAGCTCATGGGAAACTGGGCCAACGATGTCATCAGCTTTAGCTAGAGCCAAGTTCAAGATCAGGTTTAGTTCCACATCTCTGGGTAAAATTCACACCTGCCAATACCTCACCCACCCTCCTTTCCCACCGGGACACAAGGACAGCCCTGCTCTTACACACTGCAGCTGCCTCCCATAGGAAAAGCAGCATTTTGGGAAGAGCCCCCAGGCCACAGCAGGGCTCAGGGAGCCTGTCAGGGACAGAATCACCTTCTGGCATGGTCCTGGCACTGACATAAGCAGCCACGCTGCAGCGGGACTCCTGGGCGTCGTGGTTGCAGGCGTGCAGCTCGATGCGGTACCCGGTGAAGTGCCGCAGCCCCGAGATCACCAGGGACTCCTTGAACATCACCTTCTCAAAAGGCTTCTGCTCCTCTGCACCCTCAGCTGCTGCTGAGTTGTTGGGGGAGGATGGGATGGTGGGGAACACCACGGTGGAGTTTGCCACAGAGCCCAGGTCTCTCCGTTTTCTTGATGGCCTGTTGAACAACACAGGTCACCACGTTAGTCAGTGTCAACACATCCAGCTGAGAATGAAGAGTTAAAATGGGAAAGCTCAGAACCCTGATACGTGCAATGCAACAAAGAAATTAAAGATTTATTTTTTTTTAACCAAGATACGTCTTTACAAAATTCTGTATCCCCCAGACTCTTCTCCCCGCACAACTGCACACAGGGTGATAAAATAAAAATAAACCAATCCAAGTTTCAAGTATTTGCTTGAGAATCCAAGTTCCCCAGGATCTCTCAGCTGAGTAACTTTACCAGGTTGCCTCACAGATGCCTGGGGCAGGGTTGCAATGCTTTGGAGTCCAGCTCCCACTGCTGCAGCTCTGAGCACATGGGGTCATGACTCAGTGACCCCACATGTGCCACATATCCCAAGTGTCACCAACCTGCATTTCTGAAGCCAAAGGCCACTGTCCCAGCTCTCTGGAATACATTTGCCACTCTCACCCCTAAGGCTGAACCTCAATGGATGCACAAAGCATTTTAACCTTCTCCCAAGAGATTGAATCTATTAAGTCCTGTTCAAGGCATGCATTTAGAACTCATGATTCTGATTACATATTTAATTTGTGGTTTTGTTAATCAAATGTTGCTCCTTGAGTTGTTGCATTTCAGTCTGGATATCTGATTTTTTTCACTTGGAAAAGCAGCACCTGCAGTGTGACCTTCCCTGAGTGCCACCAGCCAGCTTTAATGGCAGGTTTTGTCAGCAAAGAAACAGAATAAATTCAGCAGAATTAAGAAGCATTCAAAAATTTCATTTTCTTGGCAAAAGAAAAAAAAAAAAAAGAGAGAGAGAGAAGAAGGGATCAGTACCAAACCAAAAGTGCTCAATCTAACACTTTTATGTGCTGCCACACATTTGCCACAGGGTATTCCAGGTCAGAAACTAACCAAGGTGGTGAATCAGTAACTGGATTCAGTTACACAAAAGGAATTAATGCCACTTGAAATCCAGACCATGTATTTTAAGGGAGTGATGATCTTTTTGTGTGTGTGTGCATGTGTGTGCAGCTATTAAAGGGTACAAAGAGTGACCTGATCTGAACCCACACTTGAGGCATCTCCAGGCTCTAAAAATGTAACAAGCTGTTGAAGCAAATCTTTGCTGCTGAAGTGAACTTTCCACTGCACCTCTGACCACCAGGCCATGGCCAGCCCCAGCCCCAGCCCCAGCAGGGACTGCTCTGACAGGTCTCTGCCACCTTCTCCTGCAGCAGAAGCCACCAGGCAGAAAGCAGAGTTTGAGATGTCCTCAAACTAAACACTGGGCAGCACACAACACAAATATTCACAGAGCTGCCATCATCACACAATGGTTTGGGTTGGAGGGACCTCAAAGCTCATCCAGTGCCACCCCTGCCATGGCAGGGACACCTTCACTGTCCCAGGCTGCTCCAAACCCAATGTCCAGCCTGGCGTGGGACAATCCAGGGATCCAGGGGCAGCCACAGGTGCTCTGGGCACCCTGTGCCAGGGCTCCCCAACAATTCCTCCCTGCAGAATATTCCTCCACCTGATGACAAAGCAGGATGGCAAACAGAAGGCTCAGCAAGAACATTCCAGTTTTTAAGTTTTCTCTATCTTAATTATTAATTAACTCCTTTTGGAGCTGCTGTTCCCTCTGCCTGTGTGGTGTGTGAGCAGTGTCCCCCCAGGATGGGGCAGAGTTCAGGGACCCAGCTCTGGGTCATGCCACCTCCCTCCTTGGGAAGGATTCCTTATGGTCAAACAGGACCTGGTTTGCATAAAAGCAAAGCTACACCCTCTGTTTATCAAGTGTGAATTCAGCTGATCCTCGTGTTCAAGGGAATTTTGTTTTTCACAAGTAAAACAGTACTTTGACCACTGCTGCAACAGAGTAAAATGCAAGAATTCCCTCATTCTCAAGTCACAGTAAGTTAAGAAAAGCTTTTGAAGCTGTAAATCCCCAATCTTCCCCTATTTATTATCCTGGATTTGCAGCAATTTTTGTGCCAAATTTTCTGTATTTTCAAACATCTGATTCTTCTCAGAGCTGTTCCAGAGCAATTTGCATTGAGGCCATCTCAGCAGCTCCAGGGAATTCTCTGTGAAACCTTCAGGTCCAGGTTCCTCCTGCTCTCACAGGTGACCAGGGGTGTGAGGGGGCTGGGAGTGACCCCTCAGCACACACAGTATGGCCTGTGCTGGAGGATTCCAAAATTGCCTTTGGTACCTTAAACCAAGCTTGTCTACACCCCTGAAACCATCTCAGGTCAGCTGGCCTGGCAAAAGCATTTTAGATTTGCCTGTACAGTTACTTCTAAAGTGAGTCATTCCTCAGATCCTGCTCCCCAGGAATATTAAGAATGGCACAAATGTGTGTGACAGAGGACAGGCACAGAGAACTGGGGCTGCTCCTGCTCCTGCTGCAGTGGTGATGGAGGGAATACCTGAATGACACCCTGCACAGCAGCCACTCAGCTCCCCTCTGCCTCTCAGCATTTTTCTGCAATCTTTTCCTCCTCCCCACAGAATCATGGAGGGGTGAGGCTGGAAGGCACCTCTGGGATTGTCTGGCCCAGAGCAGGGGCAGCTGGAGCAGGTGGCTCAGGACCAAGCTGAACCATCTCAGGTCATCTCCATCTCCAGGGATGGAGACTCCACACACATCCCTGGGCAGCCTGTGCCAGGTGTAACCAGCCCTGAGCTCCAATCAGTGCAGAGCTCCTCCAAAATGAGAGCAAATAACACAGGATCAGTTTCTGATGGCCACTTTGTCCAGCTCCAAAGGGGAGCTGGTGTGGGACATTGCCAGCCCTGCCTGCGCACAGGAACATTCCTGAACTTCTACTTTGGTTTTTTTGTCACTGCCAGAGAAAACTGAGCCCCAGGAGTTGTGACAGTGGCTCCTGGAGTGGGTGATCAACATGCCCAAGGAGAAGGAACTGTGATTTCCAGAGAGGTGAGATCAGCCCTGGCCTGAGGCTGGATCCTGCCCAGGGATCAGATCGCTGGGAACAGGGCAGGAGGGGAGAAATGGCACATGGAAAACAAGGAGACATCAGGGAGAAACTGCTGTAATTCTGCTCCCCTGGCATCTCATGTTCCCTGCTGGCCTCATCCCTGAGATTCCTCCCGTGACTGGCAAGCTCCTTCTCTCCAGGAGAGGCCACACAGCACCTCAGGAGAGGTCACTGAACTCTCAGAAGCCATGAAAAAAGCACCTGAAGTAAACCACACTCCCTGCTCTCTGCCAGGCTCTGTGAGCAGGTGATAGCACAGTATTCACAGGAAAAAGAATTCTGATTTATGTGGTGACAGCCTGGGGCCTGCCAGGGAAGACAAGCAGGCCACGTGGCAGCAGGGAGGTCTCTTCAGCACTGGCTTGTTGTAGAGGATTAGTTGGCCATGGGATGTGGGGATTTCTTCCCCAGCAGGCTGACAAGGTGGCACATCCTGGTGATTGGTTTCTTCCAAAAATACACACCCCAGAAACTGGCCTGAGCAGCATCCTGGGCTGGCTGCACAATAAAACTGGGGGGGAAAGGAAAAGGATTGTCTGCCTGTCTGCCTACATCAGGAGGAGTTTGGTTCTCCTCTGCTTTGGAATCTGTCATGTCCTGGCATCCTCTGGCACACTGGAGCTCATCCTGATGGGCACCAACAGCCAGGAAACAGCAAAAGGAGAGGCTCTGCCCAAGCTTCAGGTGAGGACTGCAGGCACCAGGGAAAGGAACACCAGGGATGCTTTAACAGGGAAAATGCTCAGTGCAGTGACCCAGCTTTTGTCAGGCAGTTGCAAATGCAGGATTTTAGCTGAGGGCAGCAAGCAGAGAATACATTTAGAGCACAACACAGGGAAGAGGGTAAATCAGCAGAGATTCTACCCTGCTCCCCAGCACTTCCTCCCCAGGCTGCAGATGAAGTGTGAAGACATTCAACACCACTTAATGTGACACCAAGTGTGCCACTCAAAACAGGACATTCACCTCCCACAGCACTCACATTCCTCATGGTATTGGAGGTATTTCCCACACTAAGTGAAGGGAGACCACAAATACCAGGCTGAAGGATGAGGCTGTGGCCTGGTAAACTGCCCTTTTCCTTTCTTTTCAACTCAATGAAAAACCTGACCACAAAATTTCAAGACAGGAAAAGAAAATCGCTATTTTTGGCATCATCTGATGCCAGATGAGCTGCAGGCTGTTTGTTAAGGATTCTCACTTTATTCTTGAGCTGAGGAGAATTCAGGGGCAGGAAATGAAAGCAGGATCTTCCAAATCTGCAGGAACAGTGGTAGGTGCTCAGCTCTCCCCATTCCAACACCCATATCCAGCTGGACTAGACAGGCTCATGGAAGCCTGGCAATGTGGCTGTGTCCAACCTGGTATTTTCATTTAATCCTCAATGACATTTCCCTCCCCCTGAGCCCTGGACAGTCCTGTCTGATGTTCTCACCTGGGCACAAAAACCTCGTTGTGGAGATAATTCTCGAAGGTCTTGCGGAAAGCAGATTCCTCCAGCTCCTTCTGGATCTGGGAGTCTGTTTTAGGACAGGAACAACATTCCCCACTGACATCCTCAGCTTCACTCTGATTATACTTCTGGGGGTCTTCAGATTCAAAAGGAGGAGACCACGTCCTTGAGGGCAACTTTAATCCTGGGGACAAAACAGTTTCAGTGTCACTCGTGCTTGTCTTGGCAGAAGATGTTTGATCCTACAAAAAGAACCCAAACCAGTGTACACAGGATTCATGGCACATTTGGGTATCTCATATTTCACATCCAGGGCTGAGCAGTTCCCTCTTTTCTGGCAGGCCTTTAAGTCAAAAATGCTATTTTTGAAATGGAGCTTGGATGCTGCTTTATCTCAGTTCAGGTGACACAGAGCAGCAGGTGAGATTTTGGAAGTCCTTGGTGAAATTCTGTGTTCTTAAGGAATTCCAAACCAGGCTGCCTTTAAAAATTAACTTTGCCTGAGCTCCAGCAGCACCAAAACTTGTAACTTTACTATCTTCACTGCTGCTACTAACTTAAAATTCAGTTTAAAAGGAGGAGGAGCAGAAGGGAGATCCCCAAAGGAAAAAATGTGATTACTTTGTAAAAAACATTTTTAGACCTTTTGCACATACCCTGGCAGTAGCACTGAATGTAACAGAACAGAGAGGGACAGAATTGGGCCCCAGAGCCCCTCCAAGGCAAAAACCCCAGACAGCTCTGGGAGAGGCAGAAGGAAAGGCCTGGAGGGAGAAGTACCCACTCACCTTTCAGGCAGTAATCGAGCTCATAGAGCTCACTGTCCTCTGCCTGCTCCTGCCAGTACACCAGGTAGTGTGTGATGTTCCCGTTGGGCTCCGAGGGCGGCTTCCACTTGAGGATGATTTGGGATGAGGAGTTGGACACGGAGATGGGATCCAACGGCACCGACGGAACTGCGAGGGTGGGGAAGGGACAGAGGTCACTGCACTGCCCTGCAGAGCCTGGCAAAGCAGGGACAGCACAGGCTAATTCCCATCTCCATGGGAATCCAGCATTCCTGGCACACAGAGGACTGGATGATCCTGGAGGTCTCTCCCAGCCTTAATAATTCTTACACGAGGCCACACCAACTGCACAGAAGAGATGCCCATTGGCACCACCTGGAATCACACCCCTGCTGTAGGAATTCCTTCCTACCAAAGCAGGGCAGTGGGAATTCCTGGCTATGGGAGCAGCACAAGCCCCAGGCAGGATGATTTGGGCTGTTTCCAGCCCAGGAAGGAGCTGCACTGACCTGTGGCGTTGGTCTGCACATAGATGATCTCGCTCTTGGCGCCGTACGTGCGCCGCTCGTCGGAGAAGGTGACCAGGGTTTTCACAAACACTGCATATTGTGTCCAGGGCTTCAGGCCCCTCAGGAGCCACCCTGGCTGGGCCTGGGCTTTGGGCTCGTTTGAGCGTGGTGGGGGATCAACATCCACGACTGTCCAGCTGTTGGAGCCACAGGCGTCCTGACCGTCAAACTCCGTCACGTTCTGGTAGGGACTTGAGGAGAGAGAAGGCTCCAATTAATCCTCAGTCAGGCTCTTAAAAACATTTCTAAAGGCACACTGGAAGTTATCACCCTTTACCCTTCAGAGAAGTAAAATTATCTCACTGTATTCTGAAAGGGAGGCATTGGGAGCTTTGTTACCTGGGCCTCCAACACCATCACAGAGCAGGATCTGTGCCACACATGACCCCAACAACTAAATCTAGCCTGATTATTGTCAGCTTTATGAAAATCAGCTTGGTTACCTTGATTCTACAAGAATCTTTCCTACTTCAAAGGGGACAAAACCCTCAGCATCCCACAGTGTCTAGAACAGCAGGAAAAATTAAATTTTGGATTCTTAAACGAGGAACTGTGACTGTGCCCAAATCAGGGATTTTAATGAACACTTCAGTGTAGGAACCACAAAATCAGAGACTAAACAGCTTTGTCTACAGCAAAAACATGCAGCAGGTTTAACATGCACCTTTCAGTGCCAGCTGCTGCTGGTGGCAGCCCAGCAAAGCTCTGGGACCTGGGGAAGGGTGACTTACGCCTCCTTGTAGAACAGCATAAACCCCAGCAGGTCACGGAAATCTGGGGGCCAGTAGGGCTCCCACTTCAGCAGGATCTTGTCATGAGAAGTCCTAATGGAAGAAAATTTCAGCAGTTCGTTTTCACCTGGAACATATAAGTGACAATAGTTTCATTAATGCTGAAAAACAAAGTGTTCTGTTCTTAATTATCTTAGAAGTTCAAGATAAGTGTGAGGAACACTGAGAAGAGTTGTCCAGTAAAACTTTATCTCACTTGGCAGCCATTCCTACCTCAAATCAGTGGCTGGTGTTGATGCCCTCCTAAGGTTAATTTTTTCTAAGAATTCATGAAAATTACTCTGTAGAAGAGCCAAACTAAATTCTAAAAAGAGAGAAATCTAAAGATGACACGTCTCACAATTTATGATCTGCACAGCTGAACCCAGCAATATGGTTTGCACAGAAGGCAAGAGGCCACAGAAATGAAACAGAAAAATTTCCAGCCTGGCCCAGAAGTAGTGAGGTCCTCACTACCCTCAAACACTAGGGTGTTTGCAGGAAGATGGAACTCAAGGGACAGGGAACAACAAGTTTTGTGCCCCCAGCCCAAGTGGCTCTGGCTAAATTTGCTATTCCTGCTGCAACAGGAGGAAGAACATTCATTTCACTGGCACCACATCCAGAACAAACAGGGGCTTTTTTTTCTGACCCTTTCTATTTTTTTTTTTTTTAGTAAACAGGATGCTGCCAATGTGAAAGCTGGGCTTGAAATGTAAAAGCAAACAAAAAGCCAAACAACCTGGCAAGCTGTGGTTTGAGGTGGGGGTGGCACAGACACCAGCTCAGCAGGGTGAGGGTAAAGCTGGCAAAGAGAAATGCAACTGTCTCCTCCAGCTGCCTTCACACCAAACACCAGCCCAGGAGCTGCTACAGCCACAGGCAGAGCTGGATCTGCCCAAATCCAGGTTCATCCCCAATGTGGGGAGAGTTTTTCAGTGTCCCATGAGAGGAGATGAACTTTACAGACAGCTGATTCCTTGTGCTCCTTCCCTGTGCCCAGGCTGGGGCTGTGCTGCCTCAGAGGTTCCCTGTGTGTTTTTCACTGGTCCTGCCAGTTTTAGGTCACAGCCATTGCATTCCCTTCTCCCACTGTGCTGGCCTGGCTGCTGTGCTGATATGTGGGAAACTGAGTCAGCTGAAAGATCCTCACTTTTGAGGTCTGGTCACAAACATCAATGAGGAGCAACAAGGACTGGCCCAGAGATGAGAAAATCCTGGAATGTTTCAGGTGGGAAAGGACCTTGGGCTCTTCTGGCAGTGCTGTCTCCAAAAGCAGAGGACAGTGAAGCCACAGGATGACCCAAGCTGCCTGCAGGTTGTGAGCCAGGATGTGAAATCCCAGTTCAGTCAGTGCTGGGTTTTTGGTGGCAATACCTGCCCAAGCATCTCCCAGATCATGGCACGACTCTGGAATACTGCAGGGATGGGTCACTGCCCTGTCCCCCTCTGTCCTTCAGAGGGAAAACTGAGCTGCAAGGGGCCCATGAGCTCCTGCACATGCTCCTATGTGCAGGGGAATTTCAGTGGGGCTGAGCTATCAATCAGAGCAGAGATCCCACCAGCTCAGAACAAAGCTGGTTTTTCCTGCCCCTGATTCCTTCCACAAGCTGGTTCAGCACACAGCCCTGGTACAAACAGGGAAAGGGGCACAGAAAGGGAACAAACAGCAGGACTGGGGGTGCAGAAGGACTGCATTTATTGCAGTATTGCTGCCAAAATAAGTGTCTGCAGAACCCCATCCTCAGTAACACAACTTCAGCAAGAGCATAAAGCCAACCCTGTGCTGTTTGCTGACACAGGAGCTGTCTGATCATTTTCCTGAAGAAAGCTGTTGGGTGAAAAACCTCAGAGAGGCATTGCAAAAATTGTTGGGAAATTTTCCCTGCCTGTTGTCATGGCAATTGCCTCACGTGGCTGCAGGGATGGGTGGAAATCCCATTTCTCCCGTGTTTATTCCCTGTCGCCTCATGACATGGGAAAAGCAGATTATGACTATTAATCAGGTACTCAGCAGTAACACAAAGTCCCAGCCTGGGCTGAGGTTACATTGTGCTAAACTCTTCAAAAAAGACACAATAAATGCACCCCCAGCCCAAAAAACCTCCCAGGGTTGTGTGGGACCAAGGCTGCCAGAGGGAGATCCCGTGGCACAGTGACAGTGTGACAAGGGGCACATCTGCTACTCTAGCAGAGGGATGAGGACAGGCCATGGAAAAACATCCTGGGCTGGGCTGGGAGCAACAGGAGCATGAGGAGAGCAAGGCAGAGGGAGAGGAAAGGGAAGCAGGGCTGAGTTCTGAGACTCTTACACGAGGCCTGATCCCCGTTGGTCTTCAGGGCTATGTCATTCCTCTCCTGGCGCCCCTTAGTCCCAGAGATCTCTTCCATCTTGTGGATTTCTGACAAGCACAGCTTGGGGTTGTAATGGAAGAAGAGTTTGCCCCGTGCAATAGTGAGGTTGTGTTTGCTCCAGTCCCAGAGCTGGCGGAGATTCTGGTTGTCCAAGGCATAAAAAGAATAATTCCTGAAAGCAGAAGAATAAAAACATGGGTTGGGATGCATGAAAAGCTCTTTTTGCACCAATCCAGACACCAAAGGAAAATGAATGCAAATTGTCTGCCCTGGCAGGGCACGAGGCACGGGCAGAGGAACATTTAAAAATAACTTGGGAATTGTTTCCCAATACAAATCACCCTGATAGAACTGGCACTCCTTGTACTTCAAAGCATTCAAACAAAACATCACTTGAGAGAACTCACCCAGCTTCGAGTGTCTCTCCTCTAATCAGATGGAGTTTCCGAAAAAAAGAGAGAGAAACCAAGGCATAGGAGCGGCGGATTTTCAGGTAACCTGAGATTTCTTCTATCAAGCCAAGGTTTGCTTCCAGCTCAGCTGCTATGTTATCTGCAGAGAAGAAAACATTGGGAAGAGTTTTCTGGTATCACAGAAACACCCACATCAGAGCCCAAACATATTAAACAACTGCTTTATGTTAATCCATGAGAACTCGCAAAAACCAATGAAAAAAAAACCACCAAATGAAAGAAAAACCTCTGCTTTGTGCTGATTTCTCTGGGTGTCTCTAAAGAAGCAGAGCCCCAGCTGGGGGCAGGTTTTTTTCAAATTGATCTTTCTTTCTTTCTCTCTTTTTTTTTTTTCTTTCTCTCTTTCTTTCTTTCTTACTTTCTCTCTGCAGGAGACTTAGCTGAGGGGAAAAAAAGCACCCAATGTTTGAAGATACTGAAGTGTTAATACTTCATTTCTCAATTCATGGCTAGGAGAGGACTACACGTAATTTCCTAATCACGGAATACCTAAGCCAGGATTCTGGCTATCAATAACCTAAGTCAACTCGCTTTGAAACACACAGACACTCAGTGCTGACTGTCCTGCATGCCCATGTGTGCTGCCCAAGCCAGAGGCAGCTGCTGCTCCCCTCTGCTGCCCTGCCCTCCCCAGGGACTCACTTCCCCCGCGGATGTTGATGACCAGGCTCCCGTTGAGCACCGTGCAGCCCCGCAGCGCCTGCGCCGACGTCACCGAGTCGATGGTCTTCTCCTTGCCAAAGTCACACACCTTGGGGCAGGGCCCTGCACAGGGGGTGCAGTGCAGGCTGCAAAACAGCACAGCAGGGTGAGCCACAGTGCGCCAGCAATGGCCAGCAGAGCGAGGAAACTAAGGGAGGATACGCCATGGGGTTCGCTCATTAGCAACTCCAAGGAGAGTCAAGGAATCATGGAATGGTTTGGGTTGGAAGGGACCTTCCAACCTTCCTGAAGCTCACCCCTTTACACAGCTTCCACTGGACCATATTGCTCCAAGACCCATCCAACCTGGTCTTGAAAATAACTGCTGATAAATTTGAATGGGCTTAAATTGTCACTTCCACACTTTCATCACAAATCATTTCACCCTTCCTGCAAAGTGACCTGAATTATTGTGAAGAGTAAGCTGGCCATGGTGCTGCCCAGTGCTCTCCATCCCAGGCTAGTATTCATCTCAAGATCATTAACCAAACACATAATTGATGATTGGAGAGCTGGCCCTTCATCTGGGAATTCTCTGATTGAGGACTGCACACAATGTTGCTTTAAAAAAGGCAAGAATGTGCTTGGTGCTCTGGGGAAATACTGCTTGAATAGCAGGAGCTGATGGCTTGCCCTGGTCACACCACCACAAGAATGTGTTCCCAACTAGTTCAGAGAAAGAAAAGCTCTAGGAAAAGCAGGGAGCAGAGCTGTGAGATCCCACTGGCAGCAGCCTGGAACAGCACAGGAGAGGCCACGGGGCTGTTGCACAAGCAGCACAGTTAATTTGGGGGCTGCTTGTTTGTTCTTTGGAAAAACAAAACAGGAAATGGCATAAAAAGTCCTGTTAAGAGTGAATTCCCTGAAATTATTATGGCAGGAGCAAATACATGCGAGCACAAAGTGACCAATATTCATGGGAAATCTGACTCACCACAATATAGAATGGTACTGAGGGACAAACAACCAAGTTTTCAGTGATAAACAGCTCAGCAACATAAATTATTTAATTCCTTTATCAAAACGCCCTGGGAATAGACAGAATGGCTGTTCCCTGCTTTGATTCGTGCTACACTTGTTTGTTACATTGTGCGTTTATGTCTGGCACAGCTTGAACCTGCTCAATGAAAGTAATTACAGGGATGAGGGACAGATATTCTGAGAAAGAGCACTCCGAGGACGCTGTGCTCTCTTCATTAGCCACGACCTCTCCCTGCTGTGCTTTTCCAGCCCGGCTCCCTGGCCTGAGGCTGCTCCAGAGGGGAGGGAAGCAGGGCTGCTAAAGCCCCTCTGTGCCTTCCAGCTCGAGGATGCTCTTCCTTGTCCTCTCTCCATCTCCCTTTCCCAAGGGAAAAGGAGGAAGCAAGCAAAACCCGAGGGAACAATAAACCACCAACCCACGGCAGGGAGAACTCCTAACACCTTGAATTAGCAACGAATCACTTTGTAAATCACATTAAACCAAACCAGGCGCTCCCCACAACCCCTCCCGTCTTTCACCCAGCACCCAAACCCCACGTCCAAAGCGATGGCACCTTTTCCCAGGCACTCACTTGCTGGAGTTCATGATGTACCCCGAGGGGCACTCGTGCACGCACTCGTTGTTGTGGATGACGTGGCAGCCCGACTCGCGGGCGCTCCTGCACTTGTTGTGCAGCTCCTGGCAGAAGCCGAAGGTGACGCAGCGCCAGCCCTCGAAGCGATAGTGGCCCGGCGGGCAGGAGCTCACGCAGCGCCCCTCCAGGTACAGGTTGCGGCAGGCGATGCAGCGGCCGGCGTCGTTGGGCGCGGTGCAGTCGCCCAGGCACTCGCTGTGGCAGCACTGCCCGTCCGCGGTGCAGCCCTGGGACTTGCAGGCGGCGGGGCAGACTGCGGGGAGAGCACAGCGAGGGTCAGGAGGGACTGGGAATGAGAGTGTGGGCATGGAGAGACTGGGAATGAGAGTGTGGGCATGGAGAGACTGGGAATGGAGAGACTGGGAATGAGAGTGTGGGCATGGAGAGACTGGGAATGGAGGGACTGGGAATGAGTGTGGACATGGAGAGACTGGGAATGGAGGGACTGGGAATGAGTGTGGACATGGAGAGACTGGGAATGGAGGGACTGGGAATGAGAGTGTGGACATGGAGAGACTGGGAATGAGAGTGTGGGTATGGAGAGACTGGGAATGGAGGGACTGGGAATGAGTGTGGACATGGAGAGACTGGGAATGGAGGGACTGGGAATGAGAGTGTGGACATGGAGAGACTGGGAATGAGAGTGTGGGCATGGAGAGACTGGGAATGGAGAGACAATGGACATGGAGAGTGTGGGCATGGAGAGAGAATGGGCATGGGAGACCAGGGCATGGAGAAACTGTGCATGGAGAGTTTGGGCATGGAGACTGGGCATGGGGATTGTGGGCATGGAGAGACTGGGAATGAAGAGAGAATTGTCATGGGAGAGACTGGGCATGGAGAGAGAATGGGCATGGGAGAGAGAATGGGCATGGGAGAGAGAATGGGCATGGGAGAGAATCTGGGAATAGAGAGAGTCTGGCCATGGCAGAGCCACGGCAGAGCAAATTCTGCCCCATCCCCACCTTTCAGTGCAAATTCTGCCTCATCCCCACCTTTCAGTGCAAATTCTGCCCCATCCCCACCTTTCAGTGCAAATTCTGCCCCATCTCCACCTTTCAGTGCAAATTCTGCCCCATCTCCACCTTTCAGTGCAAATTCTGCCCCATCTCCACCTTTCAGTGTAAATTCCACATTTTAAGAACATTCTTGAGGAGTCTTATCCTCACACCTCATCAATACTCATCTTCAAAAGAAGAGATCTGAGCTTTCCTGTTTCCTCTGTCCTGCACTAAGAGGCTCCAGAAGAGCCTTGGTGACTGGTGTTATTTCTGAAGCTCAGGAGTGATGAGACTCCACAGCAAGAGCTTCCCACCCTGGGCTCAGCCAGTTTCAGCCAGAAGATTCTTGTTTCTCAGTTTAAAAAACTGGAGTTTCCTACAGCAGTACTGCAAATAACATGTCCAACAGCACTTCTACACAACCCTTCAGCTTTATCAGGATTTGCTTCCCATCTGTCTATCACCCTGTCTCTGCTTTCCTGCAGGAAGCCCTGGTACCAAAATGAGCTCTTCAGTGACTCTCCCCACAAGTCCACAAAGAAAGACACCCACAAGTGTTATTGCTTGAGGGTTTTATGGTTTTCTATTTAATTACTCATTACTTAGTGCCCCACAACACCTTTAAGAGTGGTTTGGGCTTTGAACTGGAAACCAAGCAGAGCAAACACGGTGAGTAACCTGGGCAGGAGCAGGAGGGCAGGATGAACAAAGCCAGGGAAGCTCCAGGGGAAGGTCAGTCCTGCCCCTCAGCATCTCCACTCTCAGTCTGAGAGGTTCAAATGAGGCTGAAATTATTAAATCCAACTCTGTAACCCAGAAGACACCATGGAACTTCATGTCAGGAAAGAGAACAGAGCTGAAATCAGCACCCCAAGAGCCAACACCAACACCAAGCAGGGCTCCAGGAGCAGGAAGAAGGGCTTTAGGTGGTGAACAGGGACCTGGATTTATCCTCACAGCCTTTGAGATCCAGCTGTGAATTGCCAAGATCAAGACACCCCCTGTCCTCACCAAACCAGTGTTCTGTCTGAGGAACACCTGAGCAGCTCCTCCTGCCTGAGAAACAGCAATAAATCCTGAATTACCACACCTGCCTCAGCATCTCCCCAGCTTTCTGTCCAATAAAAGTGTCCAGGCAGGAGGGGCTTTATTTGGGGAGGTCTTGACACAGCACTGTCCAGAGGTGAATTTTCTCTTTATTTTCTGGTTAAACCTGAGCAGAGCAGCAGTGGAACATGGTCTGGTTTTATCCAGCCAAAGGAGCAGCATGTGGGATCCATAACACATGTTTGGATGGTTCAGACCCCAGCTGTGCTAGGAAGAAAATCCCCCTCTGCCCCATGGTAGGAGATTGCAGAATTAAGTGTGTTAAAGCTGTTAATGCCATTCTTGGAATAAGCAGCAGTAGATGAGGTAGTAAAGATGAGCAATCTCTGATCTGATAAATCTCTTGAAAAAATATGAAATGGATAAAGCTGAAATTTTAACACAAGGACAATTTAATCTTAAATATCTTACTCTTTCACTGCAGGTATTTTCTCTGTGCATTACTCATTCATTACAAAAAGCATAGGAATGTATTTCAAATTTATTTCCTTTCAGGCTGATGAACTTTATGCCCTTTTCTAGCAACAGACCTTATATTGTGAACCTGTCACAAACAGATTGAAATGCAACAGCCAAATAGAAGCAACCTGCAGGTAACACCTTGCATTAGACTAAATATAAAATGGGAAGCTTGTTTTAAAAGCCAGGTTTTACATGGATGTTTTAAATGATTATACATTCCTTACCAGAGCACAAATGAGCACAGTCTAGCAACAGGTGTCCTGTAGTTTATTAGAACAGAAAATTCCAGAATTTAGTCCAAAACACTATCAAACTTACTAACTGCAGCCTGGAATATCACAGTTTATGAGCAGGGGGAAAGCCTGGGCTGTTCCTCCCACATCCCCCTGAGACAGGGATGTCCAGACAGGAATCCTGCAGGTTCTGCTGGGAAGCAAAGAACTAAAGCAAAAGCAGGAATGGTTTGTTTGAGCTGCCAGCACCATTCCCAGTATTCCTCACCAGCATTTCCTCCACAAGGGAGTTTTCCCCTGCCTCTTTCATGCCCAAGAACTAGAAAGTTTCAAGTATCCAAAACCCAGGATTTGTTTTCCAAGGAGCAGACAGGTAACTGGGAAAAGCCAGCCCTCATGCAAAGCACCCGGTGACACATGGCACCTACTTAACATTCTGTCACACAATATTTTTATTTAATTTGTTATGGAAACTAATCTTCAAAGCCCTGTGCTTATTTACACATTTTGAACTCAGCTGCAAGTATTCACAGGGCAGAAACCGCCTAAAGTCTCCACTCTGAAGGTTTTCAGAAGATACAATTAAACTATTTTTAAACTGTTCTTAACGTTTCTCTTTTTCCTGTTCCACGAGCTTTTGATGTCTCAAAGACAGCTCAAAGAAAGCAAAGCACCCAAGGCAACAGCTCTTTTTCCATTAAGCACTCAAGACCAGAAATTGTCAATCACTATTTTGTGCAAATCCTCATTACCCAAGATCCTGAACAGATGTCATGACATTATCAAAGTCTGCATGCTAGAGAACACCTCAAGTCGTGTAAAACCTCTCCAGAGTATCTTCACTACAGCTTTTCACAACTGTTACTCCAGGTTCTGTGACTCAGATGGTTCAGAAATATGGGTTTTGTTTTGGTTTTTTTGCTGTCACGTTGGGCAGGTCGACACAGAATAGGTTTGTGCACCTCGTTACCTTTCTCCACTGAGGTCTGCAGACCCTAAAAAAATGCCATGAACACAGATTTGGTTTTTTGTACAAAACAAACTTGTTTCCCCAGGGAATGGTCTCAGCCCAAGGCTGCCAGAGCTGCAGGAGAGTTTGGATACCACTCTCAGGGATGCTCAGGGTGGGATTGTTGGGGTGATCTCTGTGGATCTCTCCCAGCTCAGGACATTCTGTGATATTCTAAGGTGACCCTTTTGGGAGCTCTGGCTTATAGGGACACTCAGACACAACCCCCAGCCTCTGGTTAAGGCTGTGGGAAGCTTTGGACACAGGGAAAAAAACCAACTCTCCCCATTCTTCACATAAAGTCCAAGAGGAACTCCACAAACCCAAGCAAGGCACAAAGGAACAGCTGCTGTGAGCACATGGGACAGAGCTGCCCAGCAGAGCCACAACACCTTCACCACATCTGGAGCAGCTGGGAGCTCCAATCCCTGTCCCAAAGCTGACACTGAGCCTGGCACTAAAATCCCAGTGAGCAACGCAGCGACACCAGAGGCTCCAACCTGCTGATCCAGGGGGAATAAATATTTAACTGGCTGCTAGCGTGGCTCCCAAGACTGAGGAAACAATGCCTGCTCCAAAGCTCTCTGATTAGAGATTCAAATGGACATTTCTCCGTGCTGCTGAGGCCCAGCTGGGGGGGACAGGCTGCAGAGTCAGCGCCGAGGAATTTCCACCTCGCGTCGCCCCGTGCTCCACTTCCCCCTGCTCCAGGTGCAAACAAAACACAGGGACTGGAAACACATCCCCAGCCAGCACAGGTAACCTGGGGAGTGGTGTTTAACAGGCAAGTCAATTAAGCATTAAGCTGGTAATAACTTCGGTGTTAGGTCTTTTTTTATTGTTTTCTGTTCATAAAAAGGTGATTTTTCTGAAAAAGAGGGGGGAAACACCACTCAGGATAAGTTTTGCTGTTCCTTTGGGATTCTCTGCCAGTTTTGGGATTCTTTATGGGTTCATTTGGGATTCTCTGGGTGGGTTTAAATAGCAACACCCTGGCTGAGCTGAACTGGCAGTTCACACAGTAAGAGGAACACAGTGCATTAAGAGCAAATTCTAAACCACACATACGAACATCAAGATGCTGCACACGTGCTGTCCAGGCACCACATGGGTTTGGGACTGATTTGTTGTGAATAAAAGTGATACTTTTAGAGTGCAATAACAAGCCCTGTGTGTGTGGGTGGAGGTCAGTGGAGGCCACCACGGGTCCCTTTGGCCACCATGGGTGTCCAGCATCCAGCGGCATCTCCTCACACAGCAGCTCCTCTCCCCTGGCTCACACAAACTCTCATTCTGATTACAGACAAGGCAATTAGGAGGCTCCAGATCCAACGGGAGTCCAGGACACAAAACAACTGTGGCAGGAGAACCGCCCTCAACCTCAGCCAATGCATTTGCTGCCTGCGCAGGGGAGGCATCCAACCCAACCGCCGCTATCTGCACAAGGCAAACACTTAACCCTGCCAGCTCCAGCAGCACCCAACCCCACTGCAATGCCCTCTCATGCCATCTCATGCCCTGAAGGGCTGGCATGGGCTTGGCAGTGTTTAGCTGTTTGTAAGTGGAGGGGAAGGTGGTGTTGGCACAGCTGAGAATGGCTCGTTGTGGTCCTGGCACGGGTTGGGATCATGGCAGATGCCAAACCCTAAAGCCAGAACCTCACAGAACTCCCTGCACGTCCCCGTGGCTTTTCCCCCTCTTACTGTAAATGTAGATGTGATATATAAATTTATCCACACACACACACACACAGAGTCCTGCTTGAGTCAGGGCTGCACAGGGAGCTGGAATTTCATTTCCTAACGGTGCAATGACCTCTGCAGCAATGGGTTCTTGTGGTTCTAAACAAAAACAAAACCAACAAGGAAAGGGGAAAAAAAAAAAAGGAAACACAAGGACTAATCACCCCCGGCAGTAACTCCTCAGTGTGTTGCAAGCATGTGATCTTAATTTAGTACTACAGAGCCTGGGCTTGTTTCCTGCTGCAAGTGCTGAGCAGCACTGCTGCTATGGAAATCCATATGGGTCTTATTCCTCATAAAATCATGTATGAAATCCTGTTGTACATACACAGTATTTTTCACTTGATCGCTTTTGTTCTTTCACTCATTCTCTTCCAGTCAAGACTCCTAATTCAGGCAGTTGTTAAGTACCATTTGTCCTATAAATGTAATTTTTATCCCTAAACCAATTTTTCATTTTTTCACTCATGATCATCTACTTGCTTGTGAGCATTTATTTGATCTGAACACATCAAGACAACACCTAATCCCAGTGCATTAATGTATCATAAGGCTGAAAACAGCTATTAAATTAAGCAAAACTGTATCTGGTGAAGACTAAGTAAAAAAAAAAAAATCTAAAAGAGAGGATTGCTGCAAGAAAACCAACATACTGCAAACCCCACTGCACCGTGCCTTAGTCCTTCAATTATTCCTTCATGTCACAGAGGCCAAAGAGGCAGAAACCTAAACCCCAAACCCCACCAGCAGCAGAAACGTGCCTGGGAGGGACAGGGCTGGAGAGCTCCAGTGGACTGTAAAAAGCACAAGGACTTTTGATCGCCTTGGTGACAAACAACAGCAGCTCCCCCAGCCCTTCCTGAGCCTACAAAATAAATGGAGTAACTAGAAGAGGAAAAAAAACAAGAAGTTAACATGGTGATACCATGGTGATACCAAAATGCCACAGTGGTCAAGCAAAATTCAGGAAATTATCAGGAGATGCTCAAGCAAATTTGATGTCACTTATTCCCAGAGCTCAGCTGCTCTAACAACTCTCATCCCTCCCTTTTCCCCAAAGACAACCAAGGCATAGCCCTTCCAAAAGGCATCCACTCAAGTGCTGCAACCCACAACAAAGGGCTGCAGTTCTCAGCACCAGCTCGGGAAGGAGCAAGTGCCAAATAAATCCCAGATTTTACAATCAGCACTAAAATAAAGTGTTATTTATAAAATAAGATATTACAGTACATAATGCCATGACCCCTCTGAACTGTGAGCTGGGAACGTTAGGAGGTCTGTATTTACACAGGAACAGATAAAATTAACTGCAGGTGCCTCCCTTCCCATGGACAGTGACTTCCAAAAACAACACACTTACTACAACGTCAAGGAAACTCTTCCCATTGACATTTCTCAGGACAACATTACACCTCTTATCTCATCTATCAGAAAGGACAAGAAAAAAAAAACAAAACTGTTTCTCCTCCCAACCCTTCCACAAATTACGTGCTCAAGTGGAGCTGCATGGAACGTCTCTGATATTCCGAGCCGGGGTTCGGCCGCTTCCCACCAGGAACAGACAAAGCCCACGGGGATGCTGGACCTGGGAGGATCAGCAAATGTGAGCCCAAACAAGATAAAAGAGTTTGGAGCCATGTGCCACCTTGTCCTGTGATAGTGGAGCTCTGTGGAAGGAGTTGGTGAATGGAGATACGGGAAAGGTTGAGCTCGGCTGTTTACAGAGGAGAGGGGCAGATAACAGGAGATCTCTCCAGAAACAGCCTCCTCTGTGCCAACCTTCTGCTGTTTAAACTGAGGAGTAATTCTTTATCTTCTGCACTACACCTGCTGGTGGGGCATTTCTCTGGAAATACATATTTACTCCTATGTGAATTGTGACAGGCAATATGGGAAACGTGGGACGAGTTTACGTATATGCACACATTTCACTCGTGTAATACACAAAATATATGTAGGTCATGTCAACATGAAGCCTGCAGGAGTCACCAACCTCAATGTTGACCTTCAGTCACTCATTCTTCATCTCCTTAGGAAGTGACAGCCTTTGCAAATGAGCTTCTGCAGCTCCACACCAAGGCACAAGGCAGGCTCAGGGGTGCAAATTCAGACCCCATGGATGGAGCCTGACAGCCCAATACCATATCTTATTTTTGGGGACAGGACTTCTTGGGCTACAAACCTCAGCTGTGCAAGGCCCTCATCTTCCACTGAACCCTCAGCACAGGCTCTCATTTTCCTAGATTTTTTTAGACCTTTCTGTTTCTCTCCCTTGAAAGTTTTCATTCCTGCTCTCCTCTTTACAGAGAAAAATGCATGTTTCCCACCCAAATATCCATAATATTGCCCAGTCAGAACAAAGATCAAAGAAACATTTTCCTTTTGTGCATTTTAAGCAGTGGTGGTCACACCATGGCTGCAAACCCCTTGTCAACAGGACTTACAGAGCAAAGCACCTCATGCTGAAAAAAAAACTGAATTACTAAAGAAATTACAACTCAAGACTAGGTCTGTTTTCATTCTCCTGGCACCTTTCAATCGAGCTGATTCCCTATGCAGGTACAAACAACTTGCAGAAATCAAGCAAAGCTGTTGGCCATCTAACCCAAACTACCAAAACACAGAGTTTGATTTGAAAACACAGCAGCAACTGTTAAAGGTGGGACAAGTGTCACAAAGTGCACACCAGGATAGAGACAGGAGCTGTAAATACTTTACCCAGTGTCTACAACAGTGCTGTTGTGCCATTCTCTGGCAAGCAGGTCAAGCCTGCTCCTTGTACTTTGTGTTCAAAATTACATGGCAGCTCAGTCTAAGGGATCAGAAATAACCACCCACCTCTGCTTGGCAGCTGGGTTTTTTTAATATGCCAGCCCCAAAACTGACACCACACCTTTAGGCAAAACATTATACTTCATTCTGTACAGAAAAAGAGAAAATCTGTAATTTAGACCAAGACCAGAATCTTCAACATCAGTCTGGGGCATTTTCCTGTAAAGCTTTCATCGTAATTTTAATCACAACAATAAAGTTGTTATTTTGTTGTTATGGTTTGTTAAATTTCAATCTTTATTACAACCCAAGGATTTGGTGTTATCATCCAACGGTTGATGCCACCTGGGAGCCTCCTGAAAGCTTCATGTTAATATTTAACTATTTATTACTCCCCAGTGTACAGCATCTTGTAAACATCCCTGTTCACTTTAACCTGCTCCTGCCAAAGCTGCTCACTCACTGCAACCCCAAATCACAGGAAAGTGGTCCAGGCATGTCCTGAAAATAAGTGATGGACCTTGAGGGTCCCTCCCAGCTCAGGATATTCCACAATTTTACTATTCTAAAGAGAAACAGAGACAACTGAAGATAGACACAATGACTTGGTGATGTTTTTTCCAAACACAGGTTATTACTTTTACCTACAAAGCCCATCCTGAAAATGAGGAGCAGTGATAGGATCAAGGCACGAGGCAAAGCATCCAAGCTCTGCTTTCTGCAGAGATAAGGGAGGGACAAGATTCCTCTCCTCAAGGCCACGGGGAAGGATGTTGTAGTAAACAAGGCATGAAAGAACGAAAGCTATGCTGACACGTGGGCACGAGGAAAGATGGAATTTTAGATACGTTATATAAACATAATCCTGACACAGAAAACAACAAATCTACACCAAAACAGAGGCACAGTTTACAGCAAAAATGGAGCTGTCCATGACTGAGAAAGGCAATGGAATGGGCGGAAGTATAAGATTAACCACAAGGAGATTATGCTGATAACTAATGATCTACACAGAAATGTCAGGCAGAGGTTAAGATTTTAATCTGGGCAGATTTCACGGCGCAGTCATGAATTGTAAACATCGATACTGAAACCCAATTTGTGTTTGTGGGTGATGAGACTGAGAACAAACAGAGAGGGAAAAGGAAGGGATTCACTCCAGATCCTCCTTCCTTGCTCCAGACCCCCCTCACCTCCCAGAGAGGATGGGGAGAGAGAGAAAGGAAAAGAATCATCTGAAGGCCAGCAAGGAAAAGTGGGCTTTCCTGGGAAGCAGAGCTAACTGGCTCTACCAAACACATTTTTTTTATTGAAATTACCAGTTTGCATGAACTGTTTAGTGCACAGTCACTTACCCAAACCCAGGAGCACTGATCCATCCCCCACTGTACTGTGCCTTCACACACTTCCCAGGTATCACCTCAGCATTCCCTGAGCCTCCAAAGCAAAGTGGAAAGGAGAAATGGAAGCAGCATCTTGTTAACCAGCATCAAATCCATCAATCCTGTATAAAATTCTCTCAACTCCTGTGGCCCCTCAGCTCTGCTCACCCTCCCCTGTTTGCACAAAGCTCTGTGCACGCTTGCCACGGTTTATTTCTAGGCAGAAGAATTTCCTTAGCAGGACTGAAATAGATACTGTTTGCCTGCAGAGCCAAGCAATGTGCAATGTATTTTTATTTACTACTCGTCCTCGTCATCCTTGGCATACCAGCAATGTCCATTTTCAAGTAATTCACTGTATATGAATATGTGGCACTGTACAAATTATCCAGCTTGGCTCTTCCCAGATATCCACTGGCTTAACAGCTTCTCCTTACAAACACACTGATCCCTGGAGTTTTTTTGTGACTGTGCTACATCCCTTTGCATGAGAAATGATAAAAATGACCAAAAGTCACACAAACACAGCCCTGAGGAAAACCAAACGACTGGAGATGAGTATAAAAACCATTAACTAAATTGCACAAGCCACCCTTGGAGGCCATTAATCTATCTCTCCTTGTAAATTATGCAAGAGAAAGTTGTAATCTGAAGGCATTTGATGCCAAACTAGTTGTGCCATCTCAGCAAGGCCAACAACAGGGGAACTGAATCATCCAAGGTTACTCTAAACTCAGGGGAGATCTTGGATTCTCAATCCTCCTTCCACAATAGCTGATGGCTTCAACTGCCAATGGTCAGAATTGTGAAAATTTTGCTTTATTTCACACCATGCTAAGCTCTTAAAATAAAACTGACTGCCACTGAGGTCACAGGGAAGTGCAGGAATAGCAAAAATCCCATTATCCATGGGTGAAGCTGGGCTGGGCCATCAGGACCAACAGGATCTGCTGACATCCCCCACCCCTGCAGGCGTGTGCCACAGTGCTAAAAACCTTCACTTTATCAGCACAGGACTCAGATATGGTCTAATCAGCAGCTGCCATCAGCATTGTCCACTGCAGAGCAATTAGGATTATTCAGAGCTCCCTAATTGATGCCACAGCCACAAACCTGCAGATCCTCATGGGGCAGCTACTGGGTGGAAATCACCTTACAATGGAGAGAGCCCTCTGGGGAAAAAAATGACACAAATCAGCATTACATAGTAAGAAAAAGAGATGGGATTCCCCTCTGCAAGTAACCTGAAGGTGTATCAGTTTCTCCAAGGACAAAGAACCTTTTTTCTTTAAACTCCAGAGGTTTTGAGTCTCAGCTCAGAGCTGCTGGCACTGGAATCAATCTCCTATGGAAAGGAGCCCAAGGAGTTTTGGAGATGCCACCCAGTCCATCCATCTGTCCAAGGCCACCTCCAGCACTCCACCTAAGACATTTCTGATAATTGTTTGTCTAAATCCATCCTGAAGTTAAATTTTGCCTCGAAGCATCTCCTGCACCAGCTGAAGTTTATGGAAGCCACAAAGTGGGGCCCAAATCATGTCAGTGCCAGGAAGAGACTGGCAGCACCCAGTGCCCATCCAGCACTCTGAGAACACCCAGAACAAAGCAAAACTCCTGGTCCCAGCTGATTGCTGAGTCCTGCTCAGCCTCCTGCAGCACCAAAACAAGGCGTGGGTTTGAACCAGAGCCACTTCAAATCAGCCTCTGGGTGCAAGGTTCCCACAGCAGAGAGAGCCACTGGCAAATCTGAGCACTGAGAGACCCGCAGCACGTTTGAAAAACACAATCTGGAGTTCTTTTTGTTATCACAGATTAGAGCATGTGGAAAAACAACAGCTCTTCCCTGGTGCTGGTGAGCGTCACGAGGCTGCTCCTCCTCTGGCCATGCAAAACACGGCGACGTTTTTCTTATCACACCCACCAAACTCACACACTGTGCAGCCTCAAAGCACAACACTGCTTAGTTCCCAGAACAAAAACTGACTCTCCATGCACATACCCAGCTCCAATGGACTGGTTTTGTGGAGTAGAAATTTGATATTCAAGCACTAAGAGAGCAGCCAAACACTACAGGAATTATTTAAGCAGCTCTGGAGATAAGGTTATTGGAGTGTGGAAGAGAAGCCTAAGGAGATCTGCACATGGCATTTCTTTTGTTAATTTAATAATTGTAGAGATGCTGATGAGGTGAGAAGTTATTTCAGATAAAGCACAAGTTTCTACATAAATTCCTTTACCCTTAAGTCTCCAGGTAAGACTGTCCTGTGTGCTAGGCTCCCCTTGCCAGGAACAGTGTTCAGATTCCCAGAGCCTAAAATCCACAGAACTGAATGAACAGAGAACAAATTTATTGAGCTTTAAAGGCTTCCCTTCAAGTACTGTTTTAAAACAAAAGCCTTATTCCTTTAAGCCCCGTTAAGGCTCCACTGGGCAAGACTTTCAGACACTCAGACATCACACTGAGGAGCTCCATTTCCTCTCTGGCTTTTGGGAGCTTTTGAGGGGTACTTAGAGGGAACTCTTGGACTCCTCCATCCCAAACTGAAGCTGTGTAAACACATCAGTGTGATCAGCCTGACTTCAGAAAGATGACATTCAGAAAAGACCAAAGACCAGAATAAAAACCAGTCCTGCTCATTTCATTAAACCACTGCTCTATGTCTGTACTACCCAGAGAATAGAATTTGATTGTCTCTGCAGAAAAGACAAGAAGAACATTTGTCTGATACTCAAATTTTAATGAATCCTTTCATTTCTCATGAAGTATTAAAATCCTTGCAGTGCTGTAACATGATATGGATGTGCTTAATGAAGTTGAAAATGGAAACAGAAAAATGCTTTGTTATCCTGTGATGTCTGTGGAATTGCACATGTCTCACTCCTGGGAAACCAAAACACAGGGATAAGGCTTCCTGCACAATTCCTGAAATTTTCTAATCAAGCCCACCTTCAAGTGCAAATATTCTTTATGTACTTTGTCAATCATAAAACTCCAGAGTTTGTCTGGAGCCTCTGTGTGAGGGATTTCCCAGTGCCCAGGTCAGTGCAATAGCTGAAACTTGACTAACAGGGTTAGAGCCTTGCAGTGCAGCTCTCAGCATAATTCAACTCCTACAGATCCAAAACCAGAGAAAACCATCAAAAATTGGGCTGGAAATTACAACTACACAACTCCAAACCTGCCAGCTCCCTGCCCTATGAACTTTCCCTGCCTCACACCCTACATCCAACAGGCTTTGTTAAAATGAACACTCTGGGACCAACCCCCTCCCACCCTGCCCCAGACAATTCACATTTTAAAAAACACTAAATAGGAATCATGCCCAGGGGTCAGACCAGAGTGAGCTGAGAGGAGCACAAGGGAGCAGAAAAGCAGAACCCAGAGTGGCTGCTCAGCTTGCAGGTGTTCTCTCTGATCCCTGGCAAACCTGCTCCCTTAACTCTGACTTTAAAACCATCACTCTTGTGCTGTAAGCTGAGCTCAGGCTCAGCTCATCACTTCAGGGTCCTGAAATTCCAGTGTGGCCACACACCAGCACTGACCTGTGGGAGCCCTAAGTGACCAGTGTTCAACGTGTGCAGCTCCAGAAGCCTCCAAAATGCACTGAGAACAGACCAAAAAGAGCTTGCAAATCACACACTCCTCATCAGACCCATCTTGCTAAATACCTGCCACCTTCTTATGCTTATGAACAAGGTATAATTCCTGAGAAGGGTCCCAATTCCTGCCAGTGCATCAGCAATGCAGAGTGGGAGCTGAGCTCTGAAAAGCTGAAACTGCCTGAGTGACAATTCCAGTGGAGCAGTAGCTGTTGGCATCCTTGGAAAAGGGCAACTCTGACCTGATACACAAGATTAAAATCACATTTCTCTTTCTGGAGTGCACCAAAACCACACATGCCCTGGGTTCTTTAAAAACATGCTGAAGAGAATTAACCCCAACATTCTGCTGAATGTTATTCCAACTGGATTTTCAACTTTTTGGTGAAGGGATTTCCTTCAAAACATCATTTTCCTCAGAGCTTTCACCCCTCAAGATGCCCAAGAGGCAGGGAAATAAACAATCTCAAATTAAGGAATTCCTGGTGAGGGTACAGAAGCTCCTTCTGTACAGAGCATCCAATCCCAACAATGAAACTTTCTGGACAACAACAAGTTCTGAGCATCCTGCCCTGTTCTGTCAGTTCAAACCCAGATCCACAAGGAATCCAAACTCTTCATAGAAACCATTAAAGCACTCAGCCAGCATTTAAGCACTGCACAGAGCCAAAGTTGATTCTCTGTTTGTTTTCCATGTCACAAGCCAAAAGAAAAACCAGGCTGACAACCTGCAGCGACGTCAGCCCTGTGCCCCCCAGTACCCTCATCCAAAACAGAGATAAAGACAAGGCAATGGCTGGGATCCAGATCTCCCTGCACACTTATGCAATTCCAGACAAAATCTGGGCTCAAAGCAGGAACTGGAATAGCCAGAGGCTCGTCCCAAGCAGGCAATCCCAGCCAGGACCCCCACAAGTTCCCCTGACCCAATGCTTTTTTCTTTCCCACCTAACCAACAGCCTTAATTAAGCAGCATAAACATCCCAGCAAGTTCATTCACATCCCTCAATGGGAATTTGCAGACAATTATAGGATATAATTGGGAAGCCTAATCATTGAACTTGTACCCAGCTATTGTTACAAGCTGAGAGGAGGGTGAGTGTTGCTTCCTCCAGGACATGCTGGTTATTCCCCAGCTCTGTCATTAATCAAAGGTCCTGAAATCCTCAACCTTTCAGTCAGCAACAATCTGTGCTGGTCACACCTGGGGGGGTTTTGACCTTTTTTTTGGGGGGGTTTGTTTTGGGGATTTTGTGTTTTGTTGGGATTTTTTTTAAGCACAGCAATTATTTACAGAGGCAATCCCTGTCAAATCCAATTCCTGATAGGGAAAGATGTTTCAGAGAGCTCTGCCAAGTGACATATTTCAGTTGGTCTGCTCACACACTCTAAATGCACTTCTTTGTACAGACCCAACAGCTCACAATCCCTTCACAGCCTTGAATAACAAAGATTTCCAGTCCCTTCCCTGTAAAATCAAAGACTGTTGTCCCATCACACAGCTTACATTTATTCTGCTCATTTTGCCTAAATCTGGAAAGGGGCATCAGAATTGCACTCAATGTAGAATATTTTTACAATAATTAAAAGATTTAAAATGCAGGATTTCATTGCCCTGCCTTCATGAAGGAGGTGTAAAGAGAAGAAAACATGCAGAATACACAAGCTGGCTGATTTCCCATCCCTGCTTACAGCACCTAAGCACCCTGAACATCCAGCAGGATTTACTTTGAATGAAATACATCAGCTCCTCCCTGAGCAAACACATCACAGCAGGTGAACCATTTCCTGCTCTCTCATTCATGCATTACCAACACATGTTAACTCTGTCACTCATTATTATTATTATGTTTTTTTTTACATTCTCTGACTTCCCCCTTGCACATCCAGACTGCAGCATTTTCCAAAGAATGTGTCTGCCAGGTCTCCTGGTTTTATCTAACAAGGGGTAATGCAGATTCCCTTGTTTAAGCAAAAAAAAGGTAACTTAGAACTGTTCTTGAAGGGGAGAAAGTTCTACCTGAAGCACCCTTGGAACTCCCAAGGAGTCAGGGCTGAGGATCAGAATTTAAGAACACTTTGAGTATCCTCAGTGCTGAGCCACTGAACTCCTCCCAGCCTCCTCAAGGGCCCAGACACCAACCCAAATAACAAGTGGTTTGGAGAAAGGTGAAAGAATTAAAACAGCAGCTTGAACCAAACAAAGTGAAAACTTTCCCAGTTTTTATCCTATCAGCAGCAAAATACCTCTTTGCCTTGAGAAGGGTTTTGTACAGGAATTCAGATCTCTTAACAGCTGGGGAGGAATTCTCTGTATTTACTGTGCATTTCCATTTCTAAAGATGACATGGGTCACACAGTTTGCTTCTGAAGTGTTGGTTGGGAACTGGGGCAGGAACAGAAAATCTTCACTTCCCAACCCCAAATTTAAGTAAAGATGCAGCAGTGAGGAACCTGATGAAACATCAGCTCAGCTGCACATGTGGGGATTTCTCAGCAAGTTGAGACCCTGGTAGGGAAATCCCACAGCCTTGCATCACCCCAGCTCAGTGGAGAAAAGCTGCTTCAGATTCTTCTTCCCCAGTTCTGTTTGGTGCTTCCAAAGGAGCATATCCTTAAACAGCCATTTGTTAGAGGGATTGTTTCCACCCCTTCTCCCCCAATTCTGGGCTGTATCACAACCCCAAGCACCATAAATCTCTTAACTACTCTTAATAAGCTCAAGTGAATTAGTTTAGGATGTCTCAGTGCTGGCAAAGTGTCACCAGTGCCCCAGCTATGGGCCCTCAATAAAGCTGGAGCTTGGCAGGGTCAGCACAGACACCCCAGTGAGATTATCCGGTGTCAGCTTCCATCTGGCATTTGTCAGAGCAAGGGAAAAGGAAAAAAAGGCAACCCTTATCAGATCTCCAAATAAAAGGAGCACTTCCACTTCATGTAGTAGCAACTGGAAAAATTTCCTTTGTGTTTGAAGCTTTAAAAATATCTTTGCCCTTGAGGTTGGCTGAGTCTGCTCAGAGCTTCGAGACCCCTTTCCCATACAAAGGTAATAAAACCAAGCTCATGGTTAGAGAAATTCCCAGCACATAAAAATTACAGGAAGCTGTTGCTAAGTAATATTTCTACCTAAGTAAACATCACAAAGCGTTTCCCACACACACCTCTGAACTTTGTTATTCAAAGCTGCCTTGAAGATGTTCAGAGTTGCAGAATTTCTGCTGGCACTGGTCTTGCTGAGAGTGCTCAGTGCTGTTTCACAGCAGTTGAAAGACATTTCAGGCTGAGCAATGTTTTTCTCAGGGCTTTGTTGTGCTGCTTGGACTTGGGAACAAAGCAACTCCTCAGTTCCTTACCTGTCCCTTATCTGTCCCAGAATTTTCCCCAGATAAATCACAGGGAAATTAAAGAGAGATCATGTTGTATCCCTTTGTCTCTAGACTTGTTTCCCAACATGAGAGAGAAAAAAAAAAAAAATCACAGAATGATTTGGAAAGGACCCACAAGGATCATCAAAAGTCCAGCTCCTGGTTCTGCACAGGACAACCCCAAAAATCCCACTAAAACTGGGAAAAACATTCTTATTTTCACACAGCACCTTTCTTTAGCAACTCTTTGCATGTCAGTTATTCCAGACTGTCATCCTTTCCATCTGCTGCTTTACATCCTTTTCAATGGACACAAATTATTTCATCTACTTTCTACAAAGTCAGCATTCTAACACAAATACTAAACAGCACTAATGGAGAAACAACTTTTGTTTTTATCAGAGAAAATGAGATAACTGATGGAGAAAAGGTGCCTACTGACATACCTGAAATGACCCACATGTATAATAACTCAAATTTCCTGGTAGCAAAAAGCCCCAAGATCAAGAGGATAACAGATTCCTACAAAGGTTTCATTCAGGATGAGCAAGAGAACTTGAATTTTATCTTGCCTTCTAATGAATGAAGCCTATAGTTTACAGAACTATAGAATTAATCTCAGGATGGTTTAGCTTGGAAAGGACCTTAAAGCCCATCCAGTGCCACCCCTGCCATGGCAGGGACACCCCAAAATGTCCAGCCTGGCCTGGGACACTGCCAGGGATCCAGGGGCAGCCACAGCTGCTCTGGGCACCCTGTGCCAGGGCTCCCCACCCTCTGATAGAGAATTTCTCCCTAACATCTGGCCTAAATATTTCCCCTTCTAGTTTAAAACCATTCCCACTTTTCCTATCACTACTTAGCCCTGTAAAAACTATTTGAGATATCCATCCTTATATTCCAGGAATGTGGCCCTTCAGTGTTCACTGTCTGATACTGCAGATCATTTTGCTGGTAACTTTTATTTGACCATTCCACTTTTCCTTCCTATTGCCTTACTCCACTTCCACATGACCTGATGTGCAATAAAAGCCTTTATAATTAGCCTGTCAAACCCATCAGGCTGCTCCAAGCTCTGTATGGACAGAGCAGAGTGACTGCAGGGAGAATTGGCAGGAAATCCTATTTCAGAGGGAATTGTTCCTTCCGCAAGAGGAGTGACAGACATATAGAAAAAAAAAAAAAAAAAAAAGACGTGGAAAAAATGCAAAATATGAAAATCATGTTTGGCAGATCCAGGCTGAGGTCTAGGACGTGGCATTTCCAGCATTTTTGTTGTCTGCATTCTTCAGTAAAGGCACTCTCTGCAGTGCAGGACCAAGAAGCCAAGAAGTGCATTTTGATGGCAATAAAATAACTGTGTATGTGCAAAAAAAACCCTGTTAAAAATGTCAGTGAAGAGGTACAAACCCCCAGAACAAGAACAGCACTTGGCTGCCATAAACAGCAGCAGGCTAGACCCAAATTCCAAACAGACTACACATTTCCCTCCCTGCCTACCCAAAATATAACATGAGCTGGCCTTAACTGAACTGACTTGGTTTTCACACCAACATGAGTGATTTAGGGAAAAAAAAAGAGAGAAAACTCTGAGGAAGCACATCCCAACAGATCTCAATCCATGGTGCATCCACCTACACATCCCTGCACTCAGACAGTTTTCAGTACTGCCACTGGTTTTTCCAAGGGTGCAGCTGCCCACAAATGATTTCAGTTCCTCCCCACTGGTTTCATCCCCAACCTTTGCTCCAATGTCTGTAAGAAGATCCTTTACTTTGTTGTCCTGAACATGTTATCACCAACTGAAAAAAAAAAAAATTCCAGGCTGGAATTGTAGCTACAGGGATGATTCAGAGGCTTGGATGTGTGCCTTGGAGATAATTCCATGCTATAACTGAAAAGTTAGTTTTGGAGTCAACTGGGATATTTACACTGATTAAATAAGGAATAATTAAATAAAGGAGGGATAACATGGAGAAGGGAATGGTGTGGAAGGGATGGGGGACACCAGGACCCCACTCCAGCCCCATCTTTGCCACTTCCCACACACTCAACACCTTTCAGAGAATCAGAGTCCTGAAGGCTGGAAAAGACCTTTGAGACCAAATCCAACCATCAGCACCATCACTGTGTTCACCCCAACCCCTGTCCCCAAGTGCCAAATCCTCAGTGCCCCTGAGCACCTCCAGGGATGGTGACTCCAGAGCTCCACAAACCTTTTCCATGCACAGGTTTCCCCCAATCTCCCATCTAAACCTCCCCTGGTTTCCTCCCACCCTGAGCCTTGCCCCTGGGAGAAGAGACTCCAGGCTGTCCCCTCCTGTCAGGGAGTTCATTTTCTGTGACATCTTCAAGCTCTCCCAAATTTCTTGCCCATCTCCCAGTATTTTCCAGCCAGACTCCAAGCTGAGCAGGCTGGAAAAGCCAGCTTGGGACTTGTCTCTGTCAATTGACACCCACTCTGTAAAATCAAAACAATCAATATTTACATATCCTTTAAGGGTTTTTCCCAGTCCCAGAACAGCAGTTTAGACAGCAACAACTTCCCATACTGAGATGCAAAAAAATAATTAAAAAAAAAAAAAACAGAACCAGGAGATCCTACACCAAGTTTCATTAAACAAACCAAGGGTACAAATAACCTGGGTTAAAAACTCCACACAAAACCAAACTTCCCTGTGAAAATGATACTGAAATTGCTACATTTCATTCTGGCTAGAAGATAAAGGAAAAAAAAAATAAAAGAGAATACACTTAAATCCAAAGAGCCAGGAGACTTCAGCACTGCATTAGCTGCTGAAGATTCCCAGATAAGCTGCAGGAACACAGAGAGAAAGATTTCATGACATTAATACCCTGGGTACTAGGAGCTGCTGCAAGGCTCTTCAGGCTAAGGAAAGCCAAAATACAATTCACACAAGCTTTTAATAATCTTGACAAAACAATTACACATGCTAAGGATACATTAGGGCTGGCACAAGAACAGAGGAGGCAGCGATTGCACCGGCAGGTTCCTAAATAAATGTCACTTAATCTCCACCATCGGCGTGTGCTCAGAGTCTAAAGGCTACTCACAAACACACAAAAAAAAAAGTCTAAAAAACCTCCCAGGCTGTCAAAACAACTGCAGAAGCACAGGGGCAGGTGTCACAAGGCACAGGATCACACAGATCCCAGCCTGTGCAAAACAGGGGCCACCAAAAAATTAAAGTCCAAATCCCAACGTTCAAAACAAAGATAAGCTCGGCTTGTTAAGTGGTTTGGGAAGTGCATTCCAGTCACTGCACAAATATGCAGGAGCACAGCTTCCCTCCTGCAAAACCACAGCATCTGTGTACAGTGCCTTTTGAAAGCATTTTCTGATTAAAATCTCCATTTCTGGGTCAAACAGACTGAGCTGAGGTAGGTACTGGACAGGTGCCCTCCAACAAACTCTTGCACAAGAGGCTCAGGAGTTCAGATTTCTGTCCCAATGGTAAAATATTATCATTAAAATATTACATTTCTCCAGGTTTCATGGAATCAAGCAGTTTTTTAAAGGAGAGAAAAACATCCATTCCAGTCTGCTGCAACACAGCCCCAGAACATTCACAAGAATTTTGGGGCATCATGGTCTAGGCATTAAAAAAATGCCAATCAGACCTTTAACCCTATGAAACAGCAGAAAACACAGCACATGAAATGCACAAAAAAAAAACCAAACAGGTTTCAGTGTTGATGTAATTGCATACCTGAAAGTTTATAAATAAAATGCTTTACAATCTTATTTTTCATTTTAAAAAAGGAACACACGTACACACTTGCATCTTCTTGCTCATACCCTGTTATTCTGGCCACAAAAAATAACCACTTTCTTTAAAAGGAAGCTGGACAATTTTGGGGTGAGGAGTAGCAGAGGAGAAACCACATTAATAGCATTAGTTTGTGCATACTGGTAGGAATTCCTCCTCAAATTTGGCACTTAGCACTCAGAGCTGCCCTTTAAAGCTTGGCAAGAATTTCACTCCAGCCCACAAGTTTCCTAATTTCGTCTCAGGACACACTGGTTCGTTTGGATGCACGACCTCCAGAAAGGCAGACAACCCTAAATGTGTCACTCTCACCTCAATTCACTTTGCTCCCTGTCAGGTCAGATTTAACATAAATCAAAGCAAATATATAATTAAAGCTAAGCTTAAGGTCAGTTCCAAGTTAGGAAAAAAACCAAATCTGTATGAAATTAAAAGCAGCTCTAATGCATTTGAGGACTGGAGTGGCAGCAGCAGTGAGTTTTTTGAGCACAGCTTCTCCTCTAAACCAAAGCCTGTTATTTCTCCCTCTACCCCATCCAGGTCCTCTCTCCTCCTTCAGGTCTGACTTGGCCTCCAATGCACAGAACTTACACCTTTTTATGGCAGGAAGGTTTTGGTAAAGATGGAATTGCACCTTTCAGAAATGGGGTTTATTCCATAGAGACTTTTCCCCACTGCTGTGCTTCCACCTGCTGCAGTCTCTCAGTCAGTCTGGACTTTCATTCCCTACCCAACCCCAAATAAACCCCAATAAACACACTCAGGGTACCAGTTGTTACACAGGACACTCACAGCCCACTAGAATGGTGATCTCTGGGCAGTTCCTGACTCTGCAGAAGAACCAAACACAGAATTCTGGATGCCTTATAAACACAGGTGAAAGAACTGCTCAAACCCATCCCAAAGGTTTTCTCTTTACCTTCTAATGTAAATTTTCAGCTCTGCTTTTAGGAATCTCTGTTTACAGGCAACAATCAGCAGCACCTATCAGGCCTCCAATAACCCCAGAGTGGTTTGGGTTGGGAGGGACCTTAAATCCCATCCAGTGTCACCCCTGCCATGGCAGGGACACCTTCCATTGTCCCAGGCTGCTCCAAGCCCCATCACTGGCACTGCCAGGGATCTGGGGGCAGCCACAGCTGTTCTGGGCACTCTGTGCCAGGGCCTCACTGTCCTGACAGGTCAAAATTTGGCAGCAAAGCCCCATCTGAGCCCCCTCAGTGTGCACTCACCTCTCTGGCAGCGATCGTGCGTCCAGCAGCGCTCGATGAAAATCCCGTTTATCACCGTGGGGGGACAGTTGCTCTTGCCTTTCACAGTACCTGGGCACACATCTCCACACTCCTCTTTGTCATCCTTGTTGGCCACGATGTAATTGTCTTCTACAGAATCCAGAATCCTGGACCAGTCGATGGTGGACAGGTAGCAGAGCTCGTTGTTCTTCTCGATGCGCACGGCGCCGCGCGTGATGTTCATCAGGTTATAGAGGCCGATCTCCTTCAGGTGAACCATCTCAAAGATCACCAGGGCGTAGTTGAAGAACAGGTGAGTCCCTCTGATCACAGTGAGGTTGGGGAAGAGGCCCTTCAAGCTCTCCAGGCCGTAGACACGGAACAGCAGCAGGTAGTCTGTGATCATGGTCAGCTTGGGGAAGCTGAGCTCGCGGAAATCTTCGGGTTTGGTTTTGAACATGAGCAGGATCTGCAAGTGGCCCTCGATGACAGTGCAGTTCTCCAGCATGTGCAGCCGGGTCAGGTTGTTGCGGATGTCCATGCTCCTGCAAACTGGGAGGCAAAGCACAATTTATTTATTGAACAGAAGGTTCATTGCTGCCCTTCTCTAAATGCTCAGTTTTGGCCGAGCTCTGCTCAGGACATGGAGCCCTCTCAGCTTCAAGAGTTAAGAAATCCAGTGTGGGGAACATTCCCTGGTATATGGTTACAAAACAAGAGTATTTCATCATTTTTTCTGCCATCTTGAGTCCCTGCCTGTTGCCTCTGTCACGACTGCAGTGGTAACACCAGTCCTGGGACATCACCTGGCACTCAAAGGGAAGATTTGTCTCGCTGTTTTCTCTAGGTAGCTGCCAGCAACACACCTGCCTCATCTCAGATTGTGCAATTAATGCCAGGGATTAGAGGGAGTCACTCTCAATGCTTGCAGGGAGGGGAAGATAGGAAAAGAGTAATGGCCAGAGATGGTAGTGCTTGGGAAGAGAGCAGAAAAACCTGGAAATGCACAGGAGCACAGCCCACGCTCCTGCCCAGACTCTGCTGACAGCAGTAATTTACTACATTAGTAATTTTTGCCCTGAGCATTCTTTTCAGATGAGGTGTTGGGGCTTTTTTGTTATTATTTTCTAAAGGGTGCAAATCTCCCTGTCTTGACTATCCAGGCAATTTATTTCACAGAACCAGTAACCAAGGAACTGGCAAAGTGAACAAATACATGAAGCATAAATTAGAAGGTAAACTGAATAATAGGAATCAAGGCCCCACCAAAAGTTTGAATAGGGAAATATTTTTCAACTCTAAGCACAGGTAAGAAATCAAGAAGGAAATTTGCAGCCCCATGCCTCTAAGCACAAAACTCCCTATGACAACCCTTTTGAAACCAACTCCATAGAAACATCAAGCAGGCCTTAATGTTCAAACCCAGATGGATTCTTCCTGAATTTTCCCTTTTTGAAGACTGCATCCACTCAAAGGATTCTGTATTTTGTCTACAGCTGGGCCAGTGTCTTCCCTCCCCACTTAAGAACAAAAAACACAGGCTCTTTCCCCTTTTTTGTTCCTCACTATATGTAAAGTTCACCAACCATAAAACCACCACATCACAGCTCCAAGAGATCACTCAGCCTTACAAAACTGATGTGGACACAAATATTTCACCAACAGGATTGTCTGACTCCTCATGGTTTATCACAGACTGCTGCTGTAGGGGTTAAAACCAAATTCTATGCAAATATCTTAATGATTATTCAAAAATTTGCTCCACTGACTGCAAGACAAAAAAAAAAAAAAATTGGCAACACTAATATGGGATTTGAAGCAATGCTATTGCCCAATGGGATTTTTTGGCACTATATCCAAGTCATTTCATAAATTGCTTTCTGGTGCCTCAAGGATTAAGGATGTACTTGGAAAAAAGTGGGAAAAGGAACCTGATGACCAGCCAGCAGCAAACTGCACATCCCAACCTGGGATAAGAGACCTGGGAGAGCAACAGACTCAGCTTCAATGCTCTGGATATTTATTTGCAATAAATAAGATTGGTATTTCCAAAGAAGCAAGTGTGTGGTAGGTCAGGACAGTAAAAGGAGAAGTAACAGGAGGACACGTAAGGAAATGAAAGACTGAATTCAACGTACAAGCCACCAGTGCAGCTAAAATTACCAGATAAACTCAAAATCCAACATCTTGGTTCTTGTTTATTCTTGGTTGTCATGGCTGTGGGGCACACAGGCAGTGCTGGGGTGGCACCACCCCAGGATAATGCACTGCCTGCTGCAATGGACAGCTGACCTTAAGGAAAAGGAAAGGTCAAAAAATACAGAGCAGGAATTACTCCTGAGAGTCAGAGCTGCAGGCTATTGCTGTGGCTGAAGGCCACGAGATGTATGAATACCCTGAGCACAATTGCCCCTGTTTTTCATGGTTTTGGGTAGAATGAGGTGAGTCACCAGGGGCTGCACACCCACACTGCCCCTGCCCAGGGCACCTGCAGCAGGGGGGAAGATCTGCAGCCAGGCATGGTCAGCACAAACCCTCTGAGTGCTCTGGCTGTTTTTCAGGCTGTGGAAATCTTCCTTTTCTGCAGGAACAGAGCTGAGGAGCTTGTTCTGGAGGAGTTATCCCAGGTGGGCAGCAGCACAAGGAAAGTCACAGTCCTGTCTGCCAGGGGGACAGATCCACAGCCAGCAAGGATTCAGAGAGGATGATCTGAGCCCACAATGGTTTGGGTTGGAGGGACCTTAAATCCCATCCAGTGTCACCCCTGCCATGGCAGGGACACCTTCACTGTCCCAGCTGCTCCAAGCCACATCCAACCTTGGGCACTCCAGGGATCCAGGGGCAGCCACAGCTGCTCTGGGCACCCTGTGCCAGGGCTCCCCACCCTCCCAGGGAACAATTCCTGCCCAATATCCCATCCAGCCCTGCCCTCTGCCACTGGCAGCCATTCCCTGTGTCCTGTCCCTCCTGGTCAATGCAGTTCTGGAGTTCACAGCTCTCACCCCTTCCCTTAAACACTCAAACCCAGTTTAATTACTCAGCTCCTGAACCTTTCAAGCTTCTGGAGATCACCACTAACATGAGCCATGCTGTTCCTGGTGCAAACAGCCCAAAAGCTGCTCAAAGGTCTTCCAACCTCCACAAAAAAATGAAGCCATCTGAACAAACCTCCCTCCTTCCAGCTCTCCCCATCCTGACACAGATTCCCCACTGGAGGCTGCAGAAAAGGTGACCAAAGGCAAACAACTGCAAATAGTTTGAAAAGATGTGTTAAGAAACAAAGGTTAGCTAAAGGTGGATCTAAAAAGAGATGAGTGAAGCTTTTGAAGAGTTAAAAATATAAATCTACCAGAGGTGGAAGTACAACACCCATGGTTCATCAGCTGCTTTTCCCCACATTCAGAGAAAAATCACACTTAATTATTTTTCAGCTTCTACTTCAATTTAGTTTTTAAGTGATAAATGGTATCTAAGCTCCTTCTTTTTAACACCTCAAAGATCAAAGAAAATAATAAGGAATTAAGAACATCTGAAACAAAATGCCTTTTACTGGGAGGCTTCTCCATCTTTTCATGCCTTTGAATTTTCAGCAGTTTATATCTCCTGTTCATGCAGTAGCAGCTTAAGTCACCCCATAAATTTATTGTTACCAAGACAACAAGAAGCAGTGTTAAGCAAAGTAATAAGTGTTTTTCCACAGCTTCTCTTGATAGTATTTCTTCTGCAGGGACAGGAGAATTAATCAACCATTCAGTAGGAAGGCAAGGCAGGTTTGATCCCAGAAGAAGGAGAGCAAAGTTGAGCCATCAATTTTAACACAGACAACCTGGTTTCAAAAAACACATAAATCAGCTTTCAGGGAAATAAAAAAATCACAAATTGATTCTCCAGTAGTAGGCCCAAAGCTGCTCCTGTGCAAACTACTGGCAAAACCTTCACTACACATAAATTCCTAAATTTCAGCAGAAACAGCAGCACAGCTCTGAGCTGCCAGAGGAAGCACTGCTCCATCCCTGCTACCAAGAGACTCACTCAAAAAACTCCTAAATCATCCTAGACATGTCCCATCAGCCCCCCCCAGAAAAACCAAGCAGAAGCCACACTTTTTAAAAAACAAACAAACAAACAAATCCCAAGATGCCAAAGCCTCTTGGACAAACTGGTTTGGTAACAACCTTCAAGAACTGAATGAAGAAACCAGATCTGATGCCAGAGGTTAAGTTTTCAAGATAGAGTCTAACCAGGGGAATAGCTGGAACTTAAACTTTGTTTATAGTAAATCATGTGGATACCAAACCTTAATGATTCACTGCTTCAGAGCTCTGGCCTTTAACAATCAAGACCAGTGTAATCTGGCACAGAAGGATCACAAACCATTTGAGGTAACTATTAGTTAATTCTGCCCTTTTTTTTTTTTTTTTTTGTAGTGTTGAATAAACAAACTATTGCAGAAAAATTACACTTGTTTGGGTTGGGTCAAATGCATTGCAATTCTACATAAGGCTGATTTTAAAAGTGACTTTAGGAAAGTGGGAAAAGGATTTTTGGGTGTTTCTTGGGATAATTGCTGAGACAGGAAAACATCCTGGGAACAGCTTAGATGGAAGGACTGTGTGACAGCTTCCAGCCCACTGCAGAAGTTGTTTAACAAACATAAATAACATCTAATTGTGAAAAATGGATTTTTAAGCTTCAGTTCTGCACCTCAGGTACCTCGAGCTGAGTGAACTGAATATGGACTCAGAATGAGCCCCTATAAACCCCCAGCCCCAGGGACCATCTCAGGTGCCTGTTACATCCCACCCTCAACTCAGAGGGCAAACCCCTCCAAGTCTGGCCTTCAGAGCCTGGTTTGGGCTGGCCTTGTGCTCCCCTCCTTTGATTCAAACCCCAAACAGCAAACACAACTTCTTTATTTCCATAACCAGAGCTGGGGTGACAGCATCCCTGAGCACCCTCCTGCTCCAAAGGCAGCAGGAACAGCTTCTACACCTGGCCCATACCAAAATTATTTATATCCCTCAAGGCAGCCACCCCAAAAGTGACCTCCACAAAGCTCTGGGGGTTCACACTGCTCAGAAACAGCCACTGTGCTGCCTCTCCCCAAAAAAGGGACAGGACACCCTGGGGCCTGGGTTTGGTACAGCCCTGCTCTCCTGCACTCATTTTTCCTACTTTATTCTCCCAGGAGCAAAATTTCATTCTAGACCAAGTCTCTCAACATAAAAAAAATTAACACAGGTTTGAGGTGAGACAAGAGAACAGTTTCTTAATGAGTTTACGAGCACAAAAATATCTCTATCAGCCAGGTATGAGACTAACTAAGAAGCAACCTATTTAAAAGTGTGTTACTGCAGCAATACCCAGTGAAATCTGTCCCACAGGATGACTTAGGTAGAGATCTCTCAAGTGCATTCCCAACTGCCACACCAGCAGCAGGTACTGGAGCTCATGTGCAGCTCCCAAATTTAGGGAAGAGCTCAGAAGGGGAGAAGAGTGCTCTAAACTCCCATGACTGCATTGATCAGTTTTCTATTAACCAGAAAAGGAGCCCAAAGAAAGCTGCTCCATTAGCAGATGCCTAAAACTAGGTGAGGTAAATCCCACCCCAAATACCAGAGCTAATGAACTGACAGGCATGAGTCATGTGCGAGATTTATTTCAAGAAGTTGCATTATGTTTACGCAGTGGTAAAAAAAATAAAAATACACAAACCTGTCTTTCTTCCCAAAACAAGATATATGGATCTTCATTTTATGCACAGGTCAGTGCTTAACCCTTTCTTCTACTGCTGTCAGTAATTTCTGAACTCAGCAACTACCTTTAATCACATGTGAGAGAGAAGAGTGCTCTCACATGAAGTATTCCTAAAATATTTAGGAAAACAGGATGGATTGAGGAGGAAAAACTCATAATCTGGATGTGAACTAAACTATAAATGTGAACTTTACCATGCACCCTATCTGAACCACCTCCATTTACCTGCTGCTTGCCCCCAACTCTTCCCCAACGCTGCCAAAGGGGAGAGAAATTTACAGGGCACAAGGAAAACCAGGGATGGGGGAATATTGTCCTGGAGAGCAGCATTACCTGGGGGCCTGTCTGTGGGAACACATCTCCAACAAAGCTGCCTCCATCACACCTGTTGCTCAGGGAACAACTTGTTTGCTTCTGCAGCTCTGGTTGCTGCATTTCCCCCCAGCCAGGAAGTGCTGAACCGGAGTTGTTTTGTTGTTTTTTCTCTGTTTTGTTGTTTTCCATCCCCACCGTGGTGCTTCATGGCCTCACCATCCCCAGAAAAACAGAGCCAAGCCCCCAAAAGACAGAAAACCTTTCAAATCAGGGCCCTGATGGTCCAAATTGTCAGCAGAACACTTCATGAAGTATTTACACGTAAAAATGATACGGAAATGTTCCAGCCCACGCCTTGCTTTGCTGCCTTGTGCCCCTGCTCCTCCATCCATGAACTCAAGAGTACATTTTCCTACCATGCTGTAACACAGCAAAGATTAGGGAGTTTAGAACATAAACAGGCTTGAACCCCAAAAAGCAAATATGGTTTAAATAAATAACCAAATCACAGGCTGTGCTGTGGCAGTAATAATAGTGTTTTCAAATTAGGAACTGCTGGACTCCAGTTGCACACGTATTTATTTATTATTAGTGCTATATGTCAACTCCCTTTTCCATCTCTGTTGGAGGTGGGCAGGTTTGCCCACAGCAGCTGGGACTGACGCTCCCAAGGTAACACAGTGTCACCGGCCTCTTGTAAGGTTTCAAAGGGAAAAATACGTGTGAGGGAAGAAACTGGGTTATTTTTGAAATATGTGACTTGTCCTATTGCTGGGACAAGAGGCTGTCTCACAGGAATTCTCTTTTATTTCCTGAATCCCATACATATCCCAATAATGTCCATGGCTGTACTAGAACTGATTCTCCTGCTCTTGCTTTTTCTGATGGGAAAGCCAACGGGCAGATTGTCTGTGGGAGACATGACCCACAGATCCAGCTAGCTGTCTTTAAATAAATATTTTCCTTTTGTCAAAAAATTTGTAAGAATCGCCCAAAATTGAAGAACCTCTCATTAAAAGGATTTCCTGAGCAAGTTTATTTAACGTAACCCATCAAAACAGCTCATAAGGCTTAACCTCGAGCCAGCCGTGGGTTTAACAAGCTTGTGACCTCCAACACAACATCTTTATACCCCTGTCTTGTGTTTTACAAGCCCCTGTGTACACACACAGCCTCCCCCCGGAGCTCTCCCATCTTAATACCTGTGGATTTGGCACACTACCTAAAAGTGGTTAAAGACAAAACCTCCGCGTCTGGCCACACTAAACCCTCCTGAAACCGGAGCCGGTTCTGAGGCAGCCGAGGAGCAGCGGGGGCACAGGGCTGGGAGGGGACCCGGGACCGGGGAGGGGACCGGGCAAGGGAGCCAGGAAGGGACCCGGGAAAGGAATCAGGGAAAGGCACCCGGGAAAGGCACCCGGGAAAGGAATCAGGGAAAGGCACCCGGGAAAGGGCCGCGGATTGGATCGGGGGAGGGGCACAGGGAAGGGGCCGGGAAGGGTCCGAGACAGCGCCTGGGGAGGGGACCGAGCCCCTGGCAGGGCCCGGGGAGGAATCGGGGACGGGCGGCGAGCAGCGTCCCTGAAGGAGCGGCCCCGCCGAGGGGCCCGTGCCCTTCCCCGCCCGGCCCGGGCGCGGCCCCCGCTGACCCCGGCCTGGCGCCGCCCGGGGGCCCCGCGGGCCGGGACAGCCGCTGCCGTCCCCAGGGCCGTGCCCGCCGCAATCTCGGCCGCCGCCGGGCCGGGGGTGAAGGTGACCCGGAGCGCTCCGGGCCGCGGCCGCGCTGCCCGCGGGCCCCGCGCAGGTACAAAGGGCACGGCGGGGCCGGGCCCGCTCCGCCGCCGCCGCCCCCAACCCTCCCGGCCGGGCCCCCACTCACTCTCGCCGCGGCCGCGGCCGCACCAGGCTCCCAGCACCACGGCCACGGCCAGCGCCGCCGCCGCCGCCGCCGCTCTCGGTCCCATCCCGCGCCGCTGCCGCGGCCGCCGCCGCCCGGCGCGAATCAGAGCCCGCGGGGCGGGCGCGGGGGCCGGGCCCGGCCGAGCATCGCCGGCGGAGCCCCCGCCGAGCCCCTTTATAGCGCCGGGCCCCTCCCTGCCCGCGGTGTCGGCCCCGGCCCGGCGGCCCCTTCCAGCGCAGGCCGGGCTGGCGGCGGCGCCCCGGCCAGTAAACAAGGGGCTGCCCCCGTCAGCTGGGAGCCGAGCGGGGCGGCCGCAAGAGGCGGCGCGGAGCGCGGGCACGGGACGGGACGGGCCGGGGGAGGAGCGGCGGCGGCGGCGGCACCGAGCCGCCCGTCATCATCACCATCATCATCATCATCATCCATCCCCTCATCATCCAGCCGCCCAGACATCCCGCTGTCCGTCCGTCCGTCCGTCCTTCCATCCGCCCCTCATCCAGGCCGCCTGTCAGCCCTGCTGCCCGGGGAGCCGCCGTGGCCTCGGCAGCGTCCAGCGAGTCAAACGCAGGGGTTGAGCAGGCTCACCTCGCTGCGGGTTCAAACGGGAGGAGAGTAGGGTTAGGTTAGAGATTAGGGAAAATATTTTATACATTTTATATAGCTGTGACTGCCCCTGCATCCCCGGGAGTGTCCAAGGCCGGGCTGGACAGGACTTGGAGCAGCCTGGGATAGTGGAAGGTGCTAGAATGAGATGGTCCCCAAGGTCCCCTCCCGACCCAAACCATTCTGGGATTCTGTCCCCAGTGCTGACAGCCCAGGTTGCTGCCCTGGCTGTGCCCGTGTCCCTCCTCCTCCACTCCAAAAGGATGAATTGCTGCAAAGCTGGACAGAGCTTGGCATGAGGATACCATCTCCCACTGCCACTGCTCTCAGTATCACAGAACCCAAAGAGCCATTGCAGATTTCTGGTTGTTTTTCCAGTGGGATTCACCATTTGGTGCCTTTTTTAATCATCTCTGTGCTGCACTCACACTAAGCCATGACAGTACGTTTCCTGGCAACTTCCAGTAATTTTATCTGGCTCTTGCTTTCAGCCATTTCTGTGAGACAAATGAGTTATAAACTGCTGGAATACAGCCTTTTTTTAATTCAAAAATGCTTGGCAAATAGACATTTAAATTTTTCAAGGCACCATCTTTAGCTTACAACAGATCTCTTGCTTCTGCATGACATGAAGGGCCCCTGGGCAGGCAGTGGTGACCAGCAGGTCACTGTGCCTCAGTCCCTCTGTCTGGACACTGAATTCCACTATGGGTTTCCCCTATTTAAAATACTCTGCATTGCTTTTCCAGGTAAAGAATCACTGCAGTTGTCCCAGGGACACGACAGAGTGTGAATGAGAGGAGGGCTGGTCAGTGAATTCACAGCTCTGCTGTTGTGATTCACCCCCCGACGTTGTTTGAGGTTTCCCTCAGGACAGGGTAAGGCTGGCAGCCTGATTCCAGTGTGAGCAGGATTAGCTGGGATGGTACCTGTGCAACAATAACTACATCTTGGCATTTGCAGACTGTTTAAATGCTGAGATGAAAGGCTGTCCCTAAGCAGGGATGCTTTCTCTGTCATCAGCACAGCAGATGTGTGTCTGTACAGGAGCTGTTGGTTCAGCCCATTGTGCAGCAGAACCACAGTCATGGGAAGGCATTTCCCTCATTTCTGTCCTTTTTTCCCAAATCCATGCTGCTGCTGACAAGTGCAGAGAGGCTCAGAGTCCCACTCATTCCACACTGCTTCAGGAAGTAAGGGCAGTTAAGGAATGGAAATAAACAACAAAAGTATGTGTTCTCTGCTTGCAAATTAACCTGCTTTATGACTGTGGACTTTGCATAAAACAGACAGAGCCAAACATCACCTGGACAGCTCGGGCTGTGTGGAATTTATACTGTGACTGTATCAGCAACCTGCTCTTGCTTACTCACTTATGTTCTCATTACCTTTCATGTAATAATGATATCAGCTTACACATTGGCACATAAGGATTAAAGGCTACAGATTTATTATCTTTCCTTAAAATACTATTTTTAGTTTTTAATTACTTATTAAGAACATCAGGCTACAACCTTTCCAGCATCTTTCCCATACATTCACTGTTCCATATTCATCACGCTCCAGTGCACTTGGTTTGCAATCAGATAAACCAACAGGAGCAATGTGGGCGCTTAGAAACTAAGCCAACACCTGCTTACTCTTTTTTTTTTTTTTCCCTAATAGCTGCAATGCAGGCTCTTCTTTAATTCCTGATTCAAGAACCTACTAAAATCACCAGTTTGATATATTAAATATTGGCAACAGTCACATTTCTTTCTCTCCACTATAGGTGTTTTATGGTTCAGTTAAAATACTTGGGAAAAAAGCAGGGATAAGTGTCTGCTATGAACTGTGACAATCACAGACCATGGGGGTTCAGATCTGAATCCTCCTAAGAAAATAAGTGCAGAGAGACTTGCAATATAGTGTATTCATCTGTTTGAGTCTACAGAGACTCATTTGTTTCTGTTTGATGCATTCTTTACTTAAATTATGAAATGGTTTGGGTTGGAAGGGGCCTTAGAGACCATCCCATCCCACCCTGCCATGGCAGGGACACTTTCCACCATCCCAGACTGCTCCAAGCTCCAGTGTCCAGCCTGGCCTGGGGCACTGCCAGGGATCCAGGGGCAGCCACAGCTGCTCTGGGCACCCTGTGCCAGGGCTCCCCACCCTCCCAGGGAACAATTCCTGCCCAATATCCCATCCAGCCCTGCCCTTTGGCAGCGGCAGCCATTCCCTGTGTCCTGTCCCTCCATCCCCTGTCCAAAGTCTATTGCTCTGTCCTACAGATGCCTCCACACCAAACCAACCTAAGAGGACCAACTTCCCAACAGATCCCTCCTCCAGATCACTGCTACTCAGAATTCCTTGGAAGCTCATCCCTGGAGCAGGAACCAGGTTTGCACAAACAGGTAGAGACAATGACTTTGTAAAGCAGCTTGAATGTTGCAGCAGTGACATCCTTGAACTGTGACAAGTGTCTGTGGAGAGAGAACCCAGCTCAGCTCCCAGCCACCAACACATGGAGCTTGCTGGAAACTTCATACCTTGGAAACCAAATAAATCCTTTTCTCTGTACACTGGAACACATGGGTGGGTTTTAGACTGTGTGTCTTTAGCCATACAAATGAAAAGTTCCTCAATAATTAACCAGCCCGGGAATAGTCAAGGAACACAAACTTTGTGCCCAAAAGCAGCTTTGGAGAAGTTGACTCACCAAGAAGGTTTACTGGTATCAATTCTGTTTTAAGAACTAAACTGCTTGAAAACCAGCTCAGGAGCCAAAGCCACAGAGCAGCCTGGAGGCTGAGCTGAGGTCAGAATTCCCACTTTCTGCTCCACCAGTTCACTGTGGCCTTCTCTTAACAACAACAGTTGTTGTGAACAAGAGTGGGTGAAGAGTTAGCTCTTACCTTACCCAGAGCTACAGGCTTGCTCTGGTTTTATTGATTTGCCAGGCACTCTTTCCTGCTCACACATTTCTCACCAGGCAGTTTGCACGTTTTCAGCCTCCTGCCCTTTGAAGATGCAGCAGAGCTGCTGTTGAAGCCAACAACAGCCAAGTCTCTGCATCACTGGCAGGATGTTGCTGTGAAGGTTTACGGGATTGACTTCTCAGTGACTAAACCTAAAGCTGAGAGTACAGGAGAGCTGACCTTGGAAAATTATCTCATCCTGTTTAGAGTCACATAAAATCCTTTGCCAAATGTCTTAATATAAAATATTTCACGTAATGGATTGACAGAGTTCCTTTCTTACCCTTCCTTCCGTCCACACCAAATCCGATAAGTGACTTTTCTCAGAGAGGAGGCTCAGAGGATGGAGATCCGGTCACTTTATGTGCTAAGGACAGATGTCTCAATATTTTACTGTTGAAACAGGAAACACTGTCAGATCCTTCTGGAGAATTCTATGGTTACATGAGCAAATAAAAATTTTGGCCAGGGTAAAAATGGCAGAGGGCATCTCTCTGCTACGTGCAGGTCAAAGACCCTGGAGATGAAGGATGCAAATTCCAGCTCTTCATGGCCAACTGCAGCACTGCCTCATTTTACCGCTTTTTTTGGTCCTGTTTCTGGGTTTGTGCAGTTTGATTTTTGGGTGTCACAGAGGCAGATGCAATATTCAACTTATTTTTAATTCCTTGTCAGAATATTTTTGTTCTAATTCAGCATCAAAGTTTTGAACTTGAAAAAAACAAAGTACGGTCCGTGTTCCCAACCTGGGTCTGGCGAGCAGGGCCCAGATGTGAGACAGCCCAGACAGATGTGGCCTTCATCTCCCTGAACTTCCTCACACTCCATCCTCCCCTACAGCTTCTGCCTGTCACCTCCGGCAGCCCCGGGTGTGTTTTGCACTGCCAGGCTCCCTGTTCTCCATCAGCCACCACATCACTGCCCCCAGCACGGCCACGCCACTGGCTACACCAGTTCTGACCCACTGCTCACCCCCAGCCCCTCCTTCTCGGGTTATTCCTGACACTAATGCCTGTTTTTGTTGGTCCAGGGTCTAATTTGGAGGGAGCACTGGCGCTCTGGGCAGCAGCAGGGGTTCACAAAGCCTGGCTCTGCGCTGCGCTCTGCCCAGGGTTTGCGTTTTGGACGAGCCAGAACTCCCAGTTCCCGTTTGATAACCGGTTTGTTCTGTCGCCGGGAGACACGCCCTCCCTCTGTAAATGTTACAAATCAGGCGTATCTGATCCATTATTCACTAACTGCTGCTGCTTCCCACTTCCAGCTCCTATTAGAGGGAGTGCTCATGCCAGAAATGTCACGGTGGCATCATGTGACAGGTGGTATTGATTTAGCGCCGTTGGGCTTTAATGTCACTCCCGTTCAGTGGGACACACGGCGAGCGCACACGGATTCCCAGCAGTGGGGCAGCTCAGGGCAGCGGCTCCCAGCCAGCCCCGTGCCGGGCCCTGGCACTTGGGAATTGCATCGGGAATTGTGCTCAGACCACGACATTTGAGTATCTGCTCCGAGCTGCTCCAGCACTGTCATTACAGTTTTTATGATTCACAGAATGGTTTGGGTTGGAAGGATCTTAAAAGCCCATCCCATCCCATCCCCTGCCATGGGCAGGGACACCTTCCACTGTCCCAGGCTCCAAGCCCCATCCAGCCTGGCCTGGAACACTTCCAGCAATGGGGCAGCCACAGCTTCTCTGGGCAGCCTGTGCCAGGGCCTCACCACCCTCACAGGGAACAATTTCTTTCATAAAAGAAACTACATTATAACTATAAATCATAAGACACAATTCTGAGGTTTCACAGCAGGTTTACAGCAGATAGTGAGAAGGGAGGTGACACTGGGTGTCACACAGGGAACAACCAGGAGCAGAACCCTGCTCTGCCCACTCCCTCTTTTTCCCTTTTTACAGGATATTCCCTTTTGGCAGAATAGCTGCCACTTTGGGGAAGCTGCTCACAGCCTCTCAAGTCTGATGCACCAAGAGCAAAGAAAACCAAGGGAACACATGCCCAAAACCTGTGACTGCCCAGCCAGAGGAGCCATTGTATCCAGTGCTCTGCTCCTGCCATTCCTGCACCCTCACCAACAGCCCGTGAAGGATCCTTCCAGCACATCCCATCTGTGAGAGGACACTGCCAAGCACTGAGCATTGTACCTACAGTGTCTCTGCCACCCAGGATAATGCTCTAAGCCAGAACAGCTCAGACTGACCCATCACTGCTGCTGCCAGGCTCTGCATCGCTGCGTGCACTGGCTTGACATGACCCAAGCCTCCAAAAGGGTTTTGGTTTAATTTTCCTTGCTGTCTCAAAGCAGGTAGTCTGCCAAGAAGCCAAGCAAGGCCCAGCCCTGTTCCTGATAAACATCTCCCCATCTTGATTTCCCAAGCTTTTGGGAAAGTTAAGCAACTCTCACAGAAGGCCATTTCTATACATATTCCATATGTGTTATTCTGGGGAGAGCTGCACAGAGCCCTGTGCCACAAAATGGAGCTGAGGGCTGGAGCATCCACCACCCCCCACAGGTCAGTCAAAAATAAAAACTGTCATTCATCTGGGAAATGTCACAAAGCCCTGAGTCATTGTTTATTCTAAATAGCACCGGCTGCCATCTTCAAAGTGGTGCTGAATGACTCCAATTGCTAAATGAACTCGAGAAAAGCAAAGACAACAACCCAGCCTTTGTGTGCAGGGGCTGCTGAGACAGTGCATCCCTTGGGTTGGGAGAAGAAGGCAACATTCTTCCACCTGGGAGAGAAGCCCCAGGAAACAGAGGCTCAGTGCTCAACGGCCACTGGAGATAACAGAAAGTGTTACAGGGTTCACTCCTGGCCGTTCATTCAAAATAACAAACATCCATGGAATGTCAATGGTCAAAAGTTAAGTGGTTTCTGAACTCACTCCATGCAGGTTGCTTTGTAAATCAGTATCTGTGACTTGGGAGACAAGCTATCACTAGCAGATCCCTTTCATGTCTTTCCAATCAAAAATTTCTTAATTTACATGTGCCAGAAAGTTATAGGCAACCCATTTTGCTGATAGCAAAATTCAGTTTCAAACTTGTCTGCAATGATGCACCAATCTTTTGCAAGCTAGGGAAAAATGATTTCTTCCAAGTAATAAGGAGGACAATGTTATGGACAATGCTATGTTGGGGTTGCACCCCAAAATCTCACACACAAAAACCATTCCAGCATCACATTTAGCCTCTAAGAGAAGAGTTTGGCATTGAAATGCCTGCAGGGAAAGTAGTGAATGATTAGAATTGAAAAATGATTTGGTGACACAGCATTGACTAATGAAGCACAGTGAAATGTCAAACAGATTACATACAGATGAAGGAAAACAACTAGGAAAAGCAGAAGTGTCCATAAATTGATTCCTACAACAGTAAATTTCTCTCAACTCAAGATAATTAGAACAGAAGTATATCACAGATATCTGAGTAGCTGGAATTAAAAGCTGTACCTCATAATATAATTATTCATTTGATAATCTGTGAGTGGCATACTACATTGCAAGCATCATGTGAACAGAAATACTTTGTGTAAAAAATGTTAAATGTGAACTGTCTTATTAACAGAGACAGGTTTGTACAGAAGAGAGCACAGCTCTGTGCTTTGGGATATGTTCTGAGCAAAGCTGGATGTTCCTAAGAACCCAGTGGTGACAAACAGCTCTTCCCTCACCATGCCCTGTCCTGGGGCTGTTGGGATCAGCAGCCAGGCCTGGAACACCCCATGGTTTGGTTCCAGACCAGGCTCACCTGCTGCCCCTCACCATGGGACACACCTGAGCACTGAGCAGCAGGGATGCAGGAGGGTTTGCTTTCAGCTACAGAGACTCTCAGGCTGTCACACAAACCCTGCTTTAATGCAATCTCCAAGTTTTTCTAGCAGCAGCAGTGTTTTAAAAATATGAGTTTATTTTTTTCTGCTTTATTTTAGTGAACTCTTAAGACAACACTTAACAGGAATAATTTACTCAAAAAAAAAAAAAAAAAAAAAGACTGAGTACTTTTTAAGATTGTTTCCATCTTGAAGACACTACCTTCCTTTGCCCTCATCTTCCAGCACAAGCATGTTTGCACAGGTGAGGTCTGTGCCACCTGTGTGTACAGTTCCAAGGTGGCAGGGTCACAGTGTTTCCTTCACCAACGGCATCAACACAACAATGAGAGGTGAGAACATTTGCACACACAAAAGGGAAGGAAACACTGCACAGAAAGTAACTCCAGTCCTGCAGTAAGTCTCAACTGGAGAAGGTGGTAAAGTCCCAAGTCCCAAATACTCATCTGGGCAAAGGGTGAGCCTGAGAAGAGTTTTACCTGTTAATAGTCTGAACCTGAGCCAGGAAAGCACCTGAACAACAGAATTCTCTTCCTACACCTGCAGCTGTGTATGCACAGAACTGAAATTAAATATCCTGTTGGCAGCAAGCTCCTAGGTCAGGACAGAAAAGCTGTGAAGACAGGAAAGAATGTAAGACTTCAACTATTATTTAAATTTGTATTGACTAAACATTTGTCACAACCACATTAAAAGTGACTGTATTTATCCACTAAAGAACTTGTTAGCAGCTCAGTGTAAATGCTCACTGTTACCTCAGCTCTCCCCTCAAGAGGCAACAACAGTCACAAAGTAAACAAGGATCCAAGTGTGGAAAACCTTCCTCAGGAAACCCTCCACTGCCTGCACAGGGAGGAGATCCAAGGGGGGCCTTGGAGAAGCCTATCTGTGTCCTCTTTAAGGACATTGTCACAGGACTGTGACAATTCTCACACCAGTTGAGCTTCCCATTGCACTGCAGGCAGCTTTAAATAAAATGGAACAGAATCATTTCAGTTTGGGGAAAATCCTGATGAAGAGAATCATGCTGATGAATATAAAACAAACAACAATGAGCATTATCCACAGCAGCCAGTTGACAGATTTCTTGGCGTGCTGTTCCAGGCGGTCAGACTCGTCCTTGAGCTTCTCAAAGTTCTGGTCTGCCATCCTGAGGGAGTGTGACAGTGTCTGTGGAGCAAAGAGAGCAAACAGTGTCAGCCTCACAGCTGCCAGGTCTGGCAGCTTCCTCCAAGAGAGAGAAAAGGTTCAGCTGCAGGCAGGTGCTGCCCCCAGTCTCCCCACTCCAATCCCACCTGGAATCGAGCACAGGATTTCACATATCAGCCCTTGAGCCTTGTGGGCAGCAGAACTGAGGGGTCACAGCTCAACATGCACTACCTGGTTGTCCTGTTTGATCACGTTCTGGGCAGCCAGAGTGTTGTTCTTGAGGCTGCGAGCCAAGCTGAGCATTTCCTCAGCCAGCTTCTCCTGCATGTCCTGGTGGTGCTGCAGCACAGCATCCAGCTCCACTGCTGACTGCTTCTCATCTGATGTGAGGCCTCTGCAAGAGCACAAGGGAAAAAATGAGATTCACACTTTCTTCTGGGGTAATCTCACAAGTTTTCTTAGATTTTACATCTCTACAAGACAACAAGGCCCACTGAGTCAGCTGATTACATTTTGGTTTCCATGAGCAGACACTTCACCCAATTTAAAGTATATCTGGGATTTAAAGGTCATTGGGAATCCAGTTCCCAAAACACTGAGCACTGGAATGAGAAATTTTCACTTACTTTCGCTTCCTTATGTTCAACTCCTCAGAATCTGGAAAAATAAAAAAAAAGTGTTTAGCACATTATAAATTCCCATGCAATCACAAGCTGAAAAAACAAATCTCCTGTAAGGGATTTATGGATATCCAAACCCTACTTAGCCTCTACCTCAAGGAATATGGGTGTCAAATACCTACCTGCTTTCTGCAGGGAAAAGAGGACACCCAACATGAAAAGAGGGGAAAAACCCCAGCTGAATCACATCCCTGAGGGCAGGGTTTCAGCCTTCGTGTCTCAGTGTTCTTTCAGGACACGTTGGATTGGCCCAGCTCCAGCTGCTCTAACCGTAGCCATGGGAACCTCAAATTAATTCCTCCCAGTTCTCTACGTGAATAACATGGCTGTGTATTCCAGAGGAACTGAACAACACCTACTCAAAGCACCCAGCATCACATGGTTTGCTCAGAGCAGAAGGGAACAGGCACAAAATAAATTACCCCTGCTAATTCTGTAATTAGAATGTCTGTTTCTGCATGAATGCTACGAAAAGAGCTTCCTGCAAATCCCTGCCACCATTGATAACAACACTTCTGCCTTCAGCTGTCAGGGCTTTTTGTTTAGTTTGCTTTTAAAATCTTCTGTCTTGAAAAGAAGTGAGGCACTAAATTAAAAGTACACTTTGTGAAATCTTGAACACCCGACTCTCCTCTTCCCCTCCCTGTAAGACTCAGGTTGACTAGAGTCAGAGGAAACAACAGATCAAACTTACCATCAGTAGCCAGGGGGTCCTGGGAGGAGAAAGAGAACCAAAAGAGCAAATTACAAAGGGTCAGTAATAAAGGACAGCCTTGCAGGCCTGGCACAGTGCCAGCACCCAGGATTCAGAGATAGAGCTGACTCCCCACCCAGGCTGGGACAGTTCTGAGACACAGCTGAACACAAGCAGGACAGTGTGTGCAGCAGCAGCAGCAGCACTGGACGTACTGTGCCAAGCAGCTCGCTCCTCATCTGGCCGGTGCAGCGCGCCTTGGTCTGCAGATGGACCGTCCTGGTGGCCGGGGTTCTCTCCTTGGCTGTGGTCGGGGTGCGCCCCGGGGCCAGCAGCTGGTTTGCCAGAGCCTTTTCTGTGGATGAAGACTGGGAGAAGCAGGGAAGAGTCAGGAGATGAGATTCTGCAGGGTGAGGCAGCTGGGCTGTGACCCACAAGGATGGGGTGCAATCCCAACAGTGAAATCAGCCTGAACAGCAGCACTGACTGCTCACTGACCAAAACCCAATTTATTGGCACTTCACAGCTCTCCAAGTACACCTGGGACCATCCCAGAGAGGGACAGCACCTGCCCTTGCACCTCCCAAAGGAGTGAGAAAGATGAATGCAATATATACCTTGATTTAAAAAAGAAGTTTCACACAGTACCTCCTTTTAACAAAACATGAACCCACTAGATTTATTCAGACTTTCACAAGGTGTGCCTAATGAGATTTTAACAACTGTTATTTGGAGATGCAAGATAAAAGTAAGCATGGGAACCAGGCACAGAATACTGGAGTCTTTCACAGTTGAACTAGTAGATCTTACCAATTTTTCAGCTTCTAGGAGTCCCTTTAGGAAGTCCACTTTGCGAGAGTATTCGTTCAGCAACTCAGGGGCTGGCTTGCTGTTGGAATGGAAAGATACTAATATGAAAACCCAAAGTCATCAGTATTTTCTAGTGTTCTACTTTCAATTGAAATAATAAATAAAAATAAAAAAAGCCCAAACCCACATGGTTCTTCAAAGAAGCAGAAATAGCCTCAGGTTGGGAATACACTTACAACCCTCTACAAATCACCTTTTCCGAGGAGGCAGGGCTCAGGGAACAGGTGTTTCCACAGGGAAGCACACACTGCTGTGGTGTTTGTGGGCTATGGCTGACTTCCAGGTAAGAGATTATCGAATCAAGTGTCATTAATATTATAAAAGTCCTCCAAAATCACCCAATCCAACCTTCGACTGAATCCCCCCATTCCCACTAAACCATATTGCTAAGTGCCACATCTGCTCTCTTTCTGAACACTTCCAGGGATGGTGACTCCACCACATCACTGTGCAGCCCGTTCCAGTGTTTTACCACTTTGGCTGAAGGAATTTTTCCTGCTATCCTCCCCTGGCACACCCCGAAGGGTTTTCCCTGAAGCACAAACCCCACAGCGGGCTCAGCGCGCTCACCTGGCCTGCTTCTTCAGCTCCCGGAGCATGTCCTCCAGAGCAGCCACATACTGAGGGCAAAAACAACACTTTAAGCGACAGCATTAAGGAGAAACACCCTGTGTGGCGAAAGCTGAGTTTATCACCACAGCGCTCCCCGTCTCGCTACTGAGGGCAGGGCGCGGTGCTGCGGGGCAGGGCGGCCTCACCTTCTCCAGCCGCCACTCCTCGGGGTCCCGCCGCTCCGCCGCCAGCGCCTCGCACCGGCTCAGGAGCCGCATCAAGTTCAGCTCCAGCCGCGTCGGGGCCATGGTGGCACCGGAACTCGCCTCAGCGCCGGGCGCCATCTTGGGGCGGGGCGCGGGAAGGGGCGGGAAGCGCCGGGCGGGCCGTGACCGCCCCGCTTTATTTAAAAAACCCGAAAACGTCCCGCAAATCCAACGCCCGCGCGCGGGGCACGGAGGGAGCTGCGGTTCGGAGCCGCTGTGGGTGAGCTGAGCTTTTCCCTCACTCCAACATGGCGCAGCGCAGTGAGGGGCCGGGGTACGGCCGCGGCTTCAAGGCGCCGATGGAGGATCGCAGTTCGCTCTCAGGTGTGTCCCCGCACAGCACACACAGCATGGGAGTCCCGCCTTTGCTCCAGGAGCACCAAAATCCTCCCCTATGACACCGCAGCCGCGTTAGTGCTTCCCCTTTCCCCGTCCTTTATCAGTACTCCATAAAAACTGTAACCCGAGTAAAGGCTTTCTTCGGAATAAATTGCTTCGATAAACCAGCACATGTATTTTTTAAAAGTGCAATGTTTTAATAAACGTTTTTATACATGTTGGTCTCAGTTAAGGCTATTACCGCATTAACAGTTCTGTAAACCACAGAGAAAATTGTCATAAAATCATACAAAACATTAAGGCAACACACTTTGACCTAAACTCACTGTTGGTCCCATGGGAGTCCATTGTAAGGCAAATGGAAAAGGCACAGCAGCGGAATGGGGGGGGGGCGTTTCCTGTACACTCAACCCATGTATTTTATTCAACATTAAGCTTTACTTTCTTCGCAAGGTTTTAATTTAAAGTGGAGAGTATTTGCTTAAAACAACCCTGCTTAACCCTTACAGTACTGTACATTTCTGGGCTGCCTTCCTCACAGCCACTTAAAAGACCATGAAGAAGTTCACAGCCTTCAAAGGGTTAAAGCCAAAGCTGTGGTCAACTTCAAGAAGAGTCCAGAGAGCTGAAGAATTTCACTTCTCCACACAGGGAATGTGAGAGTAAGGGTCCGAGAACCTGCGCTGGAGTTTTGCTGTGGGCTCGTATTCATCGCCGAGTTCCTGAGCGTGGGCCAGTGCAGAGCCTTGTGCAATGTACACCGAGTGGATGCTGTCAGTCCTCCTCGCTGGCTGCTCCCTCCGCTGCACCCTCTGAGACTCTTCCTCAGCCAAACCCTTGTCCTGCGATTCTGTACATTTGAACAGCCCGGGAGGAAGTTTTATGTTTGCTGTTGGCATCACTGGAGTTCGACGGGGCACTTTAATCTTGGACAGTGTTAAGGAGTATCTGCGCCTTGAAGCCAGGGATGCAGAGTAAGAGTTTGAAGAGGTTTGTGGGAGAGAAGGCACTTTGCAAATGTCTTTGGCAGGCACGCTGGAGCTCTGAGCACAGCAGTGTAATCCAATAATTGCTTTAAAGAAATAAGATACTTAGAGACTGACAGCAGGCCTTAAATGTAACTCGATATGAGCCACTGTGACCAGTTAATGTTTGGTCACCTGGCTGTGTGCAGTGAAAGATGTAGAATAAAAAAAAAGCACTTACTACCTTAATACTGACCTTCGGTATCCATCCGGCCTGGCTTGTCCTCCAGCAGGCTCTCTGTGCTCGCAGAGGTCTCCGAGTCCACGTTTTCCTCGTCAGAGCCTCGCTGGTCGAGCTCAGGTAAGCGGTAAGTGATGTCCTCCCTGCATCAAACACAGGCTGCAGCACCTCTGACACAAGCACCTTTATGCAGCTGGTGCTCAGAGGTAAAGCATGGAGTTATTAACTTTTAATGCTCATGGTATTTTCTGTGAGCTAGTGCTTTGTGTTTTCCTTTTCCCCCTCATTAGGTCCTTTTGGACAAAGGGAATCCTGCTTTACTACCTGTGCTGCCTCCAAGTGCAAAGGCATGGCCTGACTCAGTAAATGGGAACTTACTTTTCTTCTTTTATTGACTGTAGGCGATCGATGAGAATCTCCTTCTCCCGGTTGTTGGCTTCAGAAACGTCCTCCTCTTCTTGCACAGAGTCCAGCTCTGAGGTGCCACTGTCATTTCCTTTGACCTGAGAGCTTTTATTCTGCAAGACAGATTCACAGGTAACACTGTCAGTCACAAGCAGATACATCCATCTGCAAGTTTCAGAGTAGAAGACAAACGAGTAGGTCAAAGGAGAGGCTGATGGAATGAATTGGATAAAGAGTTGTTAGTTGTCCATACAAATGTCTCCAAAAGTAAGAGAAGATTTCCTGTTCACCTGATTTCCAGGATTTTGTTATCTTTTTTTCATCTATCAGGCTCAGCTTAGTTTTAGTAGTCACTTAATGAGTAATATTATTACATCCAATATAAGTTACATACAGTGTCTATAAAACACCAGATGATGACAGAACAGGCCAGCAGCCCTGCATGCAGTCTGGAGAGGAAGTTGCACCAGTACATGCAGTCCTGATTGTTCAAAAGAGTGTTTCAAACTGAGTTACAACCCATGTAAGTATTTTAGTCATGCAGGAGGTACCATAAGAAAAACCCATGCACTGGAGCCAGGCAGTTGTACATACCAGCTTCCCCTCGTAAGGGGAAGAGAACCCAAGTTTTATAGGCCAGAGCTAGAGAGAGATGGAGACCAAAATTCACTATATGCAGCCTCTGATCAGACACAGTTTGGTTTATATTAATCAATACAAAAACCCAGAAGAATAAGTGTATTTTCCCTCCTAGAATGCAGCATATTTTTGCACACCAGCCATCTCTGGAGTGAAGGAACTTTTGCCATGTCAGATACTCAATCTTAGTTCCACTGACAGAATTACATGGGAATAGATTTTGACCAGCACAAAAGCAGATTCCCACCCCTGCACCCTTCATTAATCAGAACTTCAATGCAGCTCTGTATTTAGCTCCCACCTACAGCTTTGGACAGTTGTGGGTTTTTTTTCCAAAAAAACCACAAAGTGTTTTATTTCAACACTTACCGTGTTCTGCCGAAGCAACGAGAGCCGTCGGAAGGCAAAGCTCTCTGCTGCTTCCAGCTGACTGATTTCTTCCATTTTTATCTTGTACTTCCTTATCTGCTCCTTTATGAGCATCTCTACACACCTGTGAGAAAGGCAAGAGCTTGTTGAGCTTCATCATGAAGGTTCTGAAACAACCATGGTGGGATGGGATGCTGCTCCTGGCTGGGGGTGTTTGTCACACACATGACCACAGCAGCACTGCACAGTCATGGGTGAAGAGTCCAACACAGCAGGCACAACAGGACAGGAAATGGTCACAGGTAATGGCACATGTTCCTCCTGGGACCACCAGAGCCTCTCATGCTGGCTGGACACACTGGTGAGCAGACAGACATTGCCATGGCTGCCAACAGCTCCAGCTGCTTCTACCTGCTGTCCCTGTGCTGTCCCAGGCTGGCAGAGACACAACGAGCCTGCAACTGCCCTTCTCCACCTCTATGGCCCCAGGGATCAGTAAGAAGTTACAAAAAGCTGTCATTTTTCAAACTCTGTTTTCATTGGAGTCAGAGACAAGGCCAGCCAAGAAGTGAGGATGGTGAGGGGCTCTCACAGCCAGAGCTGCTGGAGGGTGAGGAGAACAGAGAGGGTCAAGGACAGAACCTTCTTCAATTCAAAGAACAATTGAAGAGATCATCAGGGGGTTCCAAGTATGCAGGAAACAGCTTAATTCTGTATCATATTATTTATTATGCCTTGTATCTCAGCAAAATAGATGATTAGGGTACAAGCCCCCCAAAAAATAGATTATATTGCTGTAAAACGTAAATCTGATAGTTAAGACTTACAGATCATCCTACGTTATGCTTAGTAAAATGGAGACAGGTGGAAGGTCTGAGAGGAGTGTATGAATTGGCAGCACTGGCAGAGATAGAATTCAACAACTCTTAAACCTCAGCTTCTCAGCTTGATACAAATGAAGTTGTAACCAATACAGGTAGTGCTTCTGACCTTCCATCCCATTCCAAAACACTGCTGCTCAGCAGACTGCCAAAACTTACATGGTTGTTTTTGAAACATCCTTCATGCTGGTCAGGGGGTCAGAGGTATCCGGACAGCGCAAGAGGCACGGAGCGAACACGATGGCCAAGGCGTTGGGGGACATGCGGTTCACGTCCTCTATCAAAGCCACCCTGCAATCCAACATGCAGGAAAAGAGATTTTAAACAGCCCTTGCTAAAATACAAACACTCTGATCACACCTTGCCAGAGTTCCCAAGTAAGATGTAAGGAGGCTTCTTGGACACTCAGTATGTACAGCAGTCCAAAGAAGCTTTGCAGTTATTTAATACCTACTGAGTAGACAACATGTTATGTATCAAAGGATCAGGGAGTCACCCAGGTTAAGCTAGTCTGGTAAATTCTCAAAAGCATGTCTGGTGATTCAGCATCCTCTCTTCAAAAATCCTTTCTGCCCATGTTCACAGGGCTGCTTGGAAAATCCTCAGGTTCCTTGGGTAACAGCAGTGCCTTCACCAGCACCATTTATCTCTGCTCCTGGGACTTGCATATGTTCATCCTCAGTTCACTACAAACCCCTGTCTAAATCCTGGTGCTCACATGATTGACCAAGGCTTGGAGATCTACCTTTTCTTCAAAGTTGTTCTTACCTGGTTTGATCCAAATACACCAGGTGGTAGAAGGAACCACACACCTGTTCATGAGCACAACTACCAGCTTCAATTCTTTCATTTCTAAACTAGCAGCACAATAGTTTAACACTTTAGAAAGCTTCCAAGAAGCATTTAAAATCCCAATTTATCTACAAATGAAGAAATTAAATTCATTACTTGACAAGATGGAAGATGAGTCGTTCCAAGGTATTGTGATTTGCTTGTGGGAGCTGTTCCAGGACACTGTAAATGGCATGGAGTTGCTCCTGTTTCTCTGGCAGTTCTGCACAAAGGAAGAAAACACAAGGTATTAATTGCTGAGCAAGGCTAGTGGAAAGCTAAAAATTCCTAAATTCTGCTAAGTCTTACTGTAATTTAATTTAGCAACTGTTATAACTGAATGTTAAAGCACTCCTCATGGCACTGCAATTACCCTGCTTTTTTAGATGCTGCTGCTGTTAGTTTTCAGAAAGAGCAGCTGTAAGTGACACATTAAAAATGAAAAAAGAACCCTGAAGTAAGATCAAGTAAGCTAGAGGAGAAATTCCCTGGGAAGTGTTTTATGAAAAATGTCTGAAACCATTGTTGTAATTACACTGGAAGGAGCTGTTTAGTCAGCATGAGCAGCTTAAGAGTTTCTTTTCCCAAGGACACAATGAGTTAAAATAGAAATGTTTAAAGAATGGTTTTAAAACCTACCTACAGCTCTGAGAAAATCATTGTACTGTGCTGAGGTCATCAGTGGGTCTGGCAATTCCCTCAGCCACTGCTTAAGGATCCCTGTGATGGTGTGAATAGGGTAATTCTCCAGTTTCACTGAGTTTGGGTCTGAAAAGAAATGTTTTATTTAGAGCAGTTGAATCCTTTGATGCACACAATGCAACCCCATAGAAATAAGATTAGAAACATTCAAAACTCCTGTTCACAGAATCCGAACAGCAATTCAGAAGTTAGAAATAGGGAAAGATAGTAATTTAAAGGTCCTAAACAGCTTTAGGCAGCCAACAAGAATAATGCAGCCTGCACAGTCAACAAAAAGCTACTTTTAAAACACGAAGAAGTGACAGACGCTTTCAGACAGAAGAGAATTGCAGGGAAAACTGATATCATGCAATGAAATGCAAAGGGTGGACAACACTGACCCTCTTGCAGCAACTGCTTGAGCTCCTTCATGCGATTTGCTGATCCTGATTTCCTGTAGATGCCCTCTGTGTAGAGCCCGTGCATCTCCACGTACTCCAGCAGCTTCTCCATGACCACGGGCACCGAGTTCCTGTCGCTGGTCAGGGCGCTGACGCACACCCCGAAGTGCCGCGGCTCCGCGTCCTGCTCGCCCTGGGAGACACGTGTGACCCCCTGTCAGCTCCCCTTCCCCAGCTGCACAGGGCCATGTGCTGCAGCTACCTTGGTCATAAGGCAGATTTGCTGAGCTGCAGCAGTGAAGAGCCTTTATGGTTCACACTGTAGGATTTCTTTATCAGTTTGGCCAACACTGCACACACACTCTGTGAGAAGGGTTCCTAAATGAGCTCAAGCAGCACCTCCTAGAGTGCTCTGCTTCTGCAAGTGCAGGGCCCTTCTCTATGTGCAGACAGAGGAGGGAACTGTTTAAGCAGTTTTTATTCAGTGTCTGGACATTCCCTGTTCATTTGCTGAGAAATAAAGGCAGCATTTTGCATGCATCACTTCTGGTACCACAGAACCCCATCCCAGATCCATGGACCTTACCTTTTTCCCACAGGAGGTACAGCTGCTCTGGATTTTGGACATGCACTTCTTGTGACAAGTCAGCTCGCAAACTAGAGAAAGGAGAAATTGCTATAAGCATCTAAATCACACTGAAACACTTTACATCTTGAATTCTCACTTTCTATATGGCCTGTTCCCAGGGCCCATCTGTAGCAGGCAGAGTTCCAGGCAGTGTGCAGAGCTGGGGAGTTCACTCACCACTGCACAGACAGGCCTTCTCCATGGGCCAGATGTAGGAGGAGCAGTGCTCACACGACTGCCGGATGCCCACTTGGTAGTTTATGAACACGTGGCCATTGTGCTCTTCAATCTGGGGAGAGACAGCAAGGAACCAGTGAGGTCCTTCTGCCTTTTAAAAATTAAAACCATCTACCCTATCTCAGATTTTCACCTTTTGTTTTACAATTACAGCTGAAAGCTTTCACCCTGAAACCAAATTCACTCTATCTTAAGGCAGTTAGGTTGGTTGGAACACTTCATAATTGACTTGCTGCCTTAAAGTTCAGCAGTACAATACAAGAGCTATAGTTTTGTTGTTAATATTTAATAGTTGTTTTCTTTTAAACAGTCAAAGCTTGAGAAAGCCTTTAGACTCTAAAAGAAGCTATGGACAAGCAAGAAATGCTTGAGTGCCATCTATCACTGCATAAGCAAGATTTCTGCTTTGTGAAAACCAGTTTTATACTGTCATATCTTCATAAAAGAGGTAAGTGAACAAGCATGCAAAACAAGCCAGAATGTCAGTACAAAACCAAGCTCTTCAAAGGGTGTTTGTGTTCTGTGAGTGCACCTGAGGACTTGGATTATTGCAGAAAGAAAGCACTTACTGCACGATCCTGTTTCCGTTTCTTCTTCTGGGCTTTGGTTTGCTGCAGTGGGAAAACAAAACTGGCCTTAGTCTTTGAAATCAGACATTCCATTCCTATTTCTCCTCCCCTATTGAGCTTCCCAGACTTTACTTCACCTCCAGACATTCGAGACACTATCCTGAAGCTTCAGCTTGGTTTGAGGGTTGTCTCACACTATCAACTTCCTAAAAAACAACTGAGCTCACTGCCTGATGACAAAGCAACTCCATCTCTCAAACCTCCAGAGAACTCCTATGTTTTCACCAAAGAAAATGCACCCTTTCAGATTCTGAAAATATCAAGTTAAAAATTAACAATTCCATAAAGGTGTAGCAGCAATCAGAATTTGTTACACATGTGTGTATGACCAGTGTTTCCCAAGTAATAAAGAATGCCATGGAAAAGGTTTCTGTTCCCTTATATTAAGAGAGCAACTGTGTTTCACCATCCCATAAACCAATCACACAAAAACTTTGATACCTTGGGCTGCTCAGATTCCTCTTTCTTTGTATATCCTCTGATGAATTCATCCAGAAGGGACAGAAAGAGATTCAAAACCAGCTTGACTTCTTTCTCTTCCCTTTTTTTGGCCAGGTTTGTAACTAGGAGCTGGTAATTTTCCACCAGATCTTTATAGCCAACATGGATTTGTCCATTCTAAAGAAGGAAAAATACTTGTCAGACATTCCTTTTCGATAGTGTTGAGACAGTTTCATATTTTCATGTACTTAAGTTCAGAGGTGAAAAAGTACAGCCATGATCAAAGTCAAAGATAACAGCCCATGACAGAAACAAGTGAACACACTTCCCTCTGCACTGTCCAACAGCACTTGGCTGACACAAGGCAGTGTCAGAAGAATATTGGAAAAGCTGTTGGCTCTTCTCTTTGGTGTGCAAACACAGCAGCATTAAGAGGCTGAAGACAGCAAAATCCATCAATTTCTAAAAATAAATTTATGGCTGAGTGAACGAGAAAAGGAAAACAGAGTAGGCTGCTTGAGATTACAGCAGAACTGTAAAATGAGTCTAACATTCAGCTCTGAATTCTGTGCTGAGAATTGCTGAACTGCTTTGTTGAAGAGCTGCAGGCCAAGCCTTTAACCTACACACCCAATTCATTTACTGCCTGCCAACTTTCCTTTATTGAGACTTACTACTTACAGGAGCAGAGTACATGGTCTTGATGTTTCCTCTGAACTTTTCTGTGGCTTCAAAAAACAAACATTCAACACCAGACTTCTGGGAGCGTAAGTCATTGATCTAGAAAAAAATACATCTGCATCAGATTTTGTTAAAAAAATGAACATCTGAACAGAGTTAAGCTTCAGTGGTTGGGCTTAGTCATTTGTGACCACTCCAATTATTTAAAACAACATTTTTTAATGTGCTGTGCTGATGATACAAACCAGGAGAGTCAGGTAGTTGGGCTTCAGGGAACTCTCTTTATTTACAGCTCTCACTTTTTTTTTTTAATACAAGTTTTGCTGCCCACTCATTTGTAAACAAAGAACTACCACAAATGCCCTGTACTGTATTTAATGCAATATTATGCATTCAGCAATTTGAGAAAAAGAATAGGAAGAGCCCTATTGCAGACCTAACTCAGACAAACCATCCCATCAATTCCCTTTTGCTAGAGATGATAACACAAACTTGCACTGAGACCAGCAGGCTTTAAAATTCTACACAAACAGTGAGCAAAGACTTGAATTTCAGCCTGACTGGGAGCCTTTCACCTTGTTTAGCAGGAACTCATCCAGGTGTTTCAGCTCATTGGCGTTGGCAATGTCGCGGGCCATGGGCGCGCGCCAGTTCTGGGTCACGCTGGAGATCTTGCTGATCTTTATGGTTCTGTTCTTCTTTGCTTTGCTGCTCTCCTTCCCAGCCTGGGGCCGGCCTGGCTGCCCCGAAGAACCTGCCAAAGGGATGGGTTTGTATATTCAAGGAGAGTGAGGGAATCCTGCAGCATTTGTTTCCTCGCAGAAAAGATGTAGGTTGTTGAGGGTTAAATCACCAAACTCACCTTCTGGAACTCTCTGGGTTCCTCCTGTGTCTGTGAAGGGCACACAAGACACAAAGGAGGGGCTGTCTCCTTCCTCAGTCATATCAGAACTCTCCTTTGCAATTTTCTTGTCTGGCTTTTTCCCCAAAAGTCTACGCAAAGGGCTTTTGAAAGCAGACCTGAATACAAAAGCAGATACCAGTCTGTCCCATTAGTAATGGAAGCTGCCTCTGCCACAAGAACAGGCTCTTAACAAGAACCCACAACAGGATTCACAACTGTGGGGAATATTTAAGACCTAACCTACAGAAAAACTGAGCAGCACAAAAAAAGGAAAGACAATGTGAAAGCACACCTGGACTTTCTGGTATTTACAAGATCAGACCTTAAGCACACATAGACAACACCTCACATATCCAAAACATCACTCCTGGCTCAGGAAGTCCCTGGGCTGCAGAATGCCAGAGGCTGGAGCAGGCCAGGGAAGCAGCATTACATGCTTGCTGGGCTCTTCAGCTTTTCTCTTGGTGTTGTATTACACTACATGAACCTTTAATCCCAGCTGTAAGTTGGTTCTTATTTTAAAAAGAACCAGTTCACAGAAAGTGTTATGCAAGAAGCAGAGAACCTGTTCCTCAGCAGGGTCAGATATCATGCTCAGAGCAACATGAAGCAGCGACACAGCCACTGGTGCAGCTGATGCCAACTTGTGCCTCTCCACAACCACAGTCTCAAGGTGCCCAGCTCAAGCACCAGTGGAAATTCTCCTTTTTTTAAATTATTTTCCCAAAGACAGCCCAGTCACACACACAAGCCATACCTGGCATCCCCTTGCTGACTGGCTGGCTGCACGGGAACGGCCGAGTCCAAGGTAGGGAAGTGGTCACTGGGCTTCTTCTGCACAGGGTATTTCTTGGTGCCTTTTTCTTCTTCTATTGGATCTGGTGATTGCTACAGGAGAGAGGAAGAGTCAAAAACTGCATCTTGAGTGACACAGATTCTTTAAATGGTTTTAAAAGCTTAAATGGTGAAGTTTGCCTCATCAAGACAAAACACTTCACCCAACAGATATTACCTTCCTAACACAAGAGTCAAGAATATTTAATGCTTTGATCAAGGATCCATTTAGTAAAAATTAGGTTTTCAAATTACTGTATATTTCCTGATGACTGTTTTTACATGGGTATCAAACAAAAAGAAAATCAACCTGAAGGAACACAGAAACACACTAAAGACAATTATTTACAGGTCTTTAATATTTGTAAACAGTGATAAATAAGTATAAATATGCACAATAGTATCAGTACCTGGTTCATGGCAACAGTCTGGGCCAGTGTTGAGAGGTCACTTAATGAGGCTGAACTCCCCTTCTTCCTGCAATAAGATGAGTTTCAGAATATATATTTTAATAAAGTCTGTGGCCTCTTCATATCTTTTAAATAACCCACATATCGACACTACAAATGAGTCAGAGCCCTGATCAGCTCTTGCATTTTACTTTGAAATGAAAATGTACTACACTGAAAAGCATGTCAGATTTCCTGCCATATCAGAGGGATGATGCTTGCAAGCTGCAGGTCACTAAAACCTTGTTCTCCATGGGCAAAAGACACATGAAAATAAACTCCAGACACTATTTCAACTAAAGGCCTGACTCTCCATTTTAACAGAGCCAGGCAGGCTTTGCATCTTTTGTGAGCTTCTGAAAACATTCTGCCCATACAATTCACTGCAGGACTGGGAGCCAAGGAAAAGCAGGAATTGCTCAACTCCATTTGCTCCCATAATGTGGCCCAAATGTGCAGGCTCTCAGGAGTTCTCCACTGATTTTTAAACATTACAGATACCTTTTTCTGTGAAGTGAATAAAAGGAAGCTGCCCTTACTCTAGGTGATCCTGAGGAGACTTATCCACACGTATCCTTCCATCCAAAGACTGACTCAGGATATCATTCTGGCCAGCATCAGATTGTCTCTTTCCTTTCCACTTCTCTCTCTTGTACTTTAGCTTCTCTGGGTCATCCACATATCTCTGGATTGCAGAAGTGGGGCTGTCCAAGTCTCTGGTTGCCCTCTGCTGCCTGTTTTTATCTGCCCAGCAGTCAGCAGGGCTCTGAAAGCTGCCAGTAGCAGACAGTGTGTTACGGACATTCAGTGCAAGATCTTTTGGCCTTTCAGGGCAGGTAAAGCTTTGGCTGCCTTTTATTTGGTTATTCTGATTCCCTTGTGGTTTTGTTCTATCAGCTGCCTTGTCCTCTGCTTCTGATTCAGGTGGCTGCTCAGGAACAGAAACAGTTTCTTTTATCTCATTTGATGGTGGAATGTCTGAAAGAGTTTTTTCTTCACTTGGACTTTTCTCTCCCTCACTGCTTCCCTGAAGGACATTATCTTCTTGTGCTGTGGATTTCCCTGGCTCTGCAGCAGTTTGCAGAGCCTCTCCAGAAGCAGTCTGCTCCTGGTGGCCCAGCACAGATGGTTCCTCTAAGGGCAGGAGCACATGCTTGTTCTGCAGCTCGTTGTGCTCCAGCCCCCTCTGCCGACGGGACTCCCGCTTCTCCCGGCTGTTGGCTCCTTTCTCTGAGCCCTCCACCGTGTGCTTCTGGAGTAATGTGGCTTTCTCAGATGAGCTCAGGTTTTCAGCTTGTTCATTTTGAGCTTGATCTTCACCCTCAACAGCTTCATCTGGCTCTGACTCCTGTTTCACAGGTAGCTCATCTGTTGTTGGCTTACTCTGCTCATCCTTGCTCGTATCATCCTCTTTGTCGTTATCTTCCTGAATTTCTGTCTGTTTTTCTTCAGCCTTCTGCTTTTCTAGAAGCATTTTCTGGTATCTGTTAAGTATTTTTAATATGAAAGCACAAATCCTTAATGCCCAAGGGTTAAAAAAAAAACATTAACTGCTTGAATGCAGCCAAAATAACAATAAAGACCAAACTGCATCTATGGTCCCAGTGGAACTGCAGGGAGGTGTCTGCTTGTCAGCACTGGCAGCACCAGTGCAGCTCAGCTGAATAAAGCTCAATTCCTGAGCACTTACCCAGTATCCACACTCCACTGCCCACCTGATTCTGACTGAAATATCACATGGCAGTAGCTACCTTAAAGTTCATACAATCCCAGAATAGTTTGGGTTGGGAGGGACCTTAAAGATCATCTCATTCCCATCCCCCTGCAATGGGGATGACACACCTTCCACTATCCCAGGGTGTTCCAAATGCCACCCAACCTAGCCTTGGACACTTCCTCAAGCAACAATTTACCAAGTTGCTTAAAAGACACCCCAACACACAAACTGGCAAGTGAAGGCAGCTGACTGAACACATGTTTTCATGCCACATTGCCCCTGCCCCTGTACCTGTTCCTCTGCAGGTGCCCCCTGAGCAGGGCCTGCAGGAGGCAGACTCTCCTCCTGAGCTGCAGGAAGCGCCTGCGCTGCCGGTGCCGCCTCCAGGCCGCCTGGATCTCGATGGCAGCATTGTTCCTCTGCAGAGCCATCCTGACACAGCGGGAGCGCCAGCATGCCTGCAAACCCAGGGGAGAAGTGAGGGAGGGCTGCCTCAAGGTGGGAGTGGTGTATGACACTGGTTGGTTGGAAAATAAAGTTTGGAATTCTTAAAGGTACCTGTAGAACAACGGCTGCTTGCCGCAGCCTGAGAAAGCGTCTCCTTTCCAAAACCATCCTGAGCCAGCTCTGGAGGAGGATGATTTTCCTGATCACTTCTTTGTGTAGTGTATCCTGTAGTATCTGCCGTTCAGCTTCTTTCATAAAAACCTGTTCAGTTCAAGAAAAGTTAACAGGAACCTTTCAGTCCCCACTGGAGCTATAATAACATAACAGATAAGGTAATGGTTTGGTACCACTGCACCAAACCTTACTGGCTGACAGCTTGCCCAAAAAATAAAAACCCTTTCAAATTTCAGAGTTCAGATTCTGAAACTTACACCTGTGCTAACAGCCTTCAAATCACAGAACCCTTCTAAAATGCTAACATTGACCTGTTTGACAAATGCCAATAGCAACAATTTCCCAAACTATCTATATAACATGGATTTGGACTGTAGTCAAGAAACCAGGCTGGCATCAAAACCAAGGAGTCAAGCATAACCTCTGCGTCACCACTTGCAAGAGTTAAAATAACCAATTTAGGTACAAAAAGCAGAGAAAAGTAACAATTGTAAATGAACTGCACTGAATTTTGCAGTGTACAGCAGTGTTTCTTACTGCCTTACAGATAGTTTCACACACCTTGGTCTTCCCTATTTGATAGTAGTTTTCATTCAGTTTTAGTTTATTCAAATAAGCACAAATGTCTTCCTTGGAGGCTTTGGCATTTTTGGGTAGTAACACCTGAAACTGGTCGATGAATTCCTGTAAAAAGCAGAGGCAGCAAGAGACCAAAGTTAGAAGGTAACTCCCAAGTTTAGAGTTCTAGCTCTAAAATAGAAATCTATTTAAGACATTAAAGCTACAGGGATCTGAAAATAACTCTCACTCCAAACTGAGCTATTTTTCCATGTAAAATGCAGGTTACAGTCAGCCTCGTGTTAACAGGAAAGATCACCTGGATGTGATCTCTAAACCTACACAGTGTTTTACAGAAAACTAATTCCCACATGGAGACAGCACAGTGCAGCACTGACTGCTGCACTCACAATGTTTTCTTCACACAACCAGGAAGAATTTACTGGCAGATGACTCACAACAGTTTAACTATGACTTTTTACTGTGCAGGCTCTCTCAAAACCACAGTGCATTCTTACAGCTCATCCCAAGTGGTCATGAGCCTCACATGAAGACACACACAAGATGTGTTTTCCCAAGAGAGCAGATATTCCTGAAAGCACAATCCACTGGCAGTTCTCACTGTACCTGGAATGTGTATTTGGCACTGTAGCCAGACCTCCTGATGCGCACGGTTTCCAGCATGCCCGTGTACCGTAACTGCTGCAGCACCAAGCTCTCATCAAAGAGCATCTCCTTCTGTAAAACATCAGCACACAACAGCCACTGAGAGCCTGAGGAGCCAATGCTGCCACAGGTACAGCAGATTTCCACCTTGGTTACCTGCACCCAGAGTGACAGTGAATGATTGAAATAAAGGGATTGAGCCCTGGATCTCAGCAGGCAGCTCAGCCTCACCTTCTCTGCATTGGAGCGGATGCAGCGGATGAAGAATGGCTCAGCTCTGCCCAGTGTCTCCAGCAACTTGTTCAGTGAAGCCTGAAAGGAAAGTCACAAAGGTTTTTCTTCAGGTATCAGCATTTTGAGTGGTGTTTGACAGCAGGACAGCTTCTGCCTCAGGAATCAGGTTGTTTCAGGTCTCATGGCTATAGAAAATCAGATTTTCCCATATTGCTCAGCACATCCCTGTATTTGGTATTTGCTTTTAGCTTTTCTCAAGAGAGTTAAAAGCAGGGTTTGAATATGCTCTCACAGTAGCACTAGATCTGTACACAAAGATGATCAATACAGAGAACTGACACATTTCTTAATTTTCACATTTCATAAATGGCATCTCAAAATGTACTCTGATTTTAACCAAGTATTAAACCCCACTTCAAAAAAAACCACAAGAATAAAACCCACTTTGTTTTCCAAGCAAGACCAGCCCAGATCAGCCCAGCAGGTGTGTCACCTACCTGGAACTGGGCACTTATGCTGGGGGGTTTCTTCTTCTTGTGCAAGTGCAAAAGGGACTTTGTGGTCCGATCGTGCAGGGTCATGCTCATGATGAGCTTCAGAGATTTGGAATCCAGCAAGTTCTACAAGAAAATTTTCATAATCAACAAAGTATAAGTGATTCAACTAAAAGGTAAATATTTTGTCTGAAATGAGTCAGAATGACACCAGCTACCCAGAGTTCCACATTCAGTGGCATGTTACATTTAATGATTATTTCTATTTTGGGCCAAAACATTTCTTAAGAGTGAAACTGTTTCACTGCCCTATGCAAAGAGTGTAAGGTGATCAAGGGGAATCACATAATCACTGCATTTGCTTTCCCTCTGTCTAATCAAATAATTTTTATTAAACTGAACACCCACCTATTTTTTTAGTTTATCAGGATAAAGAACACAACTTTTCTACAATACAAAACAGTTCTGAAGTGAGTTTTGTCAATCAAAATGAAATTCACAGTGCAAAAAAGCCCAAACCCAAGAGAAATTTAAATTTTTCTGATTACCTTGGGAATTATCTGCTTTTGCTTGACACCTTTACTTTTCCTGTTAAAACATTAAAGATAATTTAAGAAAAAAAAATACACATGATTTTTTATTATTTCAGCAAGCCATAAGCTGATGCAATTTATGAGGAAAGGTGAAGGACAGAAGAAAATGAGCACAACAGCATCAGAGTGTGTTCATGCACATGTCATAAGTGATCAATGCAGGAAATGCAAACTGCTTTGCAACAAGAATTTTTTTTTCTGAAATAAACTCTGTAGGTATTGGAAGCTTTCAAAAGTGAAACGTTTTCTCTGAAATCAAAGCCATTCAAAACTACTGTGTTGTACAGACTACTGGGGTGTGAGTTACTCTCTTTAGTAACAGTATGGTTATTAAATTCATTATAACACAAAGGCACTATCAAATAAAAATACTCAATTCAGAAGTTACAGCTGCTGGCAGCAGAACCTCTGTGAAAGCACCCAGTGGCTGCCAGGAGGACAATGCATGTCCCAGCACCAGGAAACTCTGCAATGTCTGAGCAGGACACACACCTCAGGCACAGCTCTCATCCACACACAGAAGGTGAAGAAGTGGAAGGTCTCAGAGAGAAGGCTGCAGTTCACATCCTGCTGCTTCTGAGCATATTAACTCTGTGATATAGGGCAGGTTCCTGCTCTGAGCCACCCAGTTTACATTTACTTATCACACAGCAGAGCACAGATTCATTTTCTTACACATGCACTGAATTGCAGATGTGAAGACTCTAAACCCAGGAATACATCCAGCACCAGCACCCTGAATTTCAGGAAACATTTGTCACACCTTGTAGGAAATCTCACTATTGAATATTTTGCAACAACAAGCTCATAGTACATACTTGGGGTTTTTGAAGCAAGTTCACATGAGATGTAGGTTTAACTCTCAGCTAATGCAATAAAGCAACAAGGTGTTCTCTACAGCCTATTTGCAGAAGGGATATTCAATTTTTAATTGTCCTGTTTAGTGTTTTTCAAAAGACAAATTTGGCACAAGCTTAATTTTTAGGGGTTGGAGTAACTGCTTGGTTCTTGTTGCACTTCCAAAGCAATACCCAGAGCACTCACAGGAGGTGGGAGCGGTGCTGAAGCTGACTGAGGGACCGAAGCAGCTCACAGGGATCATCACCCTGCCAGGGCAGTCCTTTAATACTGGCGATGATTTGGTCATGCATGTCTCTAAAATGATCCACAGCAAAACACAGGTGGCAAATAGAGATACACAGCCATGAGAGAGGGGGGAAAAAAGGAGTTAAAAACCCCAAAAGGTTCCATCACCAAGTGTGCTCCAAAATGTAGCAGGTCAATCCCAGGCTACTTTTTCCTAAACAGGAATGATTTTGATGACAAGAACTTCCTATTCCATCAGAGCTCTCAAATTTAATTGCCAGGGTCGCATATCAACTTTGTCTCTGATTCTACATTTTAATGTAAATTCTTGAGCCATCATTTCAGAAAATGGAGGGAAATTTGGCAAAATGCACTTAACAGACAGGGAACTCCTCTGGTTAAGTCAAGGAACCTCTTCAGGTAGATACAAGCTTCTTTATAACCAACAGTAAACACTTTTATAGTGAGATTTGACTACTAAAATGAGGCTACTTAAACAGACTCTCATCAAGAAAGGTAAGTTATAAACAAGCAGTTAGAGGGATACTTGAAGAAATTTTGGGTTCCATTTCCATTTCAAACTTATTCACGTCTAGCTTTTCAAAGTAAGCCTGGGATGGTCCTTAATCTGTGGTGTGTTACATTCTTCAAGCATGCACTGTGCTTGTGAAGTGCTGTGTCCTGGCATAGAACTTACCTTCTTTACTCTCCAGAGAGGCACAAACCAAAAATAACAGAAGTGTAAGAATCACTTCTGACTCTAGATGCTCTCCCCATTTTCTGAGCTGCTCACAGAGGCAGTAACATTATTACATAGGTTTGTTGCTTCCCTGGGTACTTTTGAACTTTTTTGAATATCAAGATTTAAGATATCCCAAGGAAACAGATCTGGTAAGCTTGATCAATCCTTTCACCCAAATTGGATATTTAGTTCTTTGTTTCCCCAAGTGCCAGAGGCTTTCCAGGATGCAGTAATTAGGAAGCAGCATGAAGTCACTACTTCAAGTGCTCCATGGCTTAACTGTCACCCAGAGCACACTGAGAAAGTCACTGTGTCCTGGAAATGTGCCTCCCTGGCCTGGGAGTTCAGGCCTTTTGCTACTTACTTCTTGTTCTCACAAAAAGAAATGATGTCTTGAAAAGCATTTATATCGAAATCCTCAGAACAATCAAATGAGAAATCGAGCACTGAGCGGCTGCAAAAGGAACACGTACAAAGCCTAAATATCCATGGAAAGGCAAACCTCCCTACAGACACACTTCTGTGAGCCTGGCCCTGCCTCTGCCCCCTTCAGTGACCCAGCCTGGCTGCAGAGGAGCACACAATGCTAAAACTGCACACACCAACCACAGAAAACTCAAAAACCCAGTGGTAAATGGAACTGAGGCTGCCCACAACATGTGGTGGCATTGGCTCTTACATAAAACAAGCCAGAGTGTTGTTTTGATGGTATTAAAAAGGCCAAAGAAAACAAGACAGAAGAAATAAAACTTGCTTTCCTTGTGGAAAGATCTAGTTGAGATTTGATATGTGAAAATCCAACGCAGCAATTCAGCTGTTCCATGTAGGGGTTTAAGGGGTTTCTCACCGATAAACTTTTTCTACCGGCGTATTCGATCTCTGGAGTTCTCCAAGGGGAACTCTGGGTCCTTGACGTACCACTCCTGTCAGGAAATTACCAAAAAATTGCATTTTGACAAAGATATGAGCAGGCAGAAAACCCCAAACAAACCACCAACTCTAGCAAGCCAAGTATCTACCAAGGGCCTGGAGTTTTTATCCAGTCCATCAAGCTACAGTACTTTGCTGGTCAAACTCCCTTCTACTAGAAAGGAAGTTGCAGCTGCTCAAATTTAGTAGTTAATCCTGAATACTCATTTGATACTTGACAGAGGTCTAAGCAGATCAAAACTAGTGATGAGAATACCAGAACTATCATCCCCCAACCTTCACAAACAGGCCTTCAAGTCTGTCTCAGCCTGCTGGAAACGCTGCACTGACTGGAGGAGGAAAGGTGAGAACAGTGACAGTCTCCTCCACGTGTGAATATTAAACCATTTCCACACTCTGTGTGCCTTTAGCACCAAACATGGTGTCTGGTTGATGAGCTTTTGCCACAAACTCATTCTGCCAGCAGAGTAATTGTAGAGTATTAAGCATTTTCAGAGCAGTTTTCTGTTTCATAACTGCAGTTTCCCAGTCCAACCTGCAGTTTCCTGTTCCACACCTGCCATTCCCTGTCCCATCCCTGCTCATCCCAATCCCATCCCCACTGTTCCTTGTCCAATCCCTGCCATTCCCAGCCCCACCTACAGTTTCCCATTATATCCCTGCCATTCTGTGTCCATCATCACTGTTCCCCAACCCCATCCCTGCCATTCCCAGTGCCACTTGCAGTTTCCCATTGCATCCTTGCTGTTTTCTCTCCCATCCCTGCCCTTCCCTGCTCCATCCCTGCCATACCTGGTCCCATCCCTGCCCTTCCCAGCCCCACCTGCAGTTTCCCATTACAACCCTGCTGTTCCTAGCCCTATCCCCAGCCCATCCCTGACATTCCTCAACCCCTTTCCAGCCACACCTGCTACTCCCAGCCCCATCCCCACTGGTCCCTGTGCCATCCCCACCGCTCCCCATTACATCTCTGCCCTTCCCAGCCCCACCTGCTGCTCCCAGCCCCATCCCTGCCATTCCCCAATCCCATTCCCACCGCTCCCCATTACATCCCTGCTGCTCCCAGCCCCATCCCATAACACACCTCCCCAGCCCCACCTGCCATCCCCAGCCCCATCCTTGCCTCTCTCCAGCCCCACCAGCTGCTCCCTGCCCCAGCCCCATCCCCACTGATCCCCATCACATCCCTGCCCCTCCCCAGCCCCACCTGCTGTTCCTAGCCCCACTGTTCCCTGTCCCATCCAATCCCATCCCCACCCCTCCCCATCCCCACCGCTCCCCATCCCATCCCTGCCCCTCCCCAGTCCCACCTGCCATTGCCAGCCCCATCCCTGCTGCTCCCCAGCCCCATCCCATCCCCTCCCCATCCCCACCTGCCATTGCCAGCCCCATCCCTGCTGCTCCCAGCCCCATCCCCACTGTTCCCTGTCCCATCCCCATCCCTCCCCATCCCCACCCCTCCCCATCCCCACCTGCCATCCCCAGCCCCATCCCTGCTGCTCCCAGCCCCATCCCCACTGTTCCCTGTCCCATTCCCACCCCTCCCCTCCCGTGCCCACCTGCAGTTTTGTGGGCGCAGTCTCGGCCGGCCTGCGCCAGCACGGCCATGGCGCGGATGGCGGCTCTCAGCACGGCCCAGCGGAACACGGCCACCGGCTCCATCCCCAGCAGCTCCCGCACGAAGGCGCTGTCGCTGCTGCGCAGCAGGGCCACGATGTCCGGCCGCATGTAATCCATGTTCTTCTCCCTGAAATCCTGAAAAACAGGCACGTGGCAGCTCTCAGGACAGCTCCCTGGCTTTTGTTTTTTCAGAGTAATAGTGAGGGTTGCCTTCCAGCCAACATCATCCTAAAGAAATCCCAAAGTACCTCTGGGAACCCTTCTGATCCAGCCCATTCCCAGCAAGTTTTCTATATCCTGACAACAAACTCCCAGAAAAGGTAAGGAATTTTTTTTTTGGTGCCCATCAGATCTATCACCTACTTTGATCTGGTATTTCACTTTGCCAGCAAAGTGGCGAATAATAAAAGCGGGTTCCATCACTGGGGTTCCGACAAAAAACTTGTTCTCCTCGTGCTGCTGCTTGAATTTTGCCAGTAGAGTTTGGTTGGTGGCATGTGGAAAACTGGGAATACAAGACAAAAAGAGGTCAGCTATTTGTCAAATACAGGTATGTTTATTAGGGTGACAGAATGAACACCTAGTGCTCTTTGTGGAAAATATTACTTGTCCAAGATCTCTACACCTGCTTTGAATTTTAAAGGTGGGCTCAATTTCTGGACCCAAACCAAGCAGCTCCACACACAGCAGGATATTCTGAGGTTTCAAGTGTACATCAATCTTTGCTCCTCCTTCACCAGCCAAATTTAGTTAGCACCACATTAACCATTTACCACACTTGCTACTTAATGCTGCAAATACTTACAGACATGCATTTACTTTAACTGCAGTTCCATGGCAAGCCACAAACATGGAAGTTCCTAAGTTTGCATAAGCCAAAGTTCAGTTTTAGCATCAAAGTATTTTTACCACCATACTGGAATCATTAGAAGCAAACTCCAGTGTTAACCATAGTCATAAATAACCCTTTGCTTCCCACAATATTCCTCTTATTTTTCTGGGGCTGTTTTTCTGCTCCCTTTCGGTCCTTCCCTCCCCCTCTGCCACACATGTTTTTTCAGAAGATGTTTGTTGCTTACTTGCTTTCTTCATCCAGAAGATAGAAAAGGCCAGTGGGCTTCTTGCTGATTAAGTGAATGCAGGCCACATTATCAGTATAGTCAATATTGTGCCAAGTGATCCCTTCACTCTTATATTCCTCCTGTGTAGCTCAAGAAAATTCCCTTATCAGTACAGTGCCCTGACCTTTGATGTCCTGTGGTCTAAGTGCTTAAAACACAGCCTTGGACAGCTACAGCAAAGGGAGTTTGTTAGTTCAGGCAGCAGAGACAAAAATAAGGAGAATTTATAAATAAGAACAGAAGAACAGGCATAGTGGCACAGATCAAAGGTCCTCAGGCATGTCACTCAGCAGGGTCTGTTTGAAAAACTATTTCAAAACCAAAACTGTGAAAGGAATGTTCTGCTGTGCTCTGCCTTCCCAGCTATCAGCACAACCCTAGAGTCAGACATTACATCCACAGCACTCCAGTAAAACTGGGCAGGCATAAAGGACTTCAAGGCTATTTTCTCTTCCATAATTTTTGTATTATGGGAAATGAGAATAGTTAAATATCAAGTTCCAGAGTTTTCATATTGCACTGTCAGAGGAAATAACAGAAGTTTCTAAATAGGCCTCCACAACATCAGCACCAGAACTTCCCTGAGGAAGCAATGGATATTGCTTAGGCTCAGAATATATGAAAAGAGAACATAAAGCTCTTCTGCTGAAGTGACAATCCCTCAAATGCTTGACAAGACAAGCTCCCACCAAGATACAGAAGCAAAATGCCAGATTTTCTTAATGCTGTAAATACCCACAGGAAAAAGTTAATGGTAAGGTAATAAAGTTAAAAAATGATAAAGTAAAGAATCACACAGAAAATTAAGCAAGTTTTACGTTTAACAAGGGACAAAGAGCACCTCTCATGTTCTAGATGATGATGATATATGCATTATTTTTAAGTAGGTGGAATTCAGTTTGCCCAACACAGTGCACACCGTGTTACAGAACTGAAATGCCATTTTCTACAGACAAAAAAGCCTTTCTTTAAAAAGATATAGAGATCCCCCTGAGGGCCCTCAGGCTGCAAGAGATACAGGAAATGGGTCATTCAAGGATTAAGCTTATTTGGAAAAATGGCATTAGAAAAAAAAAAAGAAGACAATGTAACTATTTACTCTGGCCAGCCTGGATAGCCAATTCTGCCCTAAGTTACAAAACAGAGACCTCAACATTATGTTTACACACAAAGTTTGGATGTTTGGTAATTTTTATTTCCTTTAAAATGCTTGCCTAAAGTTGTTGACAAAGTACCACATACTAGAGAATTACTCCTTTCAGCAGTGACCTGAGAACTGCACTTTTGCACAAAGCAGAAAAAAACCAAGTCTGGAGCAAGCTCCCCTCCAAAAGCCAGTGCAGGAACAGGATCTGTTGGCTCCTGCAGCACTCAGAGTGCTCTGTCAGATGACACCAAACAAGTCAATCCTGCAAACAAGTCAATCAACACATGCCAGTGACAGCAGGACTGCAGAACCACTGCCAGGACCAGAGCTCAGCTGGACCCCTAATGCAGTCAGGTGGGAGAAGCAGCAAAGGTTATTGAATACTCACAGACTGACAAAAATAACAGAAGCTCTTTCCCAACCATTTGAACAAAAACACCTGAATCCAACCCCTCACCTACAGACTTCCAATACCAAAGTTCACAGTTTTAGCTGACTTCTGTCTGGGATCACCTGAATGTTATCTTAGTTTTTGCAGTCAAGCAGAAACTTAGTGCCAGCCCTCTGAAGAAAGACCCCATTAGTACAAGAACAGAAATAGTGAAAGAAGAAATTTTAAAAGTAAAGACTTTCAGAAATATTCAAGCAATTATGCCATGGGGTTTTGCAGAGTAAAGGCTAAGTTTGCATAATACATAAACACTAGATAAAAACAGGTTTCACATCAGCCACTCTTGTTTCTTACCTGCTCCAATTTGAAAATGTGCTGATTGAAATAATACTGAAGTTGCTCATTTGCATAATTTATACAGAACTGCTCAAAACTGTTGGTTTCAAAATCTTCAAATCCAAAAATATCAAGTACACCAATGGACAGACACTAAAAGAAGAAATGGAAATCTAGTTACCAGTCTGTCAGTGCCTTAACCCCAACTGATAAACAGTCCAGAAAGCAGTGCAGTCTGTGCTAAAAGATTTTAAATATTTAATAGTTCTGTCTACTGTGAAAACAGAGATGAATAAATATTACCAGGAAATTTACCATGGGCTCGAGAAGTATCAAAATTTATCCCAGATATCAAACCACATCATCTCTAGCATGGACTGTTAGAGCCAAACACACAAGTGCCTGCAAAGACTTGGTTTTATGAGAGACTTACTGTAACAGATTCCTCCATGTCCTTCTTGTTAAGGAGTGCATGATTGATTCTCAGAACAATCCAATCAAACAGAGCACTGTACAAGGACTTGGCCATGGAATCACGAGCTGTTATTGCCTGCAGATCAAACAATCTTCAGAATTTTGTTTTAAAAAAATCATCATTTCCGTTTCAAACCAGTGTCACTCACAGGTTACAACCCCAGCAGAGATAAGTAAAACCACAATTTGCTTTTAATTCAAACTTATAGCTTTCCAACCACCCTCACAAAATGTGAAAGTGTACCATAACAGCTTTTTTAATCCAAAAACAGCAAGTTTCAGTTATTTAAAATCACTCTACAAGTGTTCTTTTACTCACCTCATTGAGACTATATGGCAAAATAAGCTTATCATTAGCAGTCACAGTTTTTCTTTTTGTGAGCACTTCTACCAGGATTTCCCGTTTAACCTTCAAAACAAGAAAGAATAAGAGTTGCTGTCACCATCAAGCTCCTCAATAATTAATTTGACTGCAGCAGTGGACACACAACTTCTTCAGATAAGCTCTGTGACAACAGCCACATTTATCATCCATCAGTAGCTTTACAAGTCCTACAACTCATTTAAATTATCTTGTTTACATTCATTCAGATGTTTGCCTGTGGTGGCAAAGAACACACCTACACTGAATCTGTTCTTGCTCATCTCTGTCATTGGTGAGTCAACAAATTCTATTTCCATGCTATAGATTATATTCCATCTCTAACCCAAATAATCTCACTAATTTCATGTTTCCCCTCCCACAAGATCAATTTGGTGCAAGAATCACCAAGGAGATTCAGATACAGCAATAGGGATATCTGAGGGAAATGCTGAGGTAGAACATGACAATAAATTCTCTTTAATGCTAAAGAGAAACACCTTCAACAGCTGGGAAAGAATGTCCAACACTTCAGGAGGTCCCACGTCCAAACCTTCATCCCGACCTGTGGCTTTCTTCTTGTATGTGACATTGCCCAAATACAGAATAGCTGAAAGTATTGAAAAGATCCTAAGGAAGAAAAATTGAATTATGTCAGAATTTTTCTTAAGAGAGTTCATTATACCAGGTTAGCAGATCTCATTCTGCCTTAAGAATTAGTCTGTAAATCCTCAAACACTCATCTCTCCTCATTCACTATAGAACCACATGTGATCCCAGCTGCTCATTGCAACCCATGAACAAAAACTGCCAGCAACAAAAGCTCACAGAATTCCACTTACTGTTTCTTTGTTGCTGAAAGGAAGCCAACCATCTCCATGGCTTGTTTCAATCTCTCAAATTCATGTCGGAGATCTTCCCCATCTTCAATTTTCAAGTTATGCTGCAAAGAAGAATCCAAAAAAAGGCAGAGAGTGAAACCTAAACATCACAAAAAGCCCAGTATAATCTATTCCCCTTCCTTTCATCTTTGACACAACACACAGACAGCCCTTACCAATGCATTGGTAAATCACAGATTACCTGGTTGAGGTAGAAATAATCTTCAGGTTGCTTGAGGTGAAATTCTTTACGCTCTTCCTCATTGACTCCAAGTAGCAAATAATAAAAGACATGGTAGTTCCTGCAAAGTCAATACATTTCTCTCATGAAAATATAGTGGATTTTCTTTTATTCTGTATAATTCAGATGCTCATAAATTACTGCATTAAATTACTGGTTTTAATTCTCTTGGAAAATTATATTTCTCTCTTACCTTTCATCTTTTTCTTGAGAAACCAGACGAGATTTTTCAAGCAGGTATTTTTCAACCACAGCCCTAAGGAGCCACAGAAAATGAAATAAACATGAGGGCAAAAAGAGAAACCCTCAAAAAACAGACAGCAATTGCCAAGAGAGTTCAAATAATGATATCTGCACTGAAATGTGCTAACCTAAATCTCAACCAAGAATTTCAGGGTCTCTGTATTGTGACTGGAACAAAGAAATACCCAAGGAACACCTCTCTGCAGTGCTTGGGTTTAGTGTGGATAACTTAAAACAGACCAAGCAAGGAAAGTGCTGATGAAAATTGCCACCAGTAACAAGACCCACAGAGTGGTAAGAATGTGTTATCCTGGAAGATTAACACTTATCTGACAAGGCAAGACCCCAGAAATATCCCAGATATCTGTCTGATTCTCATCCCCACAAATCTGCTGGATTTTTCCCATCAGTGAAGATGTCAGCCCAGAATGGAAGCCAGCCACCAAACCCCCTACAGGGTGACAAAGTAACCCAAACAATAATTCCAAGTCCTTGACAAGGGGTGCAATGATTGAGGACAAAGTTTGAGCAACTTTTTCTCAGGCTGAAGGCAAAACAAGTGTATTCAAATTGTAACAATCTCCTGAACTAGTGTGACTGCAAGTGAAAAATAAGTTAAATTCTTTCTGAATAACACTCAAGGCACATGTGGCACAGAGTTCCCAGTTACTCATGTTATTGCAAATGAGAAGAAATTCAAAGAAACTCTGGAGCATAAAGGTCAGGGATTGCCCATGACACTCCACAGCCCCTCAGAACCAGCAAATGTAGGCATTAAGTATTTAATGTTTTAAGACCTTCAGATATAAGCACACACATTTGATTAAGTAATTTTATTGCTTTCTTTATCTCTCAAACTGATGTTTAAACTGTTTCTTTAAAATGGCTTCCTCAAATCTATTTCACTTCTTTCCACTTCTGTTAAAAATTCAGATCTTCTGGTTTTTAAATGCAAAATGGAAAGGACAGGGGGTGTTATGCAAAAGCCTCATTTAGCATGAAGGTGAAAATACAGCAGCAGATCCTTAACCTGAGCCAGATGTGCAGCAAAGTCAGAATATTGTGCATCACCTTACAATTCCACAAAACTCAGTTACAGAACTTTAAACTCCACAGCATCAAGCTATTCTCATATGAGCAGAGCTTCAACAAGGCAGCATTTCATGTATAACAGAGGCTTCCCAGTTCCCAAAAGCACTGAGATCTCCCCCAGATCAGCTCACCCTGTACTTACCCCCTGACAATACCATTCTCTAAATAGTTGACTTGAATGAACTTCCCAAAACGACTGGAGTTATTGTTATGTGCTGTTTTTGCATTTCCAAATGCCTGCAATAAAGCAAAATGAGTTAATTTGCAATCAAATTCAGTATGTCAATGCACAGCTTCCCAAGCTCTTCTGTTCATTGTTCAGATTCCCTTAGCTTCCAGAATAAATTGGAATATTGGGGGAATTGCAGCACACAAACACCAAAAAGGCAGCCTAGGAAGCCCCCATGTTCCTCACAGAACTAGATGTGCTTATTATTTCACCCATGCAGTAATGTTTGTGGGACTGAGGGAAGGAAATAACACTTCTAGATATTTTTAGAGGTACAGGACAGGTAACCACAGGTAGGGAGTGCAAATCAGCTTTAATCAGTGACAATTAGGACAGAAAAGACATCCAGCAGGGTGAGGATGGTGCCAAAGTGTATCCTTTCAATAAATACATATTTTATTCCTTTTGCTCTGTCTAGTCTCTGTTCCAGGCAACAAAGACAGCACAACAACCATGAAATCACCTCTTCCATACAAAAGTCACAAACCACATCCTATTCCCCCATGTGTCACTACCACTGAAAAACATTCCCATTAAACACAACTTTTCTTTAGGAGAGACAGAACATTAATGTCTCCTTTATAAAGTTGGCCCAGGAATTTTCAACATTGTGCATTAAAAAAAAACAGGAAAAGGACAAACAGAAAAAATTTGGTTTACAGAACAACTCATTGGGCAGCTACTCTGCTACACAACACTGAAAAATGGAGTTTTATGATGAGGTGTTAGGAATGAAAAAATACATATGGCACAAACTTTAACTGTGCATCTCTAATTCTTCTATCAGATCATGAGTCCTCTGACAGCTGCTAACACACACAACAAAATCCCCTGCAGGAGCCACACTCAAGAGCTCCAAAGGAAACTTTTACATGTAAAATCCTGTACCATCAGCTATTGGGAATGTCTTTATCAACTCTTAACTTTGTGTTCCAAGGGCATGGGAAACTTGTCACCCACACAGCATCTAAAGAAGGAAACCTCAGCAAAATGCAATTACTTGCAAAAACACCCTGCTTGGAGTAGGCTACCCCAGCATCTCCTGCCACAGATATTTCCTCTTAAACCTGTTCTGTTTTTTAAATTTCCACCACTATCTGCATTCAGAGGATCTGAAAAACTTCCTATAAGCTGGGAGAATGTCTATAATTCTTCAGGCAACTTATTCCTGACCTAAAGGAATAAGCTCAAGGAGCTTTTCCTGTGCAGAGTAACTGTGCTGCAACTTCAGAAAAATCAATAGGCTTCAGCAGGGAGAGATGGAGAAATGCTCACACAAGGCTGAAGGGAGAGGATTTGGATCCAGAAACACTCACACAGGGCTGAAGGGAGAGGATTTGGATCCAGAAATGCTCACACAAGGCTGAAGGGAGAGGATTTGGATCCAGAAATGCTCACACAGGGCTGAAGGGAGAGGATTTGGATCCAGAAATGCTCACACAAGGCTGAAGGGAGAGGATTTGGATCCAGAAACACTCACACAAGGCTGAAGGGAGAGGATTTGGATCCAGAAATGCTCACACAGGGCTGAAGGGAGAGGATTTGGATCCAGAAATGCTCACACAGGGCTGAAGGGAGAGGATTTGGATCCAGAAATGCTCACACAAGGCTGAAGGGAGAAGATTTGGATCCAGAAATGCTCACACAGGGCTGAAGGGAGAGGATTTGGATCCAGAAATGCTCACACAAGGCTGAAGGGAGAGGATTTGGATCCAGAAATGCTCACACAAGGCTGAGGCTGAGCTCCAGCTTTGGATTTTCCAAGCCCACACCACACAGTGCCAACAGCATCCCCACTCAGATTTTTCAAGGCAAACATTGCTCAGCCACCACTATCTGTTTGTAGCATTTATCCACCAATATATCACCCAGATTTCCTTTTTTTTAGAGCCCATTTTGCACACATATGCAAATTAATAGCTGCATAAAATGCAGGTCAGCTCCTTGCAGTTGCCAAACCAGCAGTGAAAGTCCTGTGACATCAGTGAATTGTGAGTACATCAAACCCTCTTCCTCTCCAGGACAGTGGCTCAGCTCCTGCTCTCTGCAAAACACCATCCAACTTCCCATTCTGGCCTTTGGGAAATCTGCTGCAGTGAACTCTGCCAGGCTACAGAGCAAAGGACTTGCAAAATGATCCTAGAAAACATTTTTATCAAGTTTTCCAGCTGGAGCCACCTATCAGTTCACAGTCATGTCCAAGAAGTCAAACCACAGTACAGTTACATTTGCAACATTATTTTTGATTAATAAATATTTTTGGCATGATAGAGTTAAGAAATCCCATAACTAAGGCTTCCTGAAAAACTTTTCTTAGTGATTACTCATGTAAGCAATGAATACAGTTTAAAACTAAAGGCTCTTATGATCTCATGTGTCTGGTATTTAGTCAAAGCATACAGCAAATTCTTAAAAGCTGATCTAATATTAACAGTTTTTAGGAAATTTTTCATGTGCTGGTTTCCTCAGAAGAGCCTTTAACATACACAACTTTTTAAAGAACATTTCAAGCCAGGTAACATTTTGGGTGGGTATTTTTTTTTGTATAACATTTAACTTTAATGACTGTTACCATGTTCCTCAAAATACTTGGAAGAGTACAAAATAAATTCAGAAGACCTGAGGGGACAAGAAAATTTCAGTTACAGATAAATAATCCTTTATATAAACAAACCCATTCACTGTTTTCCCTTGTGAGTTCACGAGAAGGCAAATAAAACCAAAAAAATGAAATCATTCCAATGCACAACACCAGCTGTATAAAACAGGGTGAGTCAAAAATAGCAGGAATCAGAGCTGGGATGGCTTATTCTGGGAGGCAGGAAGTCATTCAACCCATCCTCTTACCTTGGAATGCAAGAGGCACAAACTGGAGCCTGACACTTCAAACTCTTCCAACAGGGATAGATAGAAAAGGATGCAGAAAATCATCAAATTCTCCTTTTATTTGTTTAAAAACCCCCAACCATGCTCCCAGCATGTACCTCAGGAACACAACAAAAATCTTATTTGTTTCATAAGAATTTCCAGAATCTGGAAAAGCTGTTGGGAGTTTTCAGAAGCAGCAACACACAACCCCAGCTCCAAAGGACAGGGGAGACTCCAACTCACAGCCTGGCAGAGGAAATGGTTCCTTCAGAGCTGAGCTGGGTTTATCAGTATCCTCACAACCCTGCTGTGAAATATCCACTCACCAACAGCAAACTGCAGTGCTCAGGGTAATTCTGCAACTCCTCCTGCTGGGGAATGTCCTGGCAACTCCAAGCAATCCCCTTGGCAGGACTGAATGAAGAATAAGGTGATTTTTTTTTTTTTTTTTTTTCCCCCAAGAGTTGTGTGCAGCAGGAAAAGCAGGCAACATCACATTTTTACCAGAAAAACCAGTGCCATGCAAGCAAATGGAAAAAGGAAGTTCCATTCCTCCTTTGATTACAATTCTTAAAGCAAACCCATGCAGATAATTTCCCTGGAATAGAACTGGCTACACCCACAGGGTGCTTGTGCAGGCTTTGATGGCAAATAGAAATAAAAACCAGAGCTGAAGCTTCACTGAGCTGCAGCCCATCTCATCCCAAAGTCACAAGCAGAGGGGTTTGTCATGAAGGAAACAGAGCTGGCAGCAAATTGCTCTGCTCTTCTCCACAGAACTGTAAAGCATAAAATTTGATGTGATTAAATTTTAAAGGTTTTTATATATGGTGAGTTCTAGAAAATCTGATATTGCCCTCCCCCACCTGATTGTGCTGTCAACAATAATTCTTCTTTAGAAGATCAATTAATAAAAGATTCTTGTTGGAATTTCTATTTTACTTGGCCTTAATTTTTTCCAAAGGCTGGTTCAGTGTCAGTGAGAAATCAAATGGGAATAAGCCATGATTTTCAAGACAATACATGAAGAATTATGACACCCCAAATATTTTCATCTGTTCCAACTCTCCTCACCTCCCATTTCAGAGGGAAAAGAACTTTCAGCCCATTGAAAGGAAATTCTGTAATAAACGGGGGACACTGAGGGTTACAATTTAACAACAGACAAAGCCAAGGGGAGCTCTGCTGCCAGAAAACAAAGTTCCCTTTCCTCTGCTCTCTCACCACATGCTCCTATCCTCTAACTCAATTTTCTGCCACTTTACTAAATTAACTGCCTTGAAGAATGAGTTAACTTTAAATTTCTAAAATAAATTCAGAGACTTAGATAGCACACTGTGCACTTTATAGCTGAAACATGCAGTTAAGCCATTTTTCCCTGATGAAAGGAAAATATAAATTTATTGGAAACTTCTTCAGTGTGTATGGAAAGGTTTAATTGTCTTGTTTGAGCCTACAAAATAAACAAATATTTGATTCATTATTCCCAATTTGACCCAAATAATAGTTCCCCAAGGCTGGATTCACTATTCCAAATTTGAACCCAACAGTTCCCAAGTGTAAATTCCTTCTCAGGATTTCAATCCTAACTAACTTGAACTTAGTCAATACAAGAAGGCAAAGCTTCAAGTCAGTGAACTATATTTTAATTACTAAATTTAGAAAAGGTTGAAAAAGTCAGGAGTATCTTAAAACAGAGCTTATATTTATCTTCCCACCAGTTTTAAAGAAACTGCTCTTCACTAGAGATGATCTCCCTTAGCCTGGAGATACAATTGAAATAAAAAAGAAAACAACATCCATAATCTGAGAGCAATTCCTCCATAGGAAAGGCAACTGAATGAACTGTTGAAGACCAGCACAAAGCTCAGCTTTAGGCACCACTGTCCATGCTCAGCCTCCCTCCCTGATCCTTCTCTGGAAAGCTGCAAGCAGTGCCAAACATAATGAGAATTATTGCAATTGATCTCTGCTTATGAGCTCCCCTAAAGGAACCTTTTCAGCTGAAATGGGTGTTGGGATGGAGCAGGAAGTGCCTGAGGTTCAGAGCTGCCCCATGACCACTCTCCTCTCACAGCCCATGTGACAGCAGTTGTGCTGATACCATGGTTAATTTTTAACTACACTGCCTCAGCATCAGGGCTTGCATCTCTCAGATGTTTGACAAGGCAACATCAAGCAACATTTGACATCAAATTTTTCATAGTTTAGCTGTAACTCCATTCTCCAGTCCAGAAATTGTAATCAAGGAGCAAAAATATTAATAATATTTATCTGTTAACTATTTAGAGATTTGAACTCAGATTAATCAGCCAGCTCAGAAACAGGATTCAATAAGAAATATTTCTCATTCCCTAAGTAAATATAAAATTATAAATCCATCTCCATAAGACCCTAATTGTGCTCATCCCTCTGTGCTGGAAACAGCTGCTGTAACCCTTTGAACTTTTGCAGAAACAGCTCCATTTTACATAGGTAGCAGAAAAATAAGAGATCACTAAAATGAGGAAGTTCTGACCCAGAATGCAATTCATTTCTACATCATGGAAGTTTTCAGTCAAGAATACATTTTCAACTTTGATGAAGATTCAGAATAAAACTTCCAAGTTAAGCAGAGCATTCTCAAATAGTCTGGGCATACTAAAACTGTTTGTGCAAAAAATCCCCAGAAACATCCATTTCACAAAAATTCCCTTGTAGCACTTCAGTTCCTTTCAGTAAAACCCAAAATGAGTCACCAGGGATGGATTTAGAAGTGACCAGCCCTAAGAGGAGCCTGCAGTCAGTTTAACTTCCACAAAGCAATGTAAGCTTTCTGTGCATCCCACCCCAGAACCAAGAATTAACTTTTTTTATTTTTTAAATCATGCTTAGTGACTGAAATTGGGGAACATGGAAGCTTCACTCTGATGCATCAACTCTGATGCATCAAAGCAGGATAAGCATCTTTTGTGTTCTAAGCCTATCTTTTTGATGCACACTGAATTTACAGGAATATCTATTCAAATCTGAAATACTATTTTCTCATGAAAAGTATTACTAAATGCTCAGTGGAAGTCTGAGGAAACTGTGGTACATGAGACAACCAGTCCTAGCATAGAAAACCATAAATACCTCTTTATGAACATGCCCAGATTTACACAACAGCCTGTGACTCCAGCAAAGTCATGAATTTTAGTTCTGAGCCCAGGAATAGATGCATTTGTCACTCAGCAGACAGAGACACACAGGAGTTTAAATCCCTGTCTGGTTTGACACAGCTGTACCAGGTCTGTAGACGAGGATCTGAAACACTTAAATTTATCAAAGGTAGAGAGATCAGCTGATCAAACAGGGCTTTCCACTGTGACCCCTTCCTGTTTTCTGTTTAGAACTGCAAACTTGAACTCCAGCAAGCAACAAGCCTCAATTTTACTTCTTCTTTCAAGCAGCTGAAAGCAACACCAAAAAAAAGAACTTGCATATATTCCTTATTCTTTACAGAAGAGCTTTAAAAAAAGCTTGAACTTTTTTTATGAAGGTGTTACTACATTTGAAACTCAACCTAAAAATTACAATGGTGGTGCTCAAGCTCTTTGCTGTTGAAGATTTTGTTATGGGTGAGAATTACATCCATCCATGCTTCCAGAGTTTTTCCTTTAAGAGAGTAAAAGGGCCTAACAGATCAGTTTAAGTTTATCCCAACATTACCTAATACAAGGCCAGCTGTACCCCCTCCTTCTCACATGTTTAGTTTTGCTTTCTGCTGGAAATGCTGTAATAATTAAAAGCCAAAATTGACTCCCACTTTCTCTTCAACTAAAAATGCTGCTCTCTTCCACAAACAGCTGTAGAAATAACTCCCTCAAAAACAGAGTTCAGTAAAATGCTCACACACAAAGGCAGGATCACACCAAGCAGTTGATGTTTCAGTGGAATAATATTTATGAAAAATTTGCTTATGATTTGCTTCAAATGCCATCAAAACTTTCAGATGGAAAGCACAGGTAACATCTGCCCCAGATTACTGGTGTTTAGTGGTGCAAAGTTAAATCATATACAAATTACAAGCAACAGGAAGTCAAGTGAACATTATAAGGAAAATCAATTAGAAGCAGTTGGGTAAGGCTGCCAAGCACCACTGCAGCCCTGTGACATTTAAACCTACACCAAATGACAAGCCTAAACCAGTGACATTTTAAGCCTAAACCAAGTAGATGACTCAAAAATAGCATTCAACAGCAGTTATTTGAAAAATAAATTAGCACAGAAGGCAGCTTGAGCATGGATTTACCTCGAGAACTGGTCCAGCTCCCAGGATGGTTCTCTCCACACCACTGGCGTACCCTTTCTGGCTCAGTGCCGTGAGGCAGTGAATTAAAAAGTTTGTGCTTTGGGTTTTCCCAGACCCACTTTCACCTGATATAACGATGCACTGATTAACATGTTTTTTAAGCATTGTGTGATAGGCCACATCAGCAATGGCAAAAATATGAGGCTCCAACTTCCCAAGCTGATGGTTCTCATACATCTTGACATACTTGGGGTTATAAATGGGCAGGAACTTGAAGGGGTTAATTGCAATCAGGATACTCCCTGCATAAGTGTAGATCCTGTGCTTTAGGAAGCGGCACTTGAGATTCTCCAGGAGCGTCGTCTCGGTCAGGTTGGGCAGATTGCAGAGGTCATCAAAGTCCTCCTGGTGCCAGGGCAGAAATCCCCTCTCCACCAAGCGCCGGGCATCCGTCTCCTTGGACAGCAGCTGCATCTGCACGTACTTGATGGTGCCATCAGTGTTCCTCTCCTGCAGCAGGAAGTAGTACCCATCCTGCTGCGGGTGCTCGTCCTGCGCGCGCCGCGGCCACAGCAGCACCCTGTGCACCGGAGAGTCGTTGATGTCCAGCACCCATTCTTCTCCCCCTGATTCTTTCACCTCCACCAGCACATAATGTTTGGAGACATCCAGGTTTAAGATGTTAATGACATCCTTGATGACGTCTGATGAGGTGCTGTCCTTGGTTGCTGTCACTTTGCAGCAGGGAGCACTTTCTGTTGAGAGCTGGGGGTAAATATGAAGGTTATAGGCTGCCTTTGCCTGGCAAACTGCACTGTCAGCATCTTTTAAACTCATTCTGTCCCCAGATGGGCTTCAGTCTGCCACCCCTGCTTAATGTGCAGTGCCCATTGTCTGAAAAAAAGGAAAAATGAAAAAAATCAGGTGTTAAAAAGTGTGCACAACAGATGTTATTTTCTGCAGGATGAGAATACAGTTATTACATAGCACATTTGTTTTTTAATAATTTGCTATCAGTGATATTATTAGAAAAATGCTGTTTGGGATATTCTATGCAGTAGAGAGCTCCCACAGCACCCAGCCTTCTCCCACTTTTCCTTCTATTCCCATGCCATCCCTTCCTCCCTGTCATGGCACACAAGAATTCATACAGCCGAGCAAAACAAACCAGGATCAATGTCCAGACTAAAACTTCCTTGTTTCCCCAGGTTAGTTTTAGCCCAGATGCTCTCCCTGACCTGCTTCACACAAACATTTATCCACACTCCCACAGAAACTCTTCCTTAAAGCTGCACCAGCAGCTTGAGGCAGAAACAGGGTTTGGTCACTTCTTAATTCAGCAGTGAGGGTTTAGAGCAGCCATGAGCTAAGGCAGAAGGATCAGAGCACACAGACACAAGGAGGAAAATGGTTCACTGAAACCCACTTTTTTTTCCTATTATTTTCCCTAACTAAGCTCCTTCCATAGAGGAACAAGTCAGTACAGAGCTTCCAGGAGCAGAGCCCCCAGCTGCCTGGGGTACACGCTGCTGTTGCTCCCTTCACACCACAGGGGTTTCTTCACCACGGATCATTTACACAGCCAAGAGACTGCTCATTCCACTTGAGTGAACCACATCCTTGCTACACAGGGTTTGAACATGACTTTTATCTTCCATCTTAGGCAACAAAGTGAAGTCAAGCCTTACTGCAGCTACTTTTCAGCAGTGAACAAGATCCTCAATACCCCATGTCATTCACAAGCATTTAGACCCATCACATCAACTCCTTCCTCATGGGTTTGGGAACCTCATTCACACATCTCCAAAAACCATTCATTGCTTTTTCCTCCCTTCAGCCTTGGTGGAAACCAGACACATAACTCCAGCCTACCAACAACCTCAAAGCCAGCCTCTTCCTCACTGCCAAGTTAAAAGTCTCTAGACTCTGTTGCCATCTGTGCCTGTTTCCTCTCATCTGCAGTTTGGTGTCACCAGAACTAAGCTTGCCCAGGCTGCTTTAGTTCCACAGTTTCTTTGTTTATCAAGGGGCACTCAAAGGAGAAGGATAATGAAATACCCCTTTGTTTCAGCAGTCTGTAAAACTTCACACTGAGAATAGCAGTGCAATTTTTGCTCTAAGAACAAAGTGTTCTAATTATACACTGACATGCCAAATGCATTTTTTAAAAAAAGAGGAAAGAGGCAGAGAAATGCCAAAGAAGTTACTTTTTGCCACTAAACAACTGCACAGGAACTTGCACAAGGCCACAGAGAGTAATCATCTCAAATTAAAATCAGTAGAGTTGGAGGCTTTTAGCTGCCACTTCCAGTGCAAGTAATGAATCACTTCACAAACCAGAGGACAGAGCTGTGGCTGATGAACAGCCTCCAAGGAGGGAGTTGTGCTTTCAGGGACTCTGCAAGGCAGCTTACACAGACACTGCCACACAGGCTGGGCCATTTGTAGTGGCTACTCATCAAAAGGAAGGCTGAATAAGCCACAGATGGCAAGACAAACCACAACACATCTCTGATCAAACTGTATGATCCACCCAAGAATGTTTTTCCCTATTAAATGTCATTCTTCATTCATTAAGCAGGGCTGGTTCCAAGAACCTGGTCATACAAAAGGCTGGAGCAATGAGCTCCAAGTGTCCTCTCCATTTCCTGTAATTATCACTGACCAGTCAAGAAGTCTGAAACACCTTGGAAGCAATTAAGCAAGTGTTAAACATTCCTAATACATAAAAGCTCAGACCTTGGCACAAAGCAGAATGTACAGCAGACTCATGGGGAAGATCCATCTGAGCACAGACAGAAAAATAGAACAAAAGTGACCATTTTCCTCTCCAGCTACTCAGCCAGTTCAAGGGACACAGCCTTTTGCAGACTTCCTTTTTTACTCCCCCAGCAATTAGTTTCAGACACACTGAAACTGTCTGAAAGGCTGCTGAGTTAGAGGAAGTCACCTCAGTAAGCATTTTAGCCAAAACAGCCCCTAAAAAACCTTGCACCAGCTTTTTGCCAACACAAAAGAGCTGAGCCTTGGTGCTGATCTGTGACTTTGCTAACACACATTTCCTAACCTTGTTTCACATCAGCCACCAAAATCTGGGACATTGCTCAAGATTCCAGCTCACACTTTCCAAAGGGGAAATCAGAGTGCAGATGTCACTTCTCTACAAGGTGTGTATGACTGGAAAATTCAATTTTTCCATCTGAGAATGTCCAGGTATTGCAGAGGTTTGAGGAAAACCTGCTGGTCTCCTCCTACTTGTGATTTTCTTAGAAAGGATATCAAATTTATTTGATGACAATACAGCTCTGAAAGAGACAGACCTCAGGCTTCCCACTAAACAATTTTTCAAGCCAGAAATTAGAGCATAAAAGCAAAATAGCATTCACTGGATAGATTATAAATTGGTTACCTAATGATTCCCAGTATTCATTTAAGGACAGGTATCTTCAAGCAACTGGAGGATGAGTTCCTAGTGAACTTGGATTCCTGGCATCAAAGTAAACATTTTCATGGTGATTCTAAAAGAAGGGGAAAAGAAAGTTACTGAGAAAGAACATATCATAGAGATTGAGAAGGCAGCAAGTGAGCAAGAAGTTAAATCAATTATACAATTCAGTAATATAAGGGCAAGAAAACAAATTTCAGCTGAGTTTAGAGATATATAAAACTTCAACTTTATCCAGGAACCAATCCATACCAGAGGGATGGAAGGGGAGCTATCCTGAAATATTTGAACAGAGTATTCTACCATAGCACCACAAGCACGACAGTGAATGCAATCTCCAGATAAGCATAAATTAATATTTTGTTCAGCAGGCATATTACCCTTGTGCTCAGAAGATACATGACCAACACAGCATCTAGAATAAATCCAAATTTCAATTAAGGAGCTAAGGGCAGCAACAACAAGAACAAACCTAAATCTGTTAAAAAATACCCTCCTTACAGCCAAACACTCTGCAAGCTTTGTCTGGGAGGAGCACACAGAGGACACTGTTATCAGTGCAGGACCTGCACTTGGG